>NC_064888.1:343730-687461 GCF_929443795.1 Astur gentilis
GGGTCAGGGGGACGGGGACGTGGCGCGGGGACGGGGACCCCGATGCGGGTCAGGGGGACGGGGACGTGGTGCGGGGACGGGGACCCCGATGCGGGTCAGGGGGACAGGGATGTGGTGTGGGGATGGGGACCACGATGCAGGTCAGGGGGACGGGGACGTGGCGTGGGGACGGGGACCCCGATGCGGGTCAGGGGGACGGGGACGTGGCGTGGGGACGGGGACCCCGATGCGGGTCAGGGGGACGGGGACGTGGCGTGGGGACGGGGACCTCATGCAAGGTAGGGAGATGGGGACCCTAATACGGGGATGAGGAGCTGGTGCAGGACGTGGGACGGGGACCCCAGTGCGGGTCAGGGGGATGGGGACGCGGGACGGGGAGGTGGCGCAGGGCAGGGAAGCGGGGTCCCCAGCACGGGGACAAGGAGCAGGTGCAGGACACGGGGATGGGGACGGGGAGTCGGGCGCAGGGCAGGGGGATGGGGGACCCAATGCAGGGCAGGGGGATGGGGACGTGGGACAGAGAGCCGGGGGCCCGGTGAGCGGGTGGCATGCCGCGGCCCCCCCCCCCCCCAAAGGATATGGCCATTCGGTGATCTTTTTGGCGTATTTCCTCACCACGTTGTCCTCGCTGAAGAGGAAGAGGGAGCGGTTGACCGTCAGGCAGTTCTGCCGGACGGGGATGGGGTTGTAGAGAGCCATGGTGCGGGCTCGCTGGGCCATCGACTGCTTGTACATCCTCTGCGCCCCGGGGGGGCCGCCCTGCCGCGGACCCCCCGCTCCCCGGCCCCCCGCCGCGGCCCCGGGGCCTCCGGTCCCGCCGCCTCCTGCCCCGTAACGGGCCGGCACCTCGTCTCCGAAGCGAGCCATCCTGCCGAGAGCCGCGGGCCGGGGCTTACGCTGCTGAGGCCGGCGCCGGCGAGGAGCTCATCACATCCCATGGGCCGCCGCCGCGGCGGGGAAGGGGGGGGGGGCGGGGGGGGCCGGGGTCCGTCCCCGCCGGGCCGGGGGTGGAGGTCGGGGCGATCGCTCAGGCGGCGGGGCCGGCGGGAGCGGGGACCGGCCCGGGCATCCTTCCTCGGAGCCCCCGCGGCGGGGGCCGGCGGGTGCTGCCCCCCCCGCAATCCGGCAGCGGGGGGGGGCGAGGACGGGGGGGCGGCACCCCCGGTGGGGCGGGGGGGGGGGTCCCGCCGCTGCGGCTCCCGGTACGGGGTGGGGGGGTGCCGAGGTGCCCCGATGCAGCAGCGGGGCGGGAAAGGGGGGGGGGGGGGGGCGGCGGCAGCTCCCCCAGCGCGGCGGCCCCGGCTGCGCCAATGGGGGGGGGGGGGGGGGGGCGAAAAAAAAAATAAAATAAAACGCGCCCGGTCAGCGCGTCCCGCCGCCCCCGGCAGCCGCCGCCGAGGCAGCCCGGAGCATCGGCGGGAGGGGCCGAAAATTGCCCCCCCCCCCCCCCAACAAAAAAAAAAAAAAAAAAAAGCCCCCAGCGCCCGGAAGAAAAGCGGTAAAAAGCGGCGGCGGCGGCGGTGGGGGGCGGCGCTGCGGGGGGGGTGTCCTCGTCCCACCCCCCCACCCCCCCCCGGCTTCGGGGCTCGGCGGGGCCGGGCGGGGGTCGCCGTCAGCCCCCCGGCAGCAGCGGGGCGGCGGGGCCCATCGGCCCGGGCTGCGGCAGAGCCTCCGCGCTCCTCCTCCTCCTCCTCCTCCTCCTCCTCCTCCTCCTCCTCCTGCTCCCCCCCCGCCTGCCCGCGGGGCTCTTCCTCCCCCCGCCTCCTCCTCCTCCTCCTCCGCCGCCGCCGCCGCCGCCCGGGTTCGGGCTAAAACGAGCGCGGGGATGGCGGGGGGGGGGGGGGGGGGCACGGAAAGGGGGGGGGTGCTGGGGGTGCAGCACCCCGGGAGAACGTGTCCGGCACCCACCGGGCACCCGGCACCGGCAGGACGGTGTGTGCGGGTGTGCAAAACCGCGAGCAAGGCGGTGCGCACGGGTGTGCAAAGCCAGGGGCGAGGGTCTGCGGGACCACGGCCACGGGCGTGCACGGCCACGGGCAAGGGTGGACTGCAGGACCACGGACAAGGGTGTGCAAATCCAGCGGCAGGACGGCGTGCGCGGGTGTGCAAAGCCACGGGCTGGGGTCCGCGGGACCACGGGCAAGGGTGTGCACGGCCACATGCAAGGGCGCCCACAACCACGGGTGGGATGGCGTGCACGGGTGTGCAAAGCCACGAGCAGGATGGCGTGTGTGAGTGGGCAAAACCAGGGGCAGGATGGTGTGCCCAGGTGTGCGAAGCCATGGGCAGGACGGTGTGCACAGCCACGGGCAAGGGTCTGCAGGACCACGTGCAAGGGCGTGCACAAGCACGGGAGGGACGGCGTGCACGGGCGTGCACGACCTTGCGTTAAGAGCGTGCAGGACCACAGGCAGGATGGCGCGCGCAGGCACGCACAAGCAGGACGGCGTGTACGGGCGTGCACGACCACGGGAACGACGCGCACAGCTGCGTGCAGGACAGCACGTGAGGGCGTGCAGGGCCGCGGGCAGGAACAGTGTGCACGGGCGTGCATGGCCACGGGACCGACACATGCCACAGGACAGCGTGCGAGGGCATGCGCAACCACGTGCAACGCTGTGCACGACTGCAGGGACAGGAGCACGCCCAGTGTGCGAGGCTACGCATGCCCACGGGGCCAAACGCGCACAATCCCGTGCGAGACCCCGCGCCCGACCGCATGCGAGTCCATGCACACCTGCACGGCCCCGTGGCCAACACGCGTGACCACAGGCGTGACCGCATGTGTGACCCTCGCACAGCAACGCACGTGGCCATGTGCGTGAGGACGGGCGGCTGCCGGCAGGGCCGGTGGCGGGGCCGCGGGGCCCTCACCCCCCCCGTCCCCCCAGACCCTCCAGTCCCTAACCCCCCGTCCCTGTCCCCACAGCCAGCTCCTCTCTGCAGCCCCAGCATTAATTCATTAACTGGGGCTTTAATTACACAGCCGCCCTGGTTAAGGAACCCGGACCTGGCTGCTGGCACCTGCCTCAGTTTCCCCACGGGGAGACCCCCCCCCCCCGAGGTCACCCCAACCCCATCCCTGGGGTGTGTGGGGGCACGCCGTGGCTGGACTCTGCCGGGGCTGGGGGGCCCCGGGGAAGGGGGGAAGGATGCGGGGGGGCAGCGGCAGCACCGTGGGGTCCCCCCAAGCCGCGGCTGCCGCCCCCCCTGGCGCGGCGGGAAGTAGGTCGCCCGGTGCCCCCCAGCCCCGCGCCTGACGTCAGGGCCCTTTGTCCGGGCAGCGCTTTTGTCCCGGCACCGCGGCCCTGCCACGCGCCCGGCTCGGTGCCGCCGGCGAGGGGTGAGGGGGACGGCTGTGGGAGGAGCGGGACCACGGCCCCCCACCTTCCCACCCTCCTGCACCCCGAGTCTGGGGGGATGCTCAGGGCCGCATCTCCATCGCCCCCGGCATGGGGCCAGGGTGAGGCGGGACAGAGCCCCCCCCCCCCCACCGCAGCCCCTCACCCAACATGGGGCAGCTTTGCCATTTCAGCCCCTTTTCCCCCCAAAAAGCGTCGCCCTGCGCCCCCACCCACAGGCGATGCCAGAGGGCATGCGGGGAGGGGTGACAGTGCCAGGCTGGAACCGGGCTACTGTCCCCGTGCCCACCTGTGTCCCCCCTGCCACCAGTGACCCCGGGGGAACCCCCTGCAGCGCCCCCGCACCCCCCGGCTGGGCCACGGGCCGGGCTGTGCCGGCGGTGCCGGGTTGCAGCAGCCCTTGGCGGCAGCGCTGGCTCCGGCCGAGCCGCAGATGCAGCGAGGAACCGGAGCCAGGATGGGGGGGGAGCTGGCAGGGTTGGGGGGGGGACCAGGGCTCCAGCTCTGCTCCCCGTCCCCGCTGTCCCCGGCTGCGGGGACGTCACCCCAGGCACCGAGTGGGCACTCGGGGATGCACCGAGCGTGGCCGGGTCTCAGCCCTCGTGGCAGGCGTCGAGCTGGGAGCGCTGCTGGCCCCACGGCCACGGCACTGCCGGCCCCACGGCCACGGTGCTGCCGCCATGGCCCTTCCCCAGCCCCACGGCTGGGATGTGCCCCCCCCCGGGGACCGTCCCCACCGGGATGGGGGGAGGACCCTAAGTGTCACCTCCAAGCAATGGGGACCCCAAAAACACCCGGCGAGGGTGGACCGGGAGGAGCCTCTGCCTTCCCCACGGCTTCCAGCATCACCGGGCACACGCATGCATGTGGCCTCACATGTGTGTGCACGGCCTCACACGCGTGTGCACGCCCCGGGATGCGTGTGCGAGGCCTGATGACCGTACCGGCCCGGCACGTGTGTGTGCCGTGGGCAGGCGCGTGCCGGCAGGGTGGAGCGGGGGGGGGTTAACACGGGCAGCTCTGCCAGACTCCAGGCTCAGCACTTTCCCGCTTTCCCTGGCTGTATGCCGGAGCCGGGGGCCAACGCCGGAGCGGGTGCCAACGCCACCCATGTGCCCAGCTATGGGGACCCTGGCCTGGCTCCCCGCTGTCCCGGAGGGTCCTGGACCCCCGTGGCCAGCCCCGGCTCGGTGGCACAGGATGCGGCCCCAGGCCCTGGCCTCGTGCCCCCACGTGCCCGGCGCAGATGGGCATCCTGCGGTGCCGGCAGCCGGTGCGGGCACTACCGGGCACCATGGCCCCTTGGCCCTGCGCTGGATCCAGCCCTGCTGCCAGGGCGGCCAGAGGGGGTTTCTCCAAGGCCGGGGGGGGCTGGAGGCAGCTGGAGGAGGGAAAGGCTGGCACAGGGGGCACGGGGGAGGACGGATCTGGCCCCGAAGCGGCCGCGCAGCAGAGCCGGGATGCCCCGGCCGTGCCAACCCGGTCACCCCGCTGTGGTTGCATCCTGCACCGCCTCCAAGTTCGGCACCTCCAGCTCCGCAGCCCTGGCTCGTTTCCCCCCAGTAGAAACCCAGTGCCGGTGCTTTGTCCTCGGTGGCCGGATCCTGCAGACGCGCGTGTGTTCCCCACACCGGGGTTGGGGAAGCCGGGGGCTGCTGCTGCTCTCGCTGCCATCCCTGCAGCGAGCCAGGGCTGTGCTGGGTATCGAAGATCTGCAAAGCTCAGCACGTTCCTGGTGCTATCGGGGGCAGCAGGAGCGAAGGGTCCCGGATCCCAGCACCAGGATCCGGCTGCAGGGCAAAGCTCAGGGCGGCCACCCACCGTACCGCATGGCTCCTGCCTGGCCCTGGGGACCACTGGAGCTGCCAGGAGCCCACCTGGCCAGAAAATTCATTTTTGGGACACGAGGGGCTTCACCAAGTCAGGCCAGGGACACCGTGAGGTCCTGTTAGGGCTGGGGTACAGTGCAGGAGCCCCCAGCTCTGTCCGTCTGTCTGTCTGTCTGCCCGCCAGGGCACAGCGGGCACGGCGGGTGCACAGCGCTCGTTAGCGTTTCCCTGTGATGAAGCAGCTACCGCCCGCTGCGGCCGAGAGCTCAGCGCTGCCGTGATCAGAGGCCACCGGGGCCGCGCTGGCGCCTGCTGGGGCACGGTGATGGTGGAGGCAGGTGTGTGGGGACGGTGACACGGCCGTCCCCATGGGGACCCGAGGACCCTCGTCATGGCAATGGGGACGGGGACACCGCCATTCCCATGGGGACCCTTGTCGTGGCGATGGGGATGGGGACCTGGCTGTCCCCATGGGGACCCAGGGACCCTTGTCATGGCTTTGGGGATGGGGACCCACACCCTGGGGACGGGGACACCTCCATCCCAGCCTTCTCCTGCCCAAAGGCAGGGGGGCTCGGGGGTGTCCCTACATGCCCCTCTCCCCCCAGGACCCCCTATTTAATGTCCCCAAGAGCCACCGACTTGGCAGACGTGAGCTCGCTGCCCGGGGAGGGGGGGGACCCAGGGTCTGTTAAAGGGGCTTGAAGGGAATTAATGGCTTTAATTAAACTAGGCAGCACCCGGGGTGGGGCTGGGAATGGGGGGGCCCAGGACCCGAAACCCCCAGGGAGGGACAGGCTGGGGGATGCCACTGCCTGAGCCCCCCGGGAAGGGGGGGACACAGACCCACAGTTACCTGGGTGGGACCTCGGTACGAGGCCGCGTGTCCCAGCAATGTCACCAGGACGCGGTGTCACCGGGACAGGGGGTCACCCCGCTCCGACTGTCCCCCGGGGGCAGGGGGCTGGGGGGCCCGGCCCAGTCCCCTCCCACCCATTTTGGGGGGAAGGGATCAGCTGCCATCCCCCTAAACAGGCAAAACCTGGTCAGCAGAGCCATGACCCCCTCAGT
Organism: Astur gentilis; assembly: GCF_929443795.1. NCBI lineage: Eukaryota > Metazoa > Chordata > Aves > Accipitriformes > Accipitridae > Astur > Astur gentilis. The sequence goes on from NC_064888.1 coordinate 349,993, forward strand.
AGGGCTGTGACTCCCCTTAGTGCGGGTGACACCTCGTTAGCGCCGAGGGGCAGCTCGAGCCCCGAGTCCGGGGGTGGGGGAATCAGCCGGGGGTCTGGGCTGTCTCCCCCTGTTCCAGTTTTACCCGTTATTGGGGGGTTTTGACGCGGGGCGAATGCGTGCGGGGGGGGGGGGGGGTGGTGTCTGTGTGTGTGTACACACGCGTGTGCGTGGCGCTTCCCGCGGCGGCTCTGGTTGCCACGGGCATCCATGGGGCTGGTTGCCACGGGCCCTGGTTGCCACGGCAGCCGTGGGTCGTGGTTGCCACACGGGCAGTCGGTGGTCCAGGTTGCCGCGGGCCCCGGTTGCCATGGGCGGCCGTGGGTGCCGTTGCCATGGGCCCCGGTTGCCATGGGCCCCGGTTGCCATGGGCGGCCGTGGGTGCCGTTGCCATGGTCACCGGTTGCTATGGGCGGCCGCAGATGACGGCGCTGCGGCGGCGCAAGCGCGGGGGTAGGGCACGTGGCGCGCACTGCGCAGGCGCGGGGCTGCGGGAAGGGCGGGAGCGTCCGGGAGGCCACGCCCCCTTCCGGCGGCCTAGATCATCGCCGAGTGACGCAGCGGAAGAGGCGGGGCCTGAGGAGCGGAGCAGGAAGAGGTCGGTGGGGATCGGGGGGGGCCAGGGCCGGTGTCTCGTACTGGGAGGGGTGTCCGTCTCCCAGTACGTACTGGTGACCAGCGACCCCATATTGGGAGGGGTGTTCGTGTCCCGGCACGTACTGGAGACCCTGTACTGGGAGGGGTGTCTGTGTCCCAGTATGTACTGGAGACCAGTGACCCCGTATTGGGAGGGGTGTCCCGGTCCCAGTACGTACTGGAGATCCTGTACTGAGAGGGGTGTCCATGTCCCGGTGCATACTGGTGACCCCGTACTGGGAGGGGTGTCTGTGTCCCGCTACGTGCTGGTGACCCCGTACTGGGAGGGCTGTCCGTGTCCCGGTACGTACTGGGAGGGCTGTCCATGTCCCGGTACGTAATGGTGACCCCGTACTGGGAGGGGTGTCTGTGTCCCGGTATGTACTGGTGACCCTGTACTGGGAGGGGTATCCGTGTCCCGGTACGTGCTGGTGACCCCATACTGGGAGGAGTGTCTGTGTCCCGGTACGTACTGGGAGGGATCTCCATGTCCCGGTATGTAATGGTGACCCCATACTGGGAGGGGTGTCTGTGTCCCGGTATGTACTGGAGACCCTGTACTGGGAGGGGTATCAGTGTCCTGGTAGGTACTGGTGACCAGTGACCCCATGCTGGGCAGGTGTCTGCATCCCAGTACAGACTGGGAGCCTCCTGGCCAGCCCCCCAACCCCGTGACGACGATTCCTTGTCCCCCCCCAGGTCTTACTTGTCCTAGTCCCGCAGCACTAGAGACCCTCCGCCATGGTGAGTGGGGCCGGACGCTGCTGTGGCCACCGTGGCCGCGCTGGGGCTACCGCAGTCACACCGTGGCCGCGCTGGGGTCCCCGTCCAGCTCTAACACCCCCTGTGTCCCCCCCTCAACCAGGGTGAACGCAAAGGCACGAACAAGTACTACCCCCCCGACTTCGACCCGGCCAAGGTGAGGAGCTCAGTGGGGCTGGGGATGAGGATATCCGGCTCCGGGTTTGGGGGGAGGGGGTCTTGGAGGGGGGGGAGGAGGTGGGCTTGCTGACCCCCCTCTGCTTCCCTCCCGGCAGCATGGCTCCCTCAACAAGTACCACCATAGCCACCCACTGCGGGAGAGGGCCCGCAAGCTATCCCAGGGCATCCTCATCATCAGGTGAGGGGACACGAGGGGCTGGGGAGACCCCGAATCTTCCCTTCCCCTGCGGTGTGTGTGCGGGGGGGCTCGTGCTGTGTCCCCCGCGGCTGTGGTGACGGCCCCGTGCTGTGTGTCCCCCTCCCCAGGTTCGAGATGCCCTACAACATCTGGTGCGACGGCTGCAAGAACCACATCGGGATGGGTGAGTTCTCCCGCTGGAATTGACCTCCTCCGAGCTCCTTCCCCCTGCTCCAGCATCGCTGGGGCTCCACGGTCCCCGAATCCGCATGTCCTGGATGCGGTGGGGGTTCTGATCCCCTCCCCCAACCCCATTCTCCCTCGCAGGCGTCCGGTACAATGCAGAGAAGAAGAAGGTCGGCACTTACTACACAACGCCCATCTACAGGTGGGTGCGACGGCCGTGTCCCCATCCTTCCCCCCTTGCCATGGGCAGCCCCGGGGCGCAGGGACCCCCACCCTGACCCCGTCCCCCTCCCTAGGTTTCGGATGAAGTGTCACCTCTGTGTCAACTACATCGAGATGCAGACGGACCCGGCGGGCTGTGACTATGTCATCGTCAGTGGGGCCCGGCGCAAGGAGGAGCGCTGGGACATGAAGGATAACGAACAAGTCCTACCCACTGGTGAGTCCCGGTTCCGCCGGCAAGTCCCAACCCTGAGAGGGACATCCACCGAATCCCCTCGCTGTCCCCTGTCCCAGAGCGGGAGGAGAAGGAGAAGCTGGAGACGGACGCCATGTTCCGGCTGGAACACGGCGTGGCCGACCGGGCGACGCTGCAGCGAGCTGTCCCCTCGCTGGCCAGTCTGCAGGAGGCCCAAAGCGCCTGGAAGGACGACTTCGCCCTCAACAGCCGGCTCCGGAGGCACTTTAGGGTGAGCCCGGGGAGGGGCTGGGGGGGTTCTGCAGCCCCCTCCCCTACCCGGCTGGGGAGATTGACGGACCCCTTGTCCCCCTCCCCACCAAGGAGGAGAAGAAGACGCTGCGGGAGGAGGAGGAGGAGGCGGCGGCGCTGCAGGCAAAGGCCGGCCTGAGCATCCCTCTGGTGCGGGAGGCGGAGGAGGACCGGCGCCTGGCCGCGCTGCTCAAGTACCACAGCCCCGACTGTGCGTGGGGGGGCAGGGGTGGGCAGGGGGGGCAGCCAGGGCCTCTGGCCCCCCACCCCTGTGACCCCCAGCCTGTCCCTGTCCCCCTCCACAGCCTACGAGGAGAAGCAGAGGATGAAGCGGACAGAGATCTCCAGCCGCTCCTGGTTCTCCCCGGCCACCGGCAGCAGAGCCGGCGAGGCGCTGCGGAAGCTGGGCCTGGGGGGGCGAGCGCTGCGGGGCCGAGGGGGCCCCCCTGCTACCCTCGCCGGACTGGGCATCGTCCGGCGTCGCTCTGGAGAGGGGCCCGAGGGGCCGGCGGAGCCCGGGGGGCCAGAGCGGGGCGAGATGACCCCCTGCAGCCCCCCCGCACCCGCCAGTGAGCCGCAGGGGGGGGCCGAGGCTGGGACAGCCCCCCCTACCATCCCCCCGGCTGCCCCGTCCACCTCCCTCGTCGCTGACTATTCCGACTCCAGCTCCGAGGCGGAGAGTGCCTGAGTGGTGTTTTGGGGCTGGACCCCCCTCCTCCCGGCTGGTCCCGGGGGGTACCTGGGCCCCCTCCCCACCCCTATGCTCTCCCCCTCCCCCTGTAATTTATATGCCCCCCCCTCGCCCCAACATTAAAAGCTGTTGGCAGCACGGGCGCAGTCGTGTCCCTCTGCTCCTTCATGCAGCCGCAGCGCGAGTCACCTCCCCCCACACGGCATGGGACCCCCGTGGGGATGGGGCTCCAGGGTGGGGGCACCTGGGGGGGTGTGGTGGTGGTCCCCACTCTCATCCCCTGAGCTCGGACGCGGGGGGGTCCCTCTCTTGCCCCCTCCCAGACCCCCCTGTCACTCCTGGCTCTCCCCAGACAGAGTCTGGGCCAGGGCAGGAGTGGCGGGGGGGGGGGGCAGGAAGCACCGGCACGGCTTCCGGCACAGCCATGAGCCTGGAAGCCATCCGTTACCGCCGCGGCTCCCTCTCCATCCTCAACCAGCTCCTGCTGCCGGAGCAGCTCCGCTATGAGCCTGTGGACAGTGTGGAGCGCGCCTGGGAGGCCATCCGGGCCATGGAGGTGAGTGGGGGGGGGCCTCAAGGGACCCCCAGCCCCCCCCCCCCCCCATCCGGGGATGGCCACCGAGCTGACTGCTGTGCCTGCAGGTGCGGGGGGCCCCGGCCATCGCCTTGGTGGGGTGCCTGAGCCTGGCACTGGAGCTGGAGGCCGGCGCGGGGCCGGCGGGGGACGCGGCGGAGCTGGAGGCCTTTGTGGACGAGCGGCTGCGCTTCCTGCTGACGGCGCGGCCCACCGCTGTCAACCTGGGCCGTGAGGCCGAGCGGTTGCGTGCCTTTGCACGCCAGCGGGCCCAGAGCCCCGGCGTCACTGCACAGGGCCTGCGGGAGAGGTACCGGGGGGACGGGACACAGGGTCCTGGGGAGGGGGGGGCATGGAGAGAGGTAGGGGAGATGCTGGGGTCCCCTGGGGGGGATTTGGGGTGTGGGATCATCGTGGAGAGTGGGATTTAGGGTGTCAGGGTCCCCCGCCAGGGGGATTTGGGGTGGGGCACTGGGGTCCTGGCGGGATTTGGGGTACTGGGACAGGTAGGGGGTGGGACACTGGGGTGCTTCAGGGGGGATTTGGGGTGTAAGGAGAGGTAGGGTCAGTTGCTGGGGCCCCCCAGAGGAGGTTTGGGGTGTAGGATCTCACAGAGAGGAATTTGGGGTGTGTGGGTCCCCCAGGGGACATGGGTGTCAGGGAGATGCTGGGACGCCCTGGGGGCATTTGGGGTGTTGGGGACTGGTGGGGTGGGATACCATGGTCCTCCTGGGGGAGGGGATTTGAGGTGTGGGATCTTGTGGAGAGGGATTTAGGATGCTGAGCTCCTGTGAGGGGGAATTTGTGGTGTCAGGAGAGGTCAGGCAGGGTGCTGAGGTCCCTCGGGGGGGATGTGGGGTGCCGGGGTGGGGGGTTCGTATGCCCAGGTTCTCCCCTGCAGCATCATCGAGCACATCGAGGGGCTGCTGGAGAAGGACCGGGAGGACAACCGGAGCATCGGGGCACACGGGGCCCGGCACATCCTCCAGCGCGTCCCTGAGGGCGGCGTCACCCTCCTCACCCACTGCAACACTGGCACCCTGGCCACCGCCGGCTACGGCACCGCTCTAGGTAGGTGGTGGGGGGAGCCGGTGGGGGGAGCCGAACAGTCCCCTCCCCGGGGCGAGAGCCGGCCCTGATGTCCCCCCTGTTGTCTGCAGGCATCGTGCGGGCACTGCACGAGCAGGGCCGGCTGACACAGGTGTTCTGCACCGAGACCCGGCCCTACAACCAGGGCAGCCGGCTGACCGCCTTCGAGCTGCTGCACGACCGCATCCCCGCCACCCTCATCGCCGACAGCGCTGCCGCTGCCGCCATGCGGGACCGTGGCGTCCAGGGTCAGCGAGGGGGGGGGGCCTGGTGGGGGGGATGGAGACGGGACTGGGGGTGGGCTGGAGACCCGCTGACTCTCGCTCTGTCCCCAGCTGTGGTGGTGGGAGCCGACCGGGTGGCCGCCAACGGGGACACGGCCAACAAGATTGGCACCTACCAGCTGGCGGTGGCGGCGCGGCACCACGGCATCCCCTTCTACGTGGCGGCCCCCACCTCATCCTGTGACCCGGCCCTGCCCGGCGGTGCCGACATCCCCATCGAGGAGCGGCTGGGCCGGGAGCTCACCCACTTCCAGGGCCTGTGCCTGGCTCCCCAGGGTGGGTGTTGTGTCCGTCCCCGTTCCCACCCCCCCCCAGTCCCGAAGGCAGCAGTGGGTCTGGGGGGGCATTCAGGGTGACCCCAGGGTCCCCGTGCCGTCAGGGTGCTGGTGGCTCCAGCGGGTATCCCCCATACAGGGCAGGGGTGTCCCCCATACAGGGCAGGGGTGTCCCCTGTGGGCTGGGGGTGTCCTTGTGCCCCCCAGGGTGCTCACAGGCCCATGGGGGTCCCACATAAGACACCGAGGCCCATATAGGGCAAGGGGATCCCATACGGGGCGGGTAGGTTGGTCCTATATAACATAGTGCTTCCCATATGGGGTGGGGGGGTCCTATATAAGACAGGAGTGTCCTATATGAGGTGGGGATGTCCCTCCACCCCCCAGGGTGCTCACAGGCCCGGGGAGGTCCCATATAGAGTGGGGGGGTCCTATATCAGATGGGGGGGGTTCCCATATAGAGTGGGTAGGTCTTGTATAGGGCAGGGGGCTCCCATATGGAGTGGGGGGTCCTATAAGGCTTGGAGGGACCCTATATAAGATGGCGGGGTCCATATAGGGCAGAGGGTCCCGTATAGGGCGAATAGGTGCTATATAGGGTGGGGGGGTGCGTGGCAGGGTTGCTTCGACTCTCTTCCCCCCCCCCCCGAATCTCCAGGTATCGACGTGTGGAACCCGGCCTTCGACGTCACCCCCCATGACCTCATCACGGGCGGCATCGTCACCGAGTGGGGTGTCTTCGCCCCAGCGGAGCTGCGGCAGGCACTGGCAGAGCGGGGGGGCGCGGGGGTCAGTAAAGGCCTCCGACTAGGGGAAAACTGCTTCCGCCTCGTTCTGTCCCGGCATGCTGTGCGGTTCGCCGTCCAGTTGTATCCCGGCGTGCCCCGCGCAGTGCGGGAACCCGGAAGCGCCGCGGCGACATGGCCCAGGGCAGGCCCAAGGCAGCGGCCAAGCGGCCCGGGCGGGCGGCGGCGGGGGGGACCCCGGCCCGGGGGGCGCGGGGGCCGCGGAAGGGAGGTGAGGGGCGCCCGGGACCGGGGGGCCGTCCGTGGGGCTGAGGGCTTTGGGGGGGGGAGGGGCGTGAAGGGGGGGGGGTCTGCCTCCCGCCCACCCGCTGACACCTCCCCCCCCCCCAGGCCGGACCATCGCCCCCAAAAAGCTCCGTGTGATCCAGCAGCAGAAGCTGAAGAAGGTGAGGCTGGGGAGGGAAGTGGTGCGGGGGGGGGGGGGGGGCCGGGTAGTGCCCCCCCTCCTCTGACACTCCCCCTCCCGCAGCGGCTGGAGGTGGGCATCCGGATGAAGATCGAGCGGGAGGCGGTGCAGCGGGCGGGCGCCGGCCTCCCCAAGAAGCTGGCGGTGATCGCCGCGCCGCCCCCCGCCGCCGGCCCCGCCAAGGGCAAAACCAAGAAGCGCCGGGGCTGAGGACCACCACCCCTTTCCCCTCCCTCCGCGGGACACCACCCCCCACCCCCCCCCCGAGGCGCCTGGGGGGGGAGGGGGCGTGGCGGGAGCTGTCATGAGCGTGTCCGTCCTCAGCCATCGCTGTAATTGTCTAATAAAAGGGGTTGGGGGGGGGGGGCGCGTGTCTCTCCCCCCTCCCACCACCGCTGCTGGTGTTCCCCGCGTTGAGGGGGGGGGGGGGCGGTGCCGCGCGCGTGGGGAGAGCCAGGCCCCGGGGGGCGGGTGGGGGGGGCGGGGCGCCGGGGCCGGTGTCGCCGTGGGGGGTCCCGTCCCGCCTCTCCGCCTTTACGCTGCCGCTTTTCTGGCGCCGGCAGAACTTTATGAATGGGGTTCCGAGGCCTTGCCCCCTCTCGCCGGTACCGCCTCCCCGCCCTCTCTCCTTGCTCATTGGTGGGCTACGCCATGACTGGCAGCTCTCTCCGCCCCGAGGTGATTGATAGAGGGAGGAGCGCCGGCGACCAATCGGCGGGCGTCGGGGGCGGGGGTTGTGCTGCGGTTGGTTCACGCTCCCGTAGAGCCTTAAAGGCGCCGCGTCCCTTTTGGGAGCGGAGCGGGGGGGGGGGGGACGGGACACGTGGGCAAACGCCCCCACAGTCTTTGGGTGGGGCCTGATTGGGCGTGGCTGGGGGTTAAGGCCCGCCCCCTCCCGCGCCCCCCCCCCCCCCCCCCCCCCCCATCTCTGACATCAGGGAAATTCCCTGAAATCGGGCGCGTTTCACAAAGCGCCGCCGGGTTTATTTTGGGAAACAAACAGGGAAAAACGGGGGCGGGCGGGGCCCGGACGCCTGGGTCCCCGTCCTGCCGGGGCGTGCCCCCCCCAACACCCCCCCACCCCCGTGACTCATCCCCGTAATCCCCTCATTCCCGGTGACGCCCCTTGGGGGGGGGCTCCCGGGGCTGCTTATGATCCCGGTCCCCCAATTCCTTCCTTTTTTTGGGACACACACGCACACACACACCCCACCCCCCCCCGGGGGTTTTCGGGGTTTCTGCAGTGTGGAAGAACCTGCGGGTCCCGGTGAGCTCGGCCGTACACGCGGGACCCGGGCAGGGCTCCACCACGGGGGTTCGGGGGGGGGTCCTGAGTGTGTCCCAGGGGGGTTTCAGGGGACCCAGGGGTGGGGGGGGGGCAGTTCGGGGACCCCGTGGGCCGCCGGCGTGAGGGGCCAGACTCCTGTTCCTGCTGAACTGAGCCAGTTTAACCAAAGCAACTGCATATCAGCTCAGTAGGCACGGGAGGCAGCGCCCGGGGGGGGTCCTGGCGTCCTGGAGGGGTCCTGAGGTCCTGGGGGGGGGGTCCAACACCTGGGGGCAGGACACCCAGGCGTCCGGCCGGGAGGGCACCGGGGAGCGGAACTTAGCCACTGTGAACACGACGCGGGTGCCAACTCTGTTCACAGGTGGGCTAAGCCCTGCCCCACGGCCCCGCGGCCCCCCCCCCCCGAAACCACCCCACCACCCCAACCAAACCCCCCACCCCACCCTCGGCCCCGTCCCGGCGAACTCTGGCGTCCTGGCTGCGGGGGCTGGCGCCCGTTGGAAATCCCTGGCAATGTGATTTTGGGCGAGATGGTAAAAAATCGCATCGCCAGGAACCCCGGCGGGCGGCAGCGGGACAAGTGGGGGGCTGGCAGACGCGGGGGGGGGGGGAGGAGAGCCCCGGGAGGGGTCAGCGATGATCCCACGGTGTGGCCGCGGCCGTTGGCATCGGGTCGGGGCCGGATCCGGAGCCGTGTCCCACCTGGGGAGAGGAGGGTGTAGTCAGCGGTGGGTGTCGGCACCCCCCCCCCCGGGGTGGGGGGGCTGCCCTGGGCACCTTGGGGCTGCCAGCTCCCGGCGCTGGGTCAAGCCGGGTCAGCGCTCCCCTCCCGCGGTAAAAATAACCCCGGCAGGATCTGGCTGGGAAGGGGAGAGCGTCCAGGCCGGCCGGGCGCCGCTGTGCCGAGGGGGGGGCACCGCCCCGGAGGAGCCGGCGCGGGCGCGAGCGCACGAGGGCTGAGTCACGGTGTGGGCCGGGCCGGGCACGTGCCAGCACCGGACGGTGCCGTGGGAGGGGGAACGACACGTGAGAGCCGGGACGCTTGTGCAAGGCAGGGTGGCACCGGGGACGGACGCTGCCGGCACGCCTGCTTGCAGGCCCCAGCACACGGCAGCAGCTCCCGGCTGCGGTGATGTCCTCGCGGTGCCGGCACGGTCTCGCCACCGGGGACCAGCCCGGTGGCTCGGCTTGGCGTGGGGGAGCGGGTACCGGCAGCGTAGACCCGGCCACGTGCTGTGCCCGGAGCCGGTGGCACCGCAGCTCCCCCAGCAAACGCCGAAACGCACCGCTGCAGAGCCCAGGTGTGAAAACGTGTGTCCCCAGCTGCCACCATGTGCCGGTGCCGTCCCCGCAGCGGGCGGGACGAGCGTTTGGTGCGCACCAGTTCCTTCCCAGCCCGGCCACGGCCACGGCAGGACCATGTGGCACCGGCTGAGCCCCGGCAAAGCCCCCAGCGGGGAGGGGACGCACCGTGGCTGGCGCTGCCCCATCACCGAGCGGGCACGGCCCCACCTCCCCCGTGTCCCCCAGCGCCATCAGCTGCAGCAGCCACCGGCCCCGGCGGTGTCGCCGCGTCCCCCTCAACTGTTGGCTGGCACCAGGACCCCCGTGTCCCCTGGTCCCCCTGGACGTAGCCATGGGGCAGACGTGGGGCAGACGTGGGTTGGCCGTGGGGCGGCCGTGAGGCACGGTGTCCCCAGCCAGGCAGGGGACGCGGGCGTCGGGGCTCCGGCGACGCCGGCGGTGGCGGCCGGGAAGTTCCTGGAAGAAGCGTGTAATGGGGCCGGGGCTCCTCGGCCGCCATGTGGGAGCCGGCGAGGCCCCGCCCGGCCGTGACATCACCATCGCCACGGCAACGGGCGCACTTCAAAGGGAATCGGGTGGAAAGGGCCCAAAAAAATCGGGATAAACAGCGACCGACGGCGGCGGCATAAACAAAATGTCTGGTGCTGCCGGGGGGGGCCGGGCTGGCGAGCGCGTGCCCGGGCGGGGGCGGGGGGCCGCCCAGACGCCTGGGTTCCCGCCTGGCGGCCGCGGCGCTACCAACACCTCGGTGCCAACGGGGCGGTCGCGGGCAGCACCGCGGCAAGAGCAGGCCCCAACTCGGCCAAAGCGAAGCCAATGCCGCTGGGCGCCGGGCACGGCGGCGGCACTGCGGGCACAGCCCTGTGCCGGACGGCAGCCGATCCGTGGCGGTGCTGGCTCGCGGCCGCAGTGGCCGCCCCGAGTTTTGCCGCCACCTTCTGAGCGCGGTACGAGGGTGCCAGGATCACCCTCGCACGATGGGGTGACCCCGGTTTTGGGGGTCTCTGGCGCCCGCGGCCTCTTCCCAGGCGGGTGCTGCCGGCCGGGCCGGGCTCTCTGCCCGCGCGGCGCCAGGGCGTTGCCGGCTCGGCAGCCCCGACCGGCTCACGTGGGCCCCGGCGGGCACCGAGCGGGGGCGGCCACCCGGACGCCTGGGTTCCCCGCCAGCGGGGGCTAGGGGGGGGGCGGTGGCACCCCTGCCAAAATCCCCACCTTTCTGCCCAAAAACGGGGAGCGGGAAAAGCTGGCGTCGCCGCGCAGCGCCTCCCTGACGCCTGCGGCCGGCGCGGCGGGATGCGGCCGCCGTGGGGCAGAGCCGCTCCCATCGTCCCCCCCCACCCCAGCGCCCCAGCTCCACTGCCGTGCCCGGCCGCCCGGGACCGCGGGCGTCGGGGGGTCGAGGGCCGGGCTGGTGTCGGGGGGGGGAAGCGAGGCCCGGGGGTGCCGGCGCGGTTCCCGGCGTCAGCCAGGCCAAGGCGGGGGCGGGGGCCGAGGAGGAGCGAGGAAAGGGCCGCCCCGTCCGCGCCCGTCGGCACACGCAGCGCCGGGGGGAAAGGATGAATCACGCTCCTCGGCGGCGCCCGCCCCGGCGCACCCTCCCGCGGCCCCCACCCGCCCGCCCGACGCACCGCGCCCGGTGGCGGCGGGGGGGGGTCCCGGCCCCCTCCGAAACCTCCGGCCGCCCCGGCCCCCCCCCGTGCCGGCCCCCGAGCGGGCGACAGCGTTGGCGGCCTCGATGCCCGCGGCCACGGTCGTGCCGCCGCCACGCCCCAACGCGCTGCCGGGATCCCCCCCGGCCCCGTGGGGCCCCGCTCTCGGCCCCGGCGGGAACCGGAGGGTCGCAACCCCTGCCCGCCATCCCCACAGTACGGCCTGGCACAGGCCCGGCGCGGTTTGGCACGGCTCGGCACGAGGCGAGCGAGGCCGGCCAGGCCCCGACCCTTCTCCCGCCGCCCCGGAGGGACGGCAACTTTCCTCCGGGGTCTCCCGCCGTGCCGGGGCCGGCCAAGCGCCAGCCGGCGGCCGTACTCACCGGGAGCGCCGGCGGCCGCGGCCCCCGTCGGGGTCCCCCGGGGCGGCGGCGGGCGGGCAGCCGGGGAGCGCGAAGGCTCCCAAAGTCACTGACTTTTACTCCAAGAAGGGAAATCCTTTTTAAAACCTTCGCTCCGCCCCGGGAGCGCGGCGAGGCCGCGGCGGCGGTGAGAGGAGGGGCCTGGGCCGCGGCACCCGGCTCCCGCACCCTTTCGGGGCCGCCGGGCCTCCGCCGCCGCCGCCGCTGCCGTGGGCGCGCGGTGCCGCACGGTCTGCGGGGACGGCGACGGCGACACGACGGCCGACGGGTTGGCGCAACCCCGCGGCGAGGGCGGCACGTGCCCCCCCCCCCCAACACCTCCCCGGCGAGGGGCCCCATGGCGTGAGAGCTGCGCCGCGCCCCACAGCAAGGGGGCCGTGTGCCCCACGGCGAGGGGACTCGTTGCCCCCTGGCACAGTGGCCACGTGCCCCATGGCAGAGGGGCCAGGCACCCCACGGCAAGGGGGCTAGGTGCCCCTTGGCAAGGAGGCCGCGTGCCCCATGGTGAGGGGACTTGTTGCCCCACGGCGAGGGGGCCACGTGCCTTTACAGTGAGGGGACTCGTTGCCCTGTGGCAACCGGTCTGGGTGCCCCCATGGCACAGGAGGTGGGCACCCCATGGCAAGGGGGCCGTGTGCCCCATGGCATAGGGGCTTGGCACCCCATGGCAAGGGGGCTAGGAGCCCCACGGCGAGGGGGCCAGGTGCCCGCAGCCCCTGTGCCCGTCCCAGTCTGTGCCTCAGTTTCCCCTGGGCTGCCTGAGGGGGGGGCGGGGCTACCTGGCTGTGGGGGGGTCTGAGCTGGTGCTGGGGCAGATGGGGGTGATGTTGGGGGGGGGGGCAGGAGCAATACTGGTGGGACAGGAGCAATACTGGTGGGGCAGGACCAGTACTGGGGGACAGGAGCAATACTGGTGGGACAGGAGCAATACTGGTGGGGCAGGACCAGTACTGGGGGACAGGAGCAATACTGGTGGGACAGGAGCAATACTGGTGGGGCAGGACCAGTACTGGGGGACAGGAGCAATACTGGTGGGACAGGAGCAATACTGGTGGGGCAGGACCAGTACTGGGGGACAGGAGCAATACTGGTGGGACAGGAGCAATACGGGTGGGGCAGGACCAGTACTGGGGGACAGGAGCAATACTGGTGGGACAGGAGCAATACTGGTGGGGCAGGACCAGTACTGGGGGAGGGCAGGAGCAATACTGGGGGACAGGAGCAATACTGGTGGGGCAGGACCAGTACTGGGGGAGGGCAGGAGCAATACTGGTGGGACAGGAGCAATACTGGTGGGGCAGGACCAGTACTGGGAGGGCAGGAGCAATACTAGGGGGACAGGACCAGTACTAGGGGGGCAGGACCAGTACTGGTGGGGCAGGAGCAATACTGGTGGGGCAGGACCAGTACTGGGGGGGGCAGGACCAGTACTGGGGGACAGGATCAATACTGGGGGGACAGGACCAGTACTGGGGGGGCAGGAGCAATACTGGGGAAGCAGGAGTAATACTGGGGCAACAGGACCAGTACTGGGGGACAGGAGCAATACTGGGAGGCAGGACTAGTACTGGGGAACAGGAGCAATACTGGGGGGGGGGGGCAGGAGCAATGCCAGGGGTACCAGGGTGAATTTGGGGTGACAGGGGTGATGTGGGGGGGCCGGGGCCGATACCGGGGGCCCCTCGACCGCAGTGCCAGCCGGGAGGGTCTCCGATCCCGGCCCCGGGGGGAGCGGGCAGGACGCGGCCTCCCGGTGCAGGGAAGCCGGTGGCGGCAGCGGGCGCGTGGGGTGCCGTGGGGTGCCGTGGGGCCGGGGCGGCGGGGTCTCCATGGCGATGCCGCACACACAGACATTAAACAGAGTTTTTGCATCGGAAGTCGGCAAAACCACAGCGCGTCACTGCGGCCGCTGCCGCCAGGCCAGGGCCCCCGCTTCCCCCCCCTGGCCCTTCCCCACCCCGGCCCTGCCTGCCCCACATCCTGCGCCCCGCTGCCCCCACCCCGGTCCCGGACCCCCGGACCCCCCCACTGCCCCCGCTGCTGTCTGGGCCAGGGCGTGGGGAAGTGGGGGAACGGGCGGGTGACCACCCGGCGGGTATGGACCGGGGTGGGATACGGACCCAGTGGGATACGGACCCAGTGGGATACGGACTGGGGTGGGATATGGACCGGGATGGGATATGGACCCAGTGGGATATGGACCCAGTGGGATACGGACTGGGGTGGGATACGGACCCAGTGGGATATGGACCCAGTGGGATACGGACTGGGGTGGGATACAGACCCAGTGGGGTACGGACCCAGTGGGATACGGACTGGGGTGGGATATGGACTGGGGTGGGGTATGGACCCAGTGGGATACAGACCCAGTGGGATATGGACCGGGGTGGGATATGGGCCCAGTGGGATACGGATTGGGGTGGTATATGGACCCAGTGGGATACTGACGGGTGGGATACAGACCCAGTGGGATATGGACTGGGGTGGGATACAGACTGGGGTGGGATGTGGATCTAGTGGGACACGGACTGGGGTGGGATACAGACCCAGTGGGATATGGACCAGGATGGGATACAGACCCAGTGGGATACAGACTGGGGTGGGATACAGACCAGGGTGAGATAAGAACTGGGGTGGGATACAGAGCCACTGGGATACGGACCTGGGTGGGGTATGGACCTGGGTGGGATATGGATCAGGTTGGGATATGGACCTGGGCGGGATACGGACACGGTGGGACACAGCTCAGGGTGGGATACAGACCCAGATGGGATAGGGACCCGGGTGGGACACAGCCCCAGCAGAGGCGTCAGCCCTGCGACAGCTCAGCCCTGGCCCCGCAGCCCCCTCGGTGCCACCGCCGAGCATCGGCCCCACCGGGGACCCGCGGGGCCGAGCGTGTCCCCTCCCCCCCCCCCCAACCCCGGTTCCCACAGCCTCACCGGGCCGCCCTGCCCGCGGGTCCTCGCGCGCCGCAGCCGGCACGTGGCCGCGGTGTCGTGGCGCCCTGGGGGTTAACGCGAGGCCGGGCCTGGTGCTGCCAGGATCCGGCCCGGCTGCCGTCACCGCCCGTCTCCGTGGAGATGATGGAAGTTCCTAAATACAATTATTGGGAGGTTTTAGGTTTCCTCCGCGACGAGGAGGGACAAACAATAGCGGGGAGGGACCGGGTGCCCCGTGGGGGGCTCGGCCCCATGACACCCCCCCAGTGCCCCCACGGCCCCACCTTTGCACCCGGCGGCTGCTGGCACGGCCGCGGCACGAGGACGACGGGTACGGCTGTGCCGCGGGGACCGTGGGTCCCCCCAAACCCCACGGTACGGCCCCCGGGTCCCCCCCAGCCCTGGTCTGCACCCGGTGCCCGCGGGGAGGTCCCCGACCCTGTCCCCATCCCCGTCCCTGTGCCCCCAGCCCGGCCGCACATCTGGCAGCGGCCGCACATCTGGCAGAGGCGGCTCCCCCGGGGCGGCACAGCTGGGCGGGAGCCGCTGCGCCAGCTGCTAATTTTAAACGCACGCGGGGCTGGACAAGGGGGGGGACACCCCCACGCCCCCCCCCCCCCCCGTGCCGTAGGGCTGGGCAGCGCCGCACACGCTGCACCGCAGCCGGCACACGGCACGGCACACACGGCACTGCGTGCGGCACAGGGCACAGCACGCATGGCGTCGCACACGCGGCGATGCACGCACAGGAGTCCACGCGCATGGTGGTGCAAACGCACGAGGCCGCGCACACGGAGCGCTGCGTGCGCTGCACGTCACACTCAGCGCCGCGCAGGCACGCACGGCGCCGCACACGCAGCAATGCGCGCCAGTATGCGCAGCGGCGCGCCGGTGGCAGCGCACACACGTGCGCACGTGGCAGTGCACACGTGCACGCGTGGCGATGCCCGCGCTGCAACGCGCGCATGCACGCACACGCAGAGGAATGCATGCACGCACGCACACGCGTGTGGCAATGCACACCCGAACAGGCTGCAACGCTCCCAGTGCCGCACGCCTGCCGTATGGAGACCCCCCCCCCAGCACACGCGCACTGTGGTGTGCACACGGCAACGCACACGTGTGCACACGTGTGCACGCGCACACGCCCCCAGCTGCCTTGCACACACTGCAGACACACGCCACGATGGGCAGAGCGAGCGATGCACGGGAGCACACGTGCACTCGCGCGCACACACTTATGTACTTGTGCACGCTCACACGCGTGCACACACACGCTCACAGATGCACTCACTCTTGTACACTCACACTCGCACGCTCACACTCACTCACGCCCCCCCCCCTCGCCGTGACAACGAGCAGCCCCAGCGCGCTGCAGAGCGTGCAGCCCCGCCGTGCACACGCAGCCGACGCACGCTCGCTTGCTCGCTCGCACGCACCCGCGCAACCGCGCCGCGCGCGCCGGTGGCAGGACCGTGGTGGCCGCGGCGGCCGCGGCGGGCGCAGGCGCTGGCGGGGCCGGCGGCGCAGAAATGTCCTTTCTAGGTAATGGCAGCGGCCGGGGCTGGCGCTCGCCCACGCGCCAGACGGCACATTCCTCCCGCCTGACTCAGCCCCGCCGCCGCCTCGCACACGCGCTGCGCCGGGGCGGCCGGGGGCTCGCGCGGCCCGCTTGGCGGGCACGGCACGACGCCGTGCGGTGCGGGATGAGGCGACGCGGCGCGGTACGGCGCGGAGGAGCGGTGCGGCGGGGCGCAGCCCGGCACGGCGCGCCGTGGCACAGTAACGGCGTGGCACGGCGCGGCGTGGCGCGGCGCAGGGTGGCGTGGCGCAGCGGAGGGTGGCACGGCATGGCGCAGCATGGCCCCGACTCGCCCGGGGAAGGCGCACACACGTGCAGCCGTTTCTGGAGGTGGCCGGGCTGGGCCGGGCGGCCAAAGCCCCGTCCGGGCACGGGCACCTCCACGGCCACCGCCGGCTGGTACCACGTCCCGCCCCGTGCCCGGCCCCGGTTATTCCTGATTTACACCCAGAAATCCCCTTCGCCGGCTTCTCGCAGCCCCTGGCAAGCGTCTTGGCAACCCGGCAGCGGGAAAGGGGGGAGACTGGGGACGGGGATGGGAACTGGGATGGGGTGGGCACCTGTCCCCACACCCCTGTGCACCCATGTACGCCCCAATCGGACACCTGTCCCCTGGGGTACCCCTGCACCCCTGAATCCTTGCACCCCCAGCTGGCAGAGCCCGTCTGCACCTACGTGTGCCCCACACCCAGGGAGCCCCAGGCTTCGGACACTGGGGTGACTGGGAGCCACGGACCCAAGGCAGTGGGGTGCCTGGGAACTGGGGCGCTGGGGTGACTGGGAGCCGTGGGGCTGGCAGCGCAGGGGGGGCTGGTGGGACGGGATTTCCCTTTCCTCCCGCCCCCGCACTCCCTGCCGGCTTCTTCCTTCCTCGTGCTGGGGCACGCCTGGCCCCCCCGGACCCTCCTGGCTCCCCCCAGACTCCCCCCATTCCCCCCCCAGACCCCCCCCAGCATCTCCAGCCCCACTGGCTCCTGGCCACGCTCCGGGGGCGGCTACCAGGGGTCCCGGGGATGCCGTTCCCAGGAGCGGGACCGTGGGGCCAGGACACCGTGGGGCCGTGGGTCGGGTGCCGTGGGGCCAGGCAGCGTTGCCGCGCGACGCGGTGTTTGTGGTGGGGCTGAGTCACGGGCCGTGAGTCACCGGCAGCACCGGGCTGGCAGGCGCCCACGGCTGCCCCACGGCACCACCGGGGCGGGGCCCCCCCCCCTCAACGCAGGCACCGAGCGGGGTGTCCCCGTGGGGTGTCCCTGGTGGGGTGTCCCTGGTGGGGTGTCCCCAGCCCACCCAGGGTGCGAATGCAGCGGGGCGATGGGGCACCGGGATTGGAGGGGGAGCACGCCTGGGTGATGCGGGTGCCCCCTCTGCACCCATAACCCCCCCCCATGCACCCATGGCCCCCCCCCGTGCACCTATAGGACCCCTGTGCATCCATAAGGTACCCTCTGCACCCGTGGGGATCCCTCTGCACCCAGGACCCCCCCAGTCCACTCATGGGCTCCCCCAGCCATGCACCCAAAACCCCCTCCATGCACCCATGGGCCTCCTGTGCACCCATGGGCTCCCCTGTCCAGCCCTGGGACCCCCGTGCACCCATGGACCCCACCTTCACGCAGAGGTTCCCCTGTATATTTGGGTGCCCCCACGCACGGACTCCCCCTTCTGCTGGGGGCGAGGGGGGCCCCAGGGGACCCCGAGGCCAGGGGGGGCTGGGGGGGGTGAGTCAGGGCGCAGCCACGCGCCCGTGAGTCACCACCGGGGTGGGACCGGCCGGCTCCAAACAAAGGCGCTTTCAGAGGATGGGGCCCCCCCGGACCCTTCCGGCCCCCTCAGGGCTTCCCCAGCCCCCTCAGCACCCCCTGGTTCCCCTTAGGGCTTCTCTGGGCCCCTCCAGCCCCCCCTGGCCATGGGGGCCCCGGCTGGGACCTCCCCGGGCATCACCGGGGCTGAGCCCCTCCTGTGCCGCCCCGGCCCCCCACCATGCCGCACGCGGCAGCCCCCACCCGACGGTGGGATCCCGTGGCCCCCGACCCCCCACCCTGCCACCCGCCCTGCGGCCCAGCCCGGCATCAAGCGCCGGCTTGCCGGGCACCGGTGAGTCACTGGTGCTGCCTTCCCACCGCGCCCGGGCGGTGCCGGCAGGGCCATGCTGAGCCCAGCCGCTCGCAGCGCCGCCGGCGGCACTGGCACCGTGGGGACGGGGTGGCGGGGGGGGGGGAGATGGCAGTGCTGTGGTGGCCGGGGCGGCTGAGACCCGGTGAACGAACGTGGCTTGCCCCAGGACAAAGCAGCAGAGACTGCCTGCCACCGCGTGCCATTGTGTGCCACCATGTGCCACCATGTGCCGTCGTGTGCCACTGTGCATGGGACAGAGCCGCCATGGTCACACCAAGGTCCCCATAGCTGTGTTGGGACACCCCCCGTCACACCAGGCCCCCACAGCCGTGCCAGGGAAGAGACTGGGAGCGCCAGGGCCGGCCTGGAGGTGCAGCCAGGACTTGCCCAGGCGAGTGCCGTGGCCAGGGTGCAGAGCGTGGTGGTGCCGGTGCAGGCCAGGCTCCCCAGAGGCGCGTGGGAATCCCTCCCACTTCTGCCGCATTGCTCATGGGAGACTCATGGGGACGAGGAGCCGGCGGTGCCAGCGCTGCCCGCGGTCCCCAGCTGGCACCGGACGGCACCGCGCTGCTCCTGCCACGGCCCAGCGCCCCTGTCCTGAGCTGGTCCTGGGCATGAGTGCTGGGGCATGGCATGGCACAGTATGGCCCGGCACAGAATGGCACAGCATGGCGTGGCACGGCACGGCGTGGCAAGCCCTGGGCCATGCCCAGCTCTGTGCCTCTGTTTCCCTGTTCCTGGTGTGCCATGCTGTGCCATGCCGTGCCACGCACGCCATGCCATGCTGAGCCGTGCCATGCAAAGCTAGGCAATGCCACGCTGTGCCATGCCGTGCAGTGCGCTACCGCTGCCACGACGCTCTTCCCCCGCCCCCCAGCCTCCGGGGGCCGGGCCGAGGTGCCGGTTTGGGGTCCGGTTCAGAGGCAACGAGGGGTCCCGTCCCCCCCAAACGCCCCCGGGGCCACCGGTTGGGAGAAGGCGGCACCGCAAGGGTTAAACGCCGGCCCCACCGACTCGCCAATGGGAGGCGGCGGGGCGGTGACGGACAGGGGGCGGGCGGTGCTGGGTGGGCGGCCAATGGGGAGCGGCGGGGCGGTGACCGACAGGGGGCGGGCGGGGAGCCGCGGGCGGCCAATCAGAACCGGCGGGGCGGTGCGTGCGGCCAATGGGCGGCGCCGCTGGCCTGAGCTGACCCGCGCCCCCCCCCCCCGCCCGCTCCCCCCTCCCCCCCGAGCACCGACCGCGGCCCGGGCAGCACCGACCCCCCCGCCGGTACCGGGAGCTGGGGGGGGGAGGGCCGCGGGGGACCCCCTTCCTCCGGGGGGGGGCACACACGGGAGCTCCGGCACCCCCCCCAGTGCTGTGACAGGGACCCCCGGCCTTTCCCGGGGTGCGCAGTGCGGGGGGGGGTGCCGGTGCCGCAGGCCCCCGGTCGCCGCGGGGGGGGCTGTTTTGGTGTGTGTGTGTCCCGGTCACCCCCCCCC
Organism: Astur gentilis; assembly: GCF_929443795.1. Taxonomy (NCBI): domain Eukaryota; kingdom Metazoa; phylum Chordata; class Aves; order Accipitriformes; family Accipitridae; genus Astur; species Astur gentilis. Next base: position 369,595 of record NC_064888.1, read on the forward strand.
CCCGCGCCGGTGTCCTGCAGGGCGTGGCACCGCCCCGCCCCTTCTTCACACCCCACCCTGCTTCCCGCTGGGTTGGGGGGGGGGGTGAGGCCTCCCCCGCCCACCCCCCCGCCCTCACCCACCGGCTGGGGGGGGCCCCGGCGTCCCCTCCCCACCGGGAGCAGCCTTCGGCCTCGTCCCCCTGCCAGCACCTCTCCCCGCCTGGGCCGGTTCTGGCGGGAAAGGTGGGTGTTAGCGAAAACCGCCGCTCCCGACGGGTCCGGGCCAAATTCGCGGCGTTTCGGTCAATCCCGCCAGCGGGGAGAAGCCCCCGACTCCACAAAGGGCCGCGTCCCGCTCCCCAGCGTGTTGGGGGGGGAGCTGGTTTAGCAGGGGACGGGAGGGACCTTTTTGGGGGTAAAAGCCGGGCGAATTGGGGCTGGTTGCCAAGTGGCTCTGCCAACAAACAACGGCCCCGAGAGAAGCAGCTGGCGGGAGCGGGGCCGGGTGGCGCGATGGATCCCCGGCGCGGCGCACACCCCGCACATCTCCGACCTACTTAATTAATTTTTCCCTTTTCCCCCCTGTTTCTAAACCTCGAAACACGGCAGGTGCCGAGCGCAGAGCTGCGAGCTGGCGGCAAGGCCGGCCGGCCGCCTTTAAACCCGTCCAGAGCCGAGCGGGAAATGGTGTTTTTGCACCCAAACGCTGCCCCGGGGCCGCTCTCTCCTTGCCAGGCAGCAACAGGAGCTGCGGCCCCGGCCGGGGTTTTCCCGCTTCCCGGCACGAGGAATTTGGCGCGGGAGGCGCCGGGGCGGCCCGGCTGCTCCCCTGGCCTGGTGCCGCGGCCCTGGGAACGCGCCGGGCTTCGCACGCCGACTGGCGTTTGTTTTTTTGGCTTAAATGTCTTTATTTTCCCCGCCCCGCTGCGTTGGGCTCCGGGATTCCCTGGCGCCGGTGGGGCCGCTGGTGCCCTTGGTGGGGAGGGAATGCCGCCGCCGCTGCGCCAGGCGCACAAAGTGCCCATTCTTTGCCTTTCCAGGACTTTTTTTCGCTCTTTTTTCCCTCCTTCGCGGGGCCCCGCGGCTGTTCGCGGCACGACTTCGCCCGTGACGTCACTGCGAGCCAATGGGAGGTGCGGCAAGCGCCGGTGCGGCACGGCCCCAGCCGCTCACCAAGCTCCTGCCTGCCGGCAGCGGCAACGGCTTCGCCCCGGGACAGGGCGGACGGGCAGCGCCAGGCTGCGAAGGCGCTTCAGAAGGGCCAGGGGGAGCAGCCTATGTTTTGGGGGGGGAAAGCCCCATTTCCATTATTCTCCTGGCGTAGACCGGTGCAGTCGCCCCATCCCTGAGGCTTTGGGGTTCAGGCCAAGCGGTGACACCGATGGCGCGCCGCAGCTCTGGTTCGTAATGAATAAACGATGGGTGTCCCCTCACCCCGGCGCTCGGTGGGTTCGGCTGTGCGTAAAAATCGCCACGCGTTTGGGGCGATTTGGCCTCTTTTGTTGGCGCTCGCTCCTGTCCCGGCAGCTCCGTCCCTCGTGGCCAAGTCATGTCGGCACAGGGATGCTGCCGGAGTGGATGCCGCAGGGCTGGCATGTGCCGTGAGGACCTGGCGGGTACTTCATGGTGCCAGGGGTGAGGGCAACATGCCGGCAGGGAGAGCAGGTTGGGGCTGGGGCCGGTGGCTGCAGGGACCCTTCCCAAGCTGGATCCTCGCTGTGTGCCTGCCACAGAGTCTGCTGCTGGTAAACCGTGCACTGGGTGCTTGGGATAACCGGGAGGAAGAGCACGACTTCCCTCTGGCAGATGCTGATGCCACTCGGAGCCGACACGGAGGCTCCGGAGAACATTCAACGCTGTCGGTGAGTTTTGTGGTTGAGGTGAAACCATCGACCGTTGCGTGTGCCCCGTGGCCCACCGGAGCAGCCGGGAGAGTTGCTGCCACCACTTTCCCAGTGCTGCCTGCAGCACAGCCCCCTCTCGGTGACACCGCGGCATCCCTGTGGCGTGGCGGTTCCGTCCCATCCCGGGAAGGTTCTCGCCGGGAAGCTCTGCTCCGGAGCGGCATGGTGGGCAGAGCGCGCGATTTCCCAAACCAACTGGATTTCATCATGGGATGCGGACGGGGCGTCCCGCAGGGACGCCGTTCTGGCAGGTGAGCGCCGCTGCGTCCCCGAGGACCGACGTCGTTTGCGCTCGACACCCGTTGCTGGCGGTGGGTTGTGGTGCTGGGGGGGAAACTCCCGTGGGGGAGCAAAAATCCCCTTTTTTCTCTAAAAAGTAGGGGCTCGGAGGGCTCTGGGCCCAGCAGGCAACACCCGGGGGGGGGGTGTGGGTGGGCCGGGGCTTTGTGTCTCCCCGGGGGTTGTTGTGGGTGATTTTGCCGTCCATTAGCAGGTGCTTTACCCGATTCCAGGTGGTTTCAGCCCGAAGGCAGAAGCAAGGGCAGGGACAGGCCGTGCTGCTCCCAGCTTTAGTCCAGGCTTTGGGCGCTCTGCCCTGAACTCAGGTTTTTGGTGTCTCCGCACCACGCTGATGGGGTTTACGGGATGTAAATCCCACGTTTATCCACAAAAAAAGGCATTTCTGGCCGAGGCGTTGTGCCATGGGTGTTGGGGAAGGTTCCTGGTGCAGTTTGGATCCTGCTGGATTGGGGAGAGCAGCCGGCAGCAGGTCCCTGTGGGGCCGAAACCCCGAGTCTGGCCGGGTTTGGCTCTGAGGCGGCTGCAGCAAGAGGGATGCTGGCAAGTGCTGCACTGGAGTGGATGCTGCTGGCGAAAGGGGGTTTAAATGCCGGCGTTGTGGGGGTCGCAGCGCTGCAGGGGGGTTCAGGCACGACCCCCTTGTACCCAGAGAGGGGAAGAGGTGCAGACACCCCCACCCTACCAGGCAGACGCACCGGCTCCAGGCGGCTGCCGGGGGCGGGAGCCAGCCCCAGGCAGTGGTGATTGGCCCTGCCCGGCTCCTCCAGGGAAGGACACGGCACATGGAGCCACATCCTGCCCCAAAACACGCCGGGCAGTGGCCGAGGATGGAGCACAGCCCCGCATTTGACATGTGGAGGGACTACCTGGGGCTGGCCGCCGTGCTGGCCGCACTGCCACAAGAGCGCGAGGACGCCGGCGATGGCGAAGAGGCAGCGGCATTGCCCAACGCGCCAGAGGTGGCATCGGCGTCCCCCGGCAAATCCCTCTGCGCCTTCTGCAAGCACAATGGGGAGGCAAAGCACGTCTACAGCGGGCACAACCTGCGAGACGCGGGGGGCCGGGTGCAGTGCCCCGTCCTGCGCAGCTATGTCTGCCCACAGTGCGGGGCCACGCAGGACCGGGCCCACACCAAACGCTTCTGCCCCCTCACCCGCCATGGCTACACCTCAGTCTACAGCCACTCGGCGCGCAACTCCGCCGGCAAGCGGGTCACAGGCGGCCGCAGCGCGGCGGGCAGTGCCAAGAAGTAGCTGAGCGCAGACGGACCCTCACCCCAACAGGTACCGGCTTGTTTTTAAACGCAGGAGGATTTCTGATCTTGCGGCCCCCAAAAATGGGCTGAAAGTGGGGGTTTCGCTTCCTGGCATGAGGCGAGGATGGGCCACGAGGAAACTCTGCTCTGGTGTTGCCATGCTCTTGCTCCACGGGTCACCGGGCCGGTGGCTTTGCCAGAGGCTGCCAGGCAAAGTTGCTTCTTCAGCAAAGCCTCGCTCCGAAGCGGCAACGTGAGCCTTCCTTTAGCCGGGAACGGGATTCTGGCAAGCTCATTACAGGAATTATTGCTAATTAAGGAAGGGGAGCTCCCAGTGGTCGGTGCCTGCCCCGGTGCACGTGGTGCTCTCCTCTCTCCTGGCTTCTCTTCCAGGGGATCGCTCCACTTCGCCTGGCTCCGTCTGCTGCATTGCCCCTGCGAAACCCCTGGTTCCGCTCTCCTCCGAGGATGAAATGCCAGGACGGCGCACTCCACCAAGACTAGTCTCCCCAGTTCCTCTCCCCAGCTGGTAAAGCCAAGCAGTATCATCCCAGCAGGGATTTGGTGGTCACCGCTGGCAGAAGCCGCATCAAGATGCCAGCAAAAAGCCTGAAAAGGGTCGGTTTTAACAGCACCTCTGTGCCAGGGGCGTTTGTGGTTGGTTTGAGTTCTGGGTTTTGGGTTGGTTTGTTGTTTTTTATTAATCCGAGTGGGTGCCTGAGGGCAGCGCCAGCTCCTGACCAACCGTCTGGGATGGTCCTGTGGCGGGAAGGGTGCCGGTGCTCCAGCTGTCGTCGAGCGCTTGCGCGGCAGCTCCAGGGGGTTGCGCTGCTGTTAGCAGCTCGCCCCTGGCGGCTCCTGCCCTCGCTGGAAACGCCAGTTTGTTCTTTAAACATTACTTCACACATTACGTGTAGGAAGGTGTTTTATTTATACCCCGTTCTCTGTTGAAATGCTGGTTTACGTTAATAAAGAGCTGAGCCGTGCCAGAGGCTGGATCTGGCTCCGACCCGGCCCTATGTCTCCTTCCACCTCTTCCCGGTGTGTGGGGGGACCGGCCCTGGCCGCCTGCTCCGCCGCGGCTTTGGCCTCCTCAGCGCCTCCAGGCCCCGGTAGGCGCTCATTGCCAGGCGGCTGCAGGGAGGGGGGCAGCCGGTGGGTGCCCGTGTCACCCACGGACCCTCACGCCGTTCCACGAGCGCGACGCAGCCCGTGTTTTACCAACCCCGTGTTCTGGCGTGGAACTCGCCCTCCCTCAGCCCTCCTCCACAGGCCCAATCCCAGGGAAAGGATCCGGATTTCGCAGCCGGCGCAAGCTCGCTCTTACTTGAGGTTGGAGAGCTCCAGGATCAGGCCGCAGATGATGTCAGTCGCATCCTCACTGTGGGTGGGTGGGCGCAGCCCCTCCAGCTCCTCACCCCTGACCATGACAGGGAAGAGGGAAAAGGAGGATGTTTCTTTCTACTCACCAAATCAGGACATTTTTCATTAAAATAAGGGTTTTATCCCTTGTGGGAAGGTCTGTCACTGTGTCCCACCTCTCCAAGATGGTGGGAGCACATCAGAGTGGGCAATCCACCTACCTGAGCCGCGGCTGGTCCAGGCCGTTCCCCTCGGCGAGCGGCGGCATCTCTTTGGCGTGGCTCTGTCCCGCTGTGACACGCAGCTCATGCCCGGGCACCACAGAGTCGTGCCAGTCGGCAGCAGGGAGCGGCTGCGGGAAGAAGTTTGTGCAACAATTAAGTCGTGACCGGGGAGCCCGAGTCCAACCCGCTCTCACAAAGATAGTTGGGTTTTTTTCCCCCTTTCAGGTTATTTTAGGCACTTTCGGGTGTTCTTGGTGTTTCAGGTGTTTTGGGGGGTTTCTTTCATGTTATATTAGCGACAGCTGTGGATTTACCTGCTGCAGCGGGAACTCAAGGCTGTTCCCTTCCAGGCCACGCTGCAGCTCTGGCTGCGGGGAGAACTGCTTTCCGGTTGAACAGGTCCCGCCCTGGGGGTCTGTGCCAGCATCCGAACTGGTGCTTGCAGCAGGGGGTTGTGTGGTGCCCGTGGGAGCCGGCCCTGGCATTGCCATAATGGTGGCTGTGCTCTCTGTGGTTCCTCCGCTGTACGGGAGGTCGCTGGAGTGAGCGGGGGGTTGCGCATCCGTCCTCGGCATGCTCACCGCATGTTCCATGCTGCATCTCGCCTCCACATCCCGCTCCTCTGCAAGACCTTCGCCTTCCCTCTTGCCTGAGGAATCCTTGCCGGCCGGGACGGCTGGATCTGGTGCCAGGCTGGTCCCCGGAGAGCAGGTTTCTCCCCTTTCGGCCTCTTCCTGGCCTGCATCAGCTTCTCCCAACATTTTCCACAGGCAGGCGTTCCCACCATGGGGCTGGCTCACTGGAATGATGGTGCCAGCAGTGCCTGCGGTCTCTGGTTCTGTGGTGCCTCCCTCAGCCTTTGGGTCTGTCGACAGGGCACAGACCCCCAAAACCTCCACGGAGATGCCGCCACCGGCCAGGCTGAAGCAGGATTCAGCCACATTCTTCACCATGTTGTTTGTACCAGTTGCCTGCAGTTGTTCCCCACTCATGTTTTCCTGGTGCTCTCCTCCAGCCGCCCTCTTGGATACGGTGCTGGATTCATTTTCTTCACTGTTTACAACAGATGTATGCAGCAGCTCCCGGCTTTGATCGGCATCACCTCGGCACTCGCCTGGCTCGCTGTGGTTAACTCCCTCTTCATAGTGAGGCTCAGCCACCTCCACTGGCAGGCAGCTGCCAGTGCTCTGGCCTGGAGCATCCGCAGAGAGAGTGATCTCTCTGCCAGCAGTCCCCTCTCCTCGTGCTGGTGGAGCAGAGCCATGCTCAGGACTGTCACCGAGATTGCCTGTTCTGCGGTGAGTTGGAGTTTCGGCATCCAGCTCTTCACCGGCACCTCTGTGCTGCTCCGCGATCACCACCAGCTGATCCTCTTCTCTCTCATCTGCCACCAAATTTGTCCATTGTGGTGACTCTCGCTGAGACACTGCTCCCAGGGCAGCTGCCTCCTGTGACTTGGCGCCTCCACTGATGTCCATGTCTCTTCCTTCCTGAAATAACAAGGTTCCAGCATCACTCCTGTGTTAAAAAAATTCCGGTCTCTGGATTTTTTCCTCCATTAAGGCTGAGTTTGCCAACAGAGGAAAAACAGTGCTGTAGAGGAGGCTCTGGCTATGCTGCAAAGGGAGTTTCTCAACACCAGAGTGTTTTGGTGACAGCTGGGAGCTTGCCAAGCAAGGTGGGCTTGCCTGGAGCCCAGGACAGGCATACCTGCGGTAAGGGGCTGGGGATGCGCTCCTCTGCCCGGCTTTGCTCCAGAGCAGCCACCTCCCCATCGCCATTCACACTGCTAAGAACAATAAAACACATTCACTGAGTGACAAGGCGATTGCCAGGTAAGTCACTGTGTAGAGCCTGGTTCACCCCCAGACCCCTGTCCTGCTGATTTCTCGCCCTGTTACCTTGTCGGTGCGTTTGTCAAGGTGCTGTCATGGGTCATCTGTCCCTGAGATTTTGGTTTTCCGTCGGCATCGTTGGTCTGAGCTGGTCCGGTCACATCTAAGCTGTCGTCTCCCTTTGCATCCAAATCTTCCCGAAGACTTTGTTTAGTTTTGGGAACGTGGCATTTACCGTCTCCTTTTCAGGGGAAAAATATAATCCTTAGATGTCAGCCTTTAGGGTAAGAGGGACTTGGTGTCATGTTGGAGAGGGAGAACAACCTTTGTAGTAGTTTTCTGTTATTTTTTATTATTAAATCCTAGGACACCCCCCCCCCCCCCCCCGCCCAACTCTAACACTTGAACTGAGGGGAAAAGATTGCTTTTAGGGCTTTTGTGGGGTGTCAGCTTTGTTCCACCCACCCCTTCTTGGAAACACCAAGAAACGGGGTTTGCAGCACAAGGGGCTCGGCCCCAGCTCAGCGGGTGCTGCTTGCTGCCTCACCAACTGCCAGCGGAAAGTCACTTGGTTTTGTCTTTTATCCCCATAATAACCCCTATTTCCTGCAGACTTGCAGCAAGATGAGGGGACGTTTGGGGAAGCTACCCAGGCAGCGTGTGGCACGGAGGTAGCAAGCAGCCCTGAACTCTGAAAGGCACAGCGCGGTCTGAGGGGATTTGATGAAAGAGGTGCAGAAAAGGTGAATGCTGGGTGTCGTTTTGCTTACAAATCAGACCAGTTTTGCAATTTAGCAGGTTTGTAATAAGCCTGGACAGTTTTAGGAGTGCTTGTTACCAATTGAATACAAGGTGCATGATGGGGAAATGTGGGGCAGGCTGGTGGGGCTCCTCACCACCCCCGTCCCCTCACTGCTGGGGCCTCCTGCCGATACCTGGCGGCTGCTCATTCTTCCGTTTGCCCATCCTGCCGCTTGCCTGAGTGGGGAGAACAGAACGGGGCTTAACGAGCAGCCTCTCATTGCCTCCTCCAGAAGTGTTTTGCCCTCAGGGCTGACCCAGCCCTTGTGCATCACCAGAGCCAACAGCCCTTTGCCTTTCCCTGGGGCGCAGCACTGCCCCAGCCGCCCCCCCCTCCGTGGCCGTGGCCGTGGCCGCAGCAGGAGGAACCAAACCCTCCAGTTCTGAGGTGAGAAACGTGGAATTTCACCCATTTCCACCCCCGACCCGCGTCGGGCTCCCTCATCACCTCACGCTTTTCCCGCCTTTTCTCTCAGCTTCCCCGCCTGCGCATGCGCGGCGCGGGGCGCGCTGGGAGTTGTAGTCTTCTCCGGGCGCCGTCAAGCGAAACGCGACGGCGACGGCGGCTTTGGCGACGGCGGCGCCGTAAAGCGCGGCGTGTTGTTGACAGCGGCGGGCGGAGTAGGAAGTGAGTGTAGATGGGACCGGGACCACGGAGGGGAGCGGGGAGCCGGGTGTGTGTGAGGATTAGAGGTCATTTCTGATGGGGGGGAGGAGGGGCGGCGGCCTGGGGGTTGGGTGGGCTGGGGCCTTGCGGGGGGCTGTGAGGGGAATGGAGCCTTGGGGGGGTAATAAAGCCTTGTGGGGGGGGAATAGGGCCTTTTGGGGGCCTTGCTGGGGGGAATGGGTCCTTGCCGAGGGGGATAGGGCTTTGGGGGGGGGGGGGGGAGGCAATGGGGCCTTGTGGGGGCCTTGCGGGGGGGAATGGGGCCTTGTTGGGGGGGATAGGGCCTTCTGGGGGGCTGTGTGTGTGGGAATGGGGCCTTCTCGGGGGCTGGGGGGGGGGCTGGGGCCTTGTCAGGGAGGATGGGGCCTTGTGGGGGGCTGTGTGGGGGGAATGGGGCCTTTTGGGGGGCTGTAACGTGTGGAGGAGGCTGTAGGGAAAGGGCTGTGGGGTAGGGGGAGAATCCTCTGGAGGAAGGGTCAGGGCTCAGGGGGGTGCGGGGGGGGCAGTGCCCTGCGGTGCTCAGGGTGTTGTGGTGGTGAGGGAGGGGGCTGTCAAGAAACTTCTGGAAAACAGGAATGGGGGGGTCGCAGAAAGCTGAGGCTGAAGGGTGGTGGCGGAGGGGGGGGCTTGGTCCGGGCTCTCTGAAGGGTGCTGGGGTCCCACACCCTAATGCAGCACTCCCCCCACCCCCAGCTTGGCCCGGTAAGAGACAGAGACATGAGCAAAGCCAGGAGGATGCCGCCGGGCCAGGGTGCCGCCATTGCCAGGCAGGTACGGCCCACTTTCCCCCCTCCTCGCTCCGGTGTGCACCGAACCCTGGCACCCTTGGGACGCTGGGTGTGCCCCCCCACCCTGGCCGGCGTGGGAGGGAAAGGTTGACGCCATAAACAGCTCTTCAGCAGGCAGAGGGAAACCTGAGACGTCGTGAGCAGGGCTGCCGGGCACTTTCCTGCCGCACCTCCCGTGTGGGGACATCGGTTGCGCCGGGCTATGTTTTGGTTAAATGGGTGCTAATGGCAATGCCGGCTGTTCCCATTGCAGGGTTTCTGTCACTGAGCTGGGAGCATCTGCACTGTCTGTCGTCTTTATTTAAATGTTTTAATTAGTTTAAATGCTTTTATTTGCTTCATTGCCTTGTGGATCACCGTGGCGGGGTCACTTGGGGCACTGTGGGCTCAATTCCGAACCATGGGGCATGCTGGATTCCACCCCCAGAAGGTCCACATTGATTCCCTCCTTCCTTCTGCTGGATCCCGGGGGATCCCCTCGCACTAACAAGGCATCGTTAGCGTCGTGCCCTCAGGTCTGTCCTCCCTCTCCCTCCCTGCAGATGGGTTTGCTGGTGGACCTCTCTCCAGAAGGGACAGCAGGGGATGACACCGGAGATGATGCCGCCGAGCTGGAGGCTGAGCTGCTGGCGCTGGTGGGAGGCCAAGCTGCGCCGGGAGAGAAGTCCAAGGGGAAAAGTGAGTGTTGCCACTGCAGGGGGCTCATCTGCCATCAACTTCTGGGATAATTAATAACACGGCATGTAGAAAGCCGCTTCTCTTGGGTTGTTTCTGCCTCCACCCCGGGCTGGACTCCCCTGCACGTGGGCTTAAACCATCAAGAAACAGGTACGTGGCCCCAAAAAACCCTTCATGCTGTTTCTGCTCCTCCAGCCCCTTTGCCGATGGAGGCGATTGAGAAGATGGCTGCTCTCTGCATGAAGGACACGGACGAGGAGGGGGATGACGAAGAAGAGCTGGAAGATGAAGACGATCTCATGGTGAGAAGGGGTTGAGCCCCTGGGGAAGCTCTGGTCTCTGCGCCTCTGTCGCTGGGGCTTCATTCCTTGGGATTGCCTTATCCCAAAAAAGGGCTTTTCTGCCCTGGATCGTTGCTGATGAAACTCCCGGCGCTTTGCAGGCCGAGCTGCAGGAGGTGTTGGGCGAAGGGGAAGGGAGCACGGAGGCACCGGTGCCTCCCGCCAAGGTACGACGTGTCTTTTGGCTCCGCTTCTGTTGTGTTGGTACCAGATCCAGCCCTTTTTAGCCTTTCGTGTTGTTTTGTTCGTTTCCCTGATGAGAAAATGTGACTCTGTCACGTGAACCTGCTCCCCAGAGAGGTAAAAAACTTTCCTGGGGGGCAGGCGGAGAAGCCAGGTTCCCTCTGCCTTGTCCTCAGTAATGAGTAGCATTGGAAAATGCGAGCGTGGAGGCAGGATTTAGCAAATTTATTGGAATCTATGAGAAATAAGTCTCCGTCAATCCCCTTTTTAGCCGTTCTCAGGTAGTCCCTGTTTATTAGCAGCTGTTGGGGTTCTGCTGCTGCTCCTTGGGGCTCTTCCTTGAGCCCGCAGAGGCTGTAAAATCATGGTGCAGATCAGGAAGGGTGGCTGCGCCAGACCTGGCGTGAACCAGAGCCAGGTGCTGAGCCACTGGGTCTGCTCCGAGCCCCCGATCCGAACGGATATCGGTGGTGGGGGTAGCCCGGGTCTTGCTGGGTTGATCCAAGCGTTTCTTCTCGGGGCGGCTGCAGGTGCCGGAGGCTCCTCCAGAGCCCAGCGACATCGAGTCCACGCTGGTGGAGCGGGCAGACATGTACCGGACGGCCATCGCCAACGCCAAGCAGGCCGGGGACAGCTCCAGGGTGCGGCGCTATGAGAGGGGCCTCAAGGTGAGCCGAAATCATGGGCATGAGGGCTCATGGGACTCTGACACAAAGCCCTCAGTTTCCTTGAATCTTTAATCAAATGAAACCATTTGATCTTGAATTCCCGGCTGAGCTCGGCCAGTGTTTCTGAACTCGGGGGTTTCGCGCTTCCGGCTGAGCTCTGGCCTCTCCCTGCAGCCGTGAGCCCATCCAGCTCCCCACAGGAATTACTCGGAGTTCTTGGAAAATCAGGTCGTCCTAATTTTGGTGCTTAATTGTAGGCGTTAACGTAAACCTGAGACACACGTGGGTGCAGCCGCCTGCGATATAATTATCTCTGAGACCACGTTAAACACAGTGAGCTCCAGTTGAACATCTTACCCTGCTGCAGCGCTGGCTAAAATGACCTCGAGGTCCCGATTTCTCGTGGTTGTTTAAAACCCTTTGAATAGTCTTAGGATTATTTTTTCTATTTTTTATTTTGAGCCCTGTTTTCCCCACCAGGCCATTTCCCCCCTTGGTTGAGCCCCTCCTGCCATGCTGGGGTCTTTCCTGCACCCTGTTTTGATGCAGAGCCCTCCCTGACCCCTGAAGCAGGATTGCCTGTTGCATCTGGGCTGTGACTCGCGAGAGAGTGACGTCTTTCACCATTAAGAGCGTTTTTTGGAGCCCGTGAGGCTCCCTGAGGAAACCTGGGGGTAGTGCTGCCTTGTCAGGAGCAGAGCTTGCCCTTCCCCTTCTATTTTGTCTGCCAGCAGAGCGATGTGGTCAGAGCGAGGCAGCTGCCCTCTCGCATGGGCTGGGAGAGGAGGGCATCTGAAGAGGTTTTGGGAGGGGGAATAAGGAGCTTGTAGAGTCGGGGGCTGGATTCCCAACCAGTGAGAAACCCCCAGCACACAGCCCAAGTTTGGGCGCTGTTTTTAGGCAGTCGTTGGGTTTTCCTACCTCCAGCGCCTTTGCTGCTGTCCCGTCAGGCTCTGAGATTTGTCTTTTCACAGAGGTAGAGAAATATGGGAGTCACAGAGGGCTTTACTACTGTGCATGTTCCTTCCAGATGTTGGAGAACATGCTGGCCTCTGTCAAGAAGGGAAAAAAGATCAACGAGGAGGAAATCCCCCCTCCAGTGGCGCTGGGGAAGGGTGCGAGCTCCCCGCAGCCTTCCCCAGCATCCCCCCTGCCAGCTGCCCGCCCCTGCTCCCCGCAGCTGCCTCCGCAGCTGCCCACTGCCTCTGCCTCCAAGCCGCAGCCACCCCCTATTCTCCCAAAGCCTCAGATCCTGCCCGTCAGCTCTCCAGAGGTGAAACCAGCTCCTCCCTTGCCGTCTTCCCACCCAGGTGAAGGTTTGGCTTGTTCTTCTGCTCCAGAGATGGCTGTACCCTGCTGCTGATAGGGAAACTGGCAACACTGCTCTCCTCTCTGCTTTCCCAGGCTCTGACCATGCCGGTGCTGAGGCACTGCTGCGGGGCCGGCAGCGGGAGTACAAGCTTGCAGCGCTGCACGCCAAGCAGCGTGGAGACCTGGAGATGGCCACAAAGTACTACCGGGTCGCAAAGGTAAGGCTCTGCCTGGCTGGGCATGCATTGGGCAGCCAGAGTGGCCTGAATTTCCCTTCCTGTTCAATATTGGCGCAGATCTCCGGCTTTTCATGGCTTGTGTAGTAAAACAAGGGTCCGTCGGGCTGGCTGGGGCTGTCTGCAAAACTCAATACAGAAAAAGAGCAAGCTTTTCTCTTTTCCTGGTGATTTTTCAGAGCTTTGACTCCTTGCTCGAAGCGGCAGGGAATGGCCAGCCGGTGGAGCTAAGCAGTGTGCCGCCTCCTCCCGGTAAGACCCAAAACCTTGCCAGGGAGCAGCGGGGAGCGTTCGTACCCCCTTTTTGGAGGGTTGAGAAAGCCAGCATGGCTGTTCTGCTCATCCTGGTGGACGCAGCAACTACCTCGCTGCTCATTTGCGGGTGCCAATCGCTTCCTTCTCCACAGACCAGCTGCCAAAGGAGTTGTCGCCTGGCCAGACGCAGCCTGCCGCAGCAGTGCCTGTGCCAGAAGTTAAACCAGCATCTCCCGCGGCAGGTAGAAGCTAATTTCTAACCCCAAATTGCTCTCTAAGGAAAGGGAAGTTCAAAGAGAAAGGCAATTGAAGCTTTTCTCTGGCTCTCCCCCCCCAAACAGATGTTCCCCCCCCCTCCCCGGGATGTGCTGGAGGCTCTGCAGCAGAGGATGGAGCGGTACAAGATGGCGGCGGCACAGGCCAAGAGCAAGGGAGATGACCGGAAGGCCCGGATGCACGAGCGCATCGTCAAGGTGCGGCAGCCACGCGCTCTGCCAGCCGGCGCGGTGCTGCTGGCCCCACCGTGGCCCTGCTCAGCCTCCGCTTTCCCTTCCAGCAATACCAGGACGCCATCCGGGCGCACAAAGCTGGGAAAACGGTGGATTTCTCGGAGCTGCCGGTTCCGCCAGGTATTTTCCCTGTCCATATCGTGGCAAGCTCTTCTTGGAGCTGTTTCCCAAAGCCGGCGTGCCGCGAGGAGGAAGATTTGGATCCCTCCAGCCCAGCGAGGTGGGGCAGTCTTTGATACCACCCAGCCTTTCCCCTTTGCACCCCTCTTGGCCAGGCTTCCAGCCTATCCAGGGCACGGAGACACCGTCCGGAGACCAAAGCATCGCTGGAGTGCTGGAAACTGCCATGAAGCTGGCCAGCCAGGAGGTCCACGAGGAGGATGATGGTGCTGAAAAGGCAAAGGTTGGGGTTTCTGGGGACTCGGGACTCCCTGTCTGACTCGGGACCCCCTGTCTGACTCCCCCCCGCTGCCGCAGGAATCCAAAACAGAGAGCGGGCAGTGCTCTCGAGGGTATGCCCAGCCCTCCCGCGCCTGAGGAGCGGATGTTTTGTGTTCTTCCTATTGCAGCCCCCTCTGATGCCATCCCTTCTGTTCCCGGCACAGCCTGCCGCCAGCCCTGCCCCAGCAAGAGCCGCTGCTGCCTCCCAGCCCAAGCAGCCACTGCCACCTCCCCAAACCTCCTCTGCGGGTGCCCCCAATTCTGCCGGAGTGGCCAAACCAGCCCCCAAAACCACTGCGAAAGGTACCGGCCTGAACCAACACTCAGTCCTCGCTGAGTCTGACCGCGCTAGGGGGATGACGGGACCGGGGTGAGGATGCTGAGCCCCCCTCTTCCCCCATAGCCCAGCAGCAGCTGGCATTCCTGGAAGGCAGAAGGAAGCAGCTGATGCAGGCCGCCCTCCGTGCCAAGCAGAAGAATGACATTGAGGGGGCAAAGCTCTTCCTGCGCCAGGCCAAAGGGCTGGATCCCATGATCGAGGCCTCGCAGAACGGTTTGCCTGTTGATATAACCAAGGTCAGGGTTTTTTTAGGTTTGTGGCTCTGGGCAGGCTCCTCGTGTCACAAATCTGACCCTTCCCTCCGCTCCAGGTCCCCGAAGCCCCCGTGAACAAGGACGACTTTGTGCTCGTGCAGCGTCGGGGGGTGCACATCTCTCCTGAGGCAGCCAGCCAGTACCTGGAGCTGATGAAGCTGATACGGCAACAGCACGAGGTAGCGGAGCCCAGGGGACGGCCAAAAAATAGGGTTATTTTGGCTGCATGTGGGGAGAGATTAAGAACGAGGCAGGCAGGATGCATGTGGGGCTGCGTGAAGTGTGCAATGAAAGAGGGGAGACCTGGAAGGGGGGTCCTTCCTCACTGTAGATGAGGAAGGAAGGATAGTGAGGAGGAAGGAAATGAGCTGCTTCCCTTGCCAAGGGAAGGGTGCTTTAAATCTTGGCATAAATTGAGGCTGAGTTTGGACTGAAGCGGGGTTTTCTGCTGGAGAAGAAACCTCCAGGCTGGAGCAGGACACTCAGAGAGGGGCTATGCCTCTGGGCTTGGAAAACTCAGCACCAACATGTCCAGGGAGCGCTGGGTCGGGTGGATCTGGTGTTGGGGCTGCCGTGGCTGCCCAAGGAGCTCTGCTCCTCTGTGGCCACCTGTGCCAGGAGGCCGGCGGGATGCAGAAACCTTCCTCTTCTCTCCTCTTCCTCCCAGATGTGCATGAATTACTCCAAGCAGTTCACTCACCTGGGGAACATTGCAGAGACGACCAAGTAAGTCTGCCGGCCAGTGCACGCGGCATTTGTCTGCTGGGGTGGTGCGGGCAGGCAGAGAGGGCAGGATTGCCACAGGGGAGGCACCTTCCTCGCCACGAGAGCACGGTGGTGCCAAGGAAGATGAGGACATTGCCGTAAGCCCTTCTCCCCGCCAGGTTTGAGAAGCTGGCTGAGGACTGCAAGCAGAATATGGAGATCCTGAAGCAGGCCCACGCCCGGGGCTTCCCACTGCCCAAGTACCATTATGAGCAACGAACCTTCAGCGTCATCAAGTAGGGGCTCGCTGGCCAAGTGCGGCTTCCGCAGGCGAGGAAGGACGGGCGGGTGCTGATGGGATTCTTCCGCTCTCCCTGTCCACAGGATCTTTCCGGAGCTGAACAGTAATGACATGGTGCTGTCGATAGTGAAAGGGATCAACCTCCCAGCACCGCCAGGTGAGAGAAAACGGGGGGAGAGTGCAGGACGGCCGTGACTATGGAGACCTCCCCAGTTCGGGCTATGCTGCTCGGCTGTAGGCACTGGCCCAGAGGGCTCGCGGCAGCTTGCAAGCCACTGGCACTGCCCGGCAGCTGTCAGCTGGCGCCTGGCGGCTGGGGATCCTCGCCGTGGTGGGGAGGAGGGAGTGCTGGGGTTTGCTTGTTTCCCCCTTGCTGTGCCAGGTGCCCGCTGACAACTGTCTTTTTTCTTAATTATCTGCTGTTAAAATGCCCCGGGGGCAGCTGGGCCCCTCGCCAGCGCTCATTAACGTGCACTGCTTCCCCGGCTGTTCTCACCCGTGGGGAGTGGTGAGGACATGGTGATGGTCCTGCCAAAGCCCTGATATGCCAGGCAGGCTCCCCAAGGAGCAGCAGGCAGCTGCCTGTGCTGGCAGAGCTCAGGGACAGTGCAGGGGCCCAGGAAGGACTGTGAATCCTCTGCCGTGGCAACCTGCGAGTGGTCAGCACTGCCAGCACGGTGCTCACACTGTGTTGGTCTTGCAGGTGTGGCTCCCAATGATCTGGACGCCTTTGTGCGCTTCGAGTTCCCCTACCCCAACGCGGTAAGTCAGCATCCCTCCACCACGCTCCATGGCCAAGCGGCTCAGCCCTCACCCTCCCACCTTCACCTTGGCAGGAGGAAGCTCAAAAAGACAAGACCAATGTCATCAAAAACACTGATTCTCCCGGTAAGTGCCCTGTTCTGCCCTTCCCGAGAGGTGGGGAGGGGGCTGGTACCAAGGGAGCGACATGAAGGCTCCATGCCATCACTGCAGAGCGTGCCAAGGCTCCGGGTTGAGAATCGTTAGTGTGACAGGGTGGGGGTAATTAATGCAGCTCTGCTCCTGGCCCCCATCTCGCCAGGGGCTCAGCGCTGCTTCTCCTGTTGATGCCGCGGTTTTGGTGCGGTGGTTCCCTTGGCAGAGTTCAAGGAGCAGTTCAAGCTGTACATGAACCGAGGGCACCGGGGTCTCCGGCGGGTCCTTCAGACCAAAGGCATCAAGTTTGAAGTGGCACATAAAGGGTAAGACACCGAGGTTTTCCCCCCTCTTCTGGCTGCCCCGAGCTGGTTTTACCCCTCTCCGCTCTCCCAGGGGGCTGTTCAAGACGGACCGCGTCATCGGCACAGCCCAGCTCAAGCTGGAGGCACTGGAGACGGCGTGCGAGGTTCGGGAGATCATTGAGGTGAGGAGCACCGGGGCCCGTCATCCCCCCCACCGCCATCTCTTGGGGGTGGACACCGGCTCTCCAGTTCGTTAATGGGATTTCCATCCTCTCTCTGGTTTGTTAACGGTATTTCCCGCCTCTCTCCCAGCTGCTGGATGGCCGGCGGCCCACAGGGGGGAAACTGGAAGTGATCGTGCGGATCAGGGAGCCCCTGAGCTCCCAGCAGCTGGAGACGAGGACAGAGCGCTGGCTGGTCATCAACCCCAGCACTATGCCCCCGGTAAGTGCCGCGGCAGGTACCGGATGCTGCCTGCAGGCCCCAGTTGCCCTCAGGTTCCCCATCCATTAAGTAAATGCCGCGGCCGGGGGGGAAACACCCTCTTAAACCCATCTCTCCCTCCAGGTTGCCATCCCCAAACCCAAACCGGCCATCGCTCCCGCAAAGGAAGTGAACAACAGGCGAGTGCCGGGGGGTTGCCTGGCAAGTGCCGCAGTGCGGCGGCACCACTGGCAGGGCACGCCGGGGCGGCAGGGGCTCGGCGCCCTCTTTCAGGGGCTGTTTGGGGGTTGACTGGAGCGGTTGGTGGGATCCAAATCATCCTTTGGGGGACCAGGCTGGGATGGGGACATGACGCCGGCACAGCAGGTGCCGTTCACTGTCTCTCCTCTCCGTCTTTCCTTCCCTTTCAGGACAGCCATCTGCTCGGTGCTGTAGCGAGGCCGGCCCTGCCTGCAACTCTTCTCCTCCTCTTCCTCCCCTTCTTCCTCCCCAGGGCCTGCTTTTACCCAAAGGGGCACAGGCCAGAGCCGCAGCCCAGAAAAGCTCTGATTTCTGGACACCTTGTCCCTGCTCCATCCCTTCCTCAGTGGCTGCTCCCACCCCCAATCCGGGGGTGTCCCAATCCGGGGGTCTCTGTTGCCGATGAGGCCGGTTTGGCAGCTGGGGAGCGGCACAGAGTGGGAATTTAAACCCCCTCGCCCTGTCCGGCTGCAGGAGGAGGAGGAGAAAAGGGCAGGCATCACATGGAGGAGAGGAGCGAGGACCAAGGTGGGAGATGAGGAGCAAGGAGGGGAGGGCTGGGGTGTCCCCCCCCACTACGGCCAGTCACCCCCTCCCCCCTCCCCGGGACCCCCGTTCCTCTCCTTCCTCTCCTTCCCAGCCAACGGGCCTGTGCTGACAGATGGTGTCCTGAAAGGACAGGGCTGGGGGTACATCGCGGGCCGAGCCTGGGGGGCTGGGGGGGGCTGCCGCCCCCTCCCCATCCTCCTCCCACCTAACCCGGGACCGTCTCCCCCCTCCCCGCAGCAGGGCCGTGCCGGCGTTGCCCAGCCTCAACCTGCTGGCCTTTGACCAGGAGAAGCTGGAGAGGAAGGTGAGCACCGCTGACGCCATGCCCACAGCGTTTCGGGGAGGCTCCCCTCACCGCTGCATCCCCCCGCCACGGTCACCACTACGTGTGTATGTTTCCCACCCCCACCCCCCCCCCCCCGTGCTCCCTGTCCCTGCAGATGCTGGCGTACCGGCAGGCGCAGCGCCCGGTCCCCCCTGAGCTGCGGGAGCAGTACCAGGACATCGCCCGGCGCAGCCAGCTCCTGCGGTCGCGCCTGCAGCATGGCGACCCCCCCTTCCGCAAAGGTGAGGTGTCTGCGTAGCGTGTGTGTGTGGGGGGGGTACGGGTGGGGGTGTTCATGCCCCCCCCGACTTTATTTTCCCCTTTTTCCCCTCTTTTTAAGAGTACCTGGCCCAGCTGGAGCGGTACCTGCAGCTCTACACCGAGACGGCGAGGCGCTTGGGCACCGAGGGCAACCGGGTGAGGCAGCCCCCCCCCGCCTCCCCAAACCCGCTGTGGGGTACACCAGCACCCACGGGTGCTATTGGGGGTGGGAGGCCCCACTCATTCCCCCCCCCCCCGACGTCTCCTTCTCGGCAGGATGCGGCCAAGGAAGCACTGTACAAGAGGAACCTGGTGGAGAGCGAGGTGAGGGGCCGGCCTGGGGGGGGGGGGGTGTCTTTCTGGGGGTCCCCCCCGGCTCCCCCTCACCGCCCCCCCTCTTCTCTTCCAGCTCCAAAAGTTCCGACGATGAGCTGCCCCCCCCACCCCGGGGCTGGGACCAAATGGGGGTGCAAGCGCTTTTGGGGAAGGGGGGGGGGGGGGGCACACACGGGACACCCCCCCCCCCCCCCCCCCCCCAGGAGCTGCTGTGACAATCACAGGGATCAGAGCTGCTAAGTGTCCCCCCCACCCCCGTCCTTTCCCCTAGGGACACAATGACACTAACCCCCCCCTCACCCACTCCCGGGGTCCCTGTCCGTCCCCCCCACACACCAAAAAGCACTTTGCCCCCCTCCTGCGGTGGCCGGGCGGGCAGGGACCCCTCTCCTTCCCCCCCCCTCCCCGTCACCCCTCCAAGTGCCTGTCCCCAGGGGCCGGGCTGCGCAACGGGTTTATTTTGTGCTTTCACACACAAATCTATAAAGTTTTTAAGAAGAAAAAGCCGGGGTTCGGTGAATTCCCCGACCCCGTCGCGGCCGGGGGGGGGGGCGGGGGGGCGCTAGGACCCCTCGGGCGCGGCCCGAGCCTGGTGCTGCCGCCCATCCCCGTCGTTATGGTAACGGCTGCGGCTAGGCCCCGCCTACTCCCCAGGGACCGCCCCCACCCCGCCGGTGCCTCTTCGCCATAGCAACCCGCTCCGGTGCGGAAGGGCGGGAGGGTGGCCCAATCACGGCGCGTGTGCTGCGGTCCTATTGGTCATAGCGCGTCGCCGGGGTGGGGCGAGTGGGGGATTGAAGGCGGCGACGGGCCAATGGAGAGGGGGGTGTCCGCCTCGAGCTGCCGGGTCCCCCAATGAGAGGTGCGGGCGGCGGAGGGGTGGCCAATGGGCGCGCGGCGTGGGCGGGCAGTCGGCGGCGGGCCGGGGCGCTCCGGAAGCTGAGGGGGCCGGGGGAAAATGGCGCCCAGCTCGAAATCGGAGCGGGGCGGCCCGGGGGGAAAGCGGGGCCCGGCGGGGGCGGCGGGCGGGTCCTCGGCCGGGGCGGGCCCGCGGGGCCGCCGCGAACACGTCGTGAGGCAGCTCGACCGCGTCAAGGTGAGCGGGGGGCGGCGGGGAACATGGCGGGGGGCGGCGGGGGGCCTGAGGGGAGGATGGGGCGGCTGAGGGGGCTCTGAGGGAGATGGTGGGCGGGGGAGTGTACGGCAGGGGGCTGAGGAGGGACGGACACTGCACCGGGTGGCGGGGTAGACAGGGCTGTGGTCCCTGGGGGGGGTGCGGTCGTTGTTGGGGGTCTGTGAGGGGTTTGGGGGACACGGGGACGGGCAGGGGGAGCCCGGGGGGAGGGGCCTGGAGAGGAGCGATGGTTGGAGGGGGGTGTTGGGGGGCTGGAGGTGGGTGTGGGGTGGGGAGTGTTGGGGGGGGGTTGTGGCTGGAGGCTGGGGGGGTCCCTGATGGTGCTACCCCGCCCCCCAGATCAGCGGGCAGCTGTCGCCCCGGCTCTTCCGCAAGCTGCCGCCGCGGGTCTGCGTCTCCCTGAAGAGCATCGTGGACGAGGACTTTCTGTGTGCGGGGTGAGGGTCCGGTGCGGGGTGGGGGGCACATGGGGCGGCACCCCCATCTGCAGGGGGGGAGGTGCGTCAGGCTGAGGCTGCTGCGTGTGTCTCTCCCCTCATCGTTCCCCCGCCAGGCACATCTTCCTCGGGTTCTCCAAGTGCGGCCGCTATGTCCTGTCCTACACCAGCAACAGCAGCGACGACGACTTCTCCTTCTACATCTACCATCTCTACTGGTGGGAGTTCAACGTCCACAGCAAGCTCAAACTGGTACCACACCCACCCACCTCCGCCAGACAGATGGATGGACAGGCACCCCCCTCCCTCCCGGGAGCTTCCCCCAGCATTTGGGGGGGGGGGGCCCCCCCCCCCAGCAGCCGCTGCCACCGCCCCCCTCCCACCGTGTCCCCTCCCGCAGGTGCGGCAGGTTCGGCTCTTCCAGGATGAGGAGATCTACAGCGACCTGTACCTGACGGTCTGCGAATGGCCCAGCGACTCCTCCAAGGTCATCGTCTTTGGCTTCAAGTGAGCACATTTCCCCCCCACTTCACCACCGTGTCTGCCCCCCCCTCCCCCGGGGGTTGCCTTCTCACCGCTCCACACCCCCCCGCCCAGCACCCGCTCCGCCAATGGCCTCCTCGTCAACATGATGATGATGAGCGACGAAAACCACCGCGACATTTACATCAGCGCTGTAGCCATGCCGCCCCCCCGACACTGCCCCGGCTGCCGGGACATGGCCCTCGCCCACCCCGGTGAGCCCCCGCCGTGCTGCTGAACCTTTCCTCCCCACTTCCAAACCCATGCCACGGCTCCACCACTGGCCCGGCCCCCTGCCCCAACCACATGCTGAGGCGTTGCTTCTCCCCGGCTGCCCGCAGGCGACCGGCAGGCACACTGCCTGCGGCACGGCTTCATGCTGCACACCAAGTACCAGGTGGTGTACCCCTTCCCCACCTTCCAGCCCGCCTTCCAGCTCAAGAAGGACCAGGTCGTGTTGCTCAACACCAGCTACTCCCTGGTGGCCTGCGCCGTCGCCGTCCACGCTGCAGGTACGGCACCGCCAGGACCCCCGCTGCACCTCACCGGGACCCCCCCCTTCGCCGTAACCTCCCAGCTCCTTCCTCCTCCAGGTGACAGCAGCTCTTGCCAAATCCTCTACGAGCGCCGGAGCCCACCGGCGCCCTGTCGCCGGGCGGGATGCGTCCCGTCGCGGCCAGAGGAGCCGGGGGAGCGGGAAGGGGCCGGGACGCTGGCGCAGCCCCTTGCCGGTCGGGCGGCATCAGGGGACGGGCAGGGCCGGGCAGGCACGGGGCTCTCCCCCGCTGTGGCCAAAGCCAAAGAGTTTGTGGCCGACATCTTCCGACGTGCCAAGGAGGCCACGGGGCCGGCGCTGGCCGGCAGCGGGGGTGAGGAGGAGGAGGACGAGGAGGAGGACGGCGGGGGTGGCACTGCTGCCACCGGCTTTGAGTGCCGCCCCCCGCCCGTCCCTGCCGCTGCCTCCCCCTGCTCGGGGCTGGCTGGCTCGGGGCGTTGCCGCTTGCACCCCGCCTCCCCCCGGGGGGACGGCAGCCCCCCAGGTGAGCCCACCCCCACCCCTGGCCCCCTGTGCGCCCCCCCTGCACCCCCTCCCGAGCCCGGCTACGTCAACTACACGAAACTGCGCTATGTGCTGGAGCCCGGCGAGCCCGCCGTGCCCGAGGAGGGTGAGTTGCCAGTGGGGCGACTTGGGGTCCCCTCAGGGGTGCCCCCCCAGCCTTGGGGGTGCCCCCCCCTCACCCTCTTTGCCCCCCCCCCCCAGAATACGAGGACGACAAGATCTCACTGCCCTTTGTTGTCACCGATCTGCGCGGGCGCAGCCTGAAGCCGCTGAAGGAGCGGGCGACGGCACAGGTGAGTGGGGGGGAGCTTTGGGTCACCCCCACCCAGTGCAGCACTGCAGGGGGGTGACGGGCGCCTCCCCCCCCCCCCCAGGGGCAGTACCTGACGGTGGAGCAGCTGACGCTGGACTTCGAATACGTCATTAACGAGGTGATCCGTAACGACGCCGCCTGGTCCCGCCAGTTCTGCTCCTTCAGCGACTACGACATCGTCATCCTCGAGGTGGGGGCAGGGATGCGACACGGCGCCCCCCCCCCCCCGCCCCCTCCAGCTCACCCTGACCCCCACACACTTTGTCATCCCCCCCCACACTTTGTCATCCCCCCAGGTGTGCCCTGAGACCAACCAGGTCATCATCAACATCGGGCTGCTGCTCCTGGCCTTCCCCTCGCCCGACGAGGAGGGACAGCTTCGGTGAGGGGATGGGGGTGCCACATGCGATGCCCCCCACCCTAAAACACTGCCCCCGAGCTGAGCCCCCTCCTCCCACAGACCAAAGACCTACCACACCAGCCTGAAGGTCGCCTGGGACCTCAACACCGGCACCTTCATCACCGTCAGCGTGGGGGATCTCACC
Organism: Astur gentilis; assembly: GCF_929443795.1. Classification (NCBI taxonomy): domain Eukaryota; kingdom Metazoa; phylum Chordata; class Aves; order Accipitriformes; family Accipitridae; genus Astur; species Astur gentilis. Next base: position 392,303 of record NC_064888.1, read on the forward strand.
GAGGTCAAGGGACAGACGAGGTGGGGGTGCAGCAGGGCGGGGGCAATTTGGGGGGCCAGGGGCTTGCAGGGCACGGGGCGGGGGGGGGCAATCTGGGGGGCTGGGGTAATTTGGGGTGGCTGGAGGACCTGTGGCCAGTGCCAGGCTTGGGGGTGTTATGGCCACCCTGGAGAAATTTGGGGTGGGGTTGGGAGCTCAGGGTGCTCGGATGGACCCCAGCCCCCCCCCCCCCCCCCCCCAAAAAAAAAAAAAACCTGCACCCCTCCACCCAGCGGCAGCGTCTGGAGCTCGTACCGCAAGGGCTGCGTGGACACGGTGATGAAGTGGCTCGTCCCCGAGAGCAGCGGCCGCTACGTAAACAGGATGACAAACGAGGCACTGCACAAAGGTGGGGGCAGGGGGGCCCCTGGGGGGTCCTGGGGGGGGGGGGGTGGCAGTCCCCTCCCACCACTCAACCCCCCCCTCTGCCCCCAGGCTGCTCCCTGAAGGTGCTGGCAGACAACGAGCGCTACACCTGGATTGTGCTGTAGGGCCCCCCAGGGCGGGGGGTTGGGGGTGGTATCCCCCCCTCCCCTCCGTTTTGGGGCCATTTGGGTTTGTTTTTTTTTTTTTTCTCTCCTTTTTCTGTTCAGTGTTTCAAGGGGGGGGGGATGGCAGGGCACCCCCAAGGAGGCTGGACCCCCCCCTCCCCCCCAGCCCCTCTTCCTAATAAATATTCCCATTTCCACATCTCCAGTGCCTTCATTCACTGGGGTTTTGGGGTGAATCCTGGCCGTTTTGAGCGCCCCCCCCCCCGTGTTGTCATTCCCCCCCCTACCCAGTGGCGCAGGGAGGGGCAGGGGGCAAAGACCACGGCGGATTTTATTCCTCTTAAGAAAGAACTACAAAAGGTAGAAAACAGCGTCTGCGGGGGAGGACGACACCGGGGGCAGGGGGGGGAGGGCGCGGGGGGGCCCCCGCCCCCCCCCCCCAAAATAGAGGTTCTTCACACGGGCTCTCGATTGCGGCCACAAACACCGACCCCTCCCCCCGGGGGGGCCCCGGACACGCGGGGGGGGGGGCAGGGGGGTACAAAAGCACAGAATTGATCGAAAACTAGAATATCTAATACAGGGGGAGGGGGGGAGGGAGGGGGCTGAAGCTCGGGGAGGGGGGGGCCGGTGGGGCCCCTTCATGCGGGGGGGGGGGGTCCTGGCATAAGGCAGCGGGGGTGGGGGGGGTGTTTGGCACTGGGGGGGGTGGCCGGGGGGGCTGGGGGGGAGTTGCCCCCCAACATTGTTCGGGGGGGGGGTGGGGCCAGCATCCAGGATTCCCCCGGGGTTTCTGTGATTCCCCCCCCCAGCAGTCTCTGTGCCACCCCCCCCCGGGGTGTTTTTTGCCCTCTCCCCCCTCCCCAGCATTTACCCCCCCCCCCCCCAAAGGGTCCCTAAGTTGCCCCCCCTCGGGGAGGGGCCATCCCCAAATCCTGCGATTCCCTTTGCTGGAGCAGCGGGGCCCCCCCGCGCCCCCCCCCCCGTGTCTATCCCCTCGGGGGGGCCGGGGGGGGCTTTGGCACACGATCCCGGCGCGTTGCTTAAGGCACATTGTCGCCGCTGAGCGACTCCCGCGGCCCCCCCGGCCCCCCCCCCCCCGCTGGGGAGCTGCGGGGGGGGGGGGGGGGGCGCCGGGGCCCAGGCAGGGGTGAAAGCGCGGGGGGGGGGGGGGGCGGGGGGGGGGGGGTACCGGGCGGGATGGGGGCCTCAGCTGGAGGGCAGGGCCTGGACAAAGAGGCCGCGGGCGTCGGTGCGGGGGAGCTTGGCCGGCGGCTCCAGGGGGTCGGGGGGCAGTGCCGCCCCCCCCCCCGCCCCCAGCCCCATCTCCTGCGGCAGCTCCTCGTCACTCTCCTCCTCCTCTTCCTCCTCCTCGTCTGGTGGGGGGACAGCAGGGGTGGGGTCGGGGTGGTGTGACACAGCCGGCACCCCCCCCCCCCCTTCACCCCCATTGAAACCCTGCCACTGCCCGTGGCAATGGGCTGAGCAGGGGTACTATCAGTAGGTTCCAGAGTTAACACACACATGCACGCACACAGACACAGACTCAGACACACACAGTCATGATGCTGCCATCAGTAGGTTTCAGTGTTCTCACACGTACACACATACGGAGCGATGCAGCTGTCATCAATAGGTTTCAGAGTTAACGTGCGCAGACGCATACACAGGGCTGTCACCAGTAGGGTTTGGAGTTAACACACACATAGTGGTGGGCAGTGCCATGGCGGGGGGTGACACACACACTTACCTTTGTCGGGGTCCAGGGAGTTGAGGGAGCTCGTCAGGTTGGCAAACTGCGGGCAGAGAGCGACGGTGAGGCCCCGGGGCAGGGTGGGGGGACAACACACGCTGACGTGGCCCCCCCCGCCCCGTGACCCCCCCCCCAGCCCCTCACCTCTCCCATGACGGCGATAGGGCTCTGCCCGCGGGCCTGCGCCACGCGGTGCTCCACCAGGTAGTACATGTACTCGTCGTAGAGCAGCCGGATCAGGTGGAAGGAGCCGAAGCTGGCGGCGCTGCGCAGGGTCAGGTCCCGGATCACCATCGAGCTGCGGCGCGGGCAGGAAAGACGGACGGTGATGGCGTCACCAGGGCGGCAATGGTGGCCGGGGGGGGGGTGTCTGTGGGGTGGGGGGTGGCACCCACCTGTAGAAGGACCACTTGAGGAGGAAGAGCTTGGCGGCGCGGGGGAAGCCGGGGGTGCCCTGGTGGGGTTTGAGGACGCGGGCGACGACGGCGTCCAGCCAGGCCGCCCACTGCTCCAGCGAGTTCTGCTGCTGCAGCGTCGCCTTGAAGTCCTGCTCCAGCCGCTGCACCACCCGGTCCTCGCACCGGCACACCCACGAGGCCTGCTCCTGCCGGGGGGGGCGGACGCAGCGTGGGGGTCGGGGGAGGATCGGATTCCCACCCCACACATGCACCAGCGTGGCCCCTGACCCCCCCCCCGTGCAGCCCCCAACCCCATGCTGCCCTGCTGTGCCCTGGGGACCCTCTGCTGAAAGGGGAGGTGTTGGGGGGGGGACTTGGGGGGCAGGAGTGGCTCTGTGGGGCTCCCTGGAGTCATGGGGCAGGTGGCCCCCACAACTCTGGGGTATACCCCAGCCCCAAAACAAACCCCTCAGCCCCACAGCACACCCCAGCCCCAAAACTTACCACCAGCCCCCCAAAAAACCCCCCAGCAGCACCCAAAGGCATCCCAGAGTCCCCCTGCCTTTACTTCTTTTTTGGGGGGCGGGGCAGGGAGAAGCCCGGGTGTCCTGCCCGGTCTCCACTGCCCTGACCCCCACGTCCCATCCAGCAAGAGCCCCAGCATGTCCCCCATCCCCTCACCCCCCCCCCCAGCCCTCCCTTTTTCCCTATTTTTGGGGGGGCCCCCCCGTGACGGCACCTGGACGTTGGCGAAGTCGACCCGGTTGAGGTCGCTGAGCATCTGGTTGATCTGGGCCGTGTTCTGCAGGACGGCGCGTGCCGCCTGCGCCAGGTGGTTGAGGGACGTGTAGCGCCGCAGCGTCTGGGCAAAGGCACTTGCTGCCGCCACCTGTGGGGAGTTGGGGGGCCGGGGGGGGCCGGGACGTGGGGGTCAGCGCCGGGCTGGGGGGGGCACCCCGCGGTCCCCCCCTGCCACGCTGTTCCCCCCTCCGCCTTACCTTCACACGGACCATCTCCTCGGGGATGTTCATCATGGCGTTCGTTAGCCAGCTCTCCAAACTCTTGGCGAAATTTCGGATCGCTTGCGTCAAGGCACCTGGGGGAGGGAAGAAGGGGGGGGGAGGGTGAGGTGGGTGGAGCGTGAGGGTCTGGAGGGGGGACGCGGAGGGGTGCGGGGGACTCACTGGGGATGGGCCGGAGGACATCGGGGATGAGGATCTCCACCAGCCCCTGGTAGAGCGCGTGGTCGCAGTCCTTGGCCCACCTGAGGACGGGCTCGTATTTGGAGAGGACGACCAGGCGGCTCTTGGGCAGGCGCTTCTCCGCCTCGTCATGGCTACGGGGACAACCGCCGGCGTCACCGGGGACAGGGACCGGGGAAAGGCTGGGGTGTGTGGGGGGGGAAGCCCACCACCGTGGCGCGTTGCCCCCCCCTCCGCCACCTCCCCACTCACACTGCGACGGGGGCGGCCTCGCTGGGCTGGCTCAGGCTGCACCTCCAGAAGGTTTTCCACAGCGTCTCCACCAGCGTGAACTGGAGGTTTATCATCACGTCCACGATGGCCTGGGGAGGGGTGGGGTGGGGGGGGTGGGGGTGTAGGGGGGGCAATGGAGGGTGTCAGGGGGTTCCCCCAAGGCCAGGAAGGGGGGGGCGGGGATTTGGGGGAAGGGGTGGGGGACGCCCCCCACCTCGCAGTGCTCGCGGTAGAGCAGCTGGAAAACTTTGACGTCCTCAGCGCAGGCGCCCTCGGGCAGCGGCTTCCCCTGGAGATCGATCTCGGGGAACTCGGCCAGGGTGCGGGAGGCGTCTGCGGGGCAGCGGGGGGACACACACGCACGGTTACAGCACCGGGGGGGGGGGCCACAGGGAGAGAGGAAGGAGGTGTGTGTGGGGGGGTCCTCACCCAGGAATTGCTGGTACTGCTGGACCTGGGTGCTGATGTCGGAGAGCCCGGCCGGCGGCTGCTGCCCCACGGCCACCCCGTTGGTCATCCCCTCCATCTTCTGGATGGGCTTCAGCCTGTGGCGGGAGAAGGGAGAAGTGGGGGGGGGGGGGCATCGCGGGGGGGGGTGTGTGTGTTTGGGGGGAGAGCGCAGGGCTGCGGCTTTTACCTCTGCTTCTGGGCGAAGGGCTGCTGCCGCATGGCGAGGTGCTGCTGGTCCTCCATCAGCCGCAGCAGCGGCGAGCTGGCCTTGATGCGCAGCCCGTAGTAATGGTACTTGGAGTTACCCCTGGGCAGGGGGGGGAAAGGAGGTTAGTGGGGGGGGGGGGTGTCCGGGGAGGGTCCCGGGGGGGGGTCGTCGCGGTGGCGGGCAGTACCTGGTGCCGAGGCGTCGGGTGCGCAGGCCCATGAAGACGGAGCGGATGAGTTTGCCGAAGGAGGCGGCGTTGACGGGCTCCAGCTTTTGCTGCTGGCAGTGGAGCAGGTAATGGCAGTACAGGGTGCTGCGGGGCAGGCTCACCCCCTCCGCCGTCTCGTAGTTGTCCAGCAGCCACTGCACCTGGCAAAAGGCGGGGGGGGGGGGGCACGGGGAAGGGGGGGGGCACATGCTGTCACCCCCCCGCACGCACACATACTCCCCCGCACCCCCCAAAATATTCCATTTACCCCCCCGAAACGCTCCCACGGCGTTGCTCTCCGTCCTCGTGGTTTGCCACCGGGTATTAGGGGAGGAGAGGAAGGGGAGCAGGAGGGGGGGCGCCCCCCCCCCCCGGAGGCCATTTCACACCAAACTTTTCATTTTCTCCCCCAAACACTGGATGTGGTGTCACCTGCCCCCTCCCCCAGGGCAGTGCTCACCCCCCACCGTGGGGCCATTTCCTCCAAATCTGTTTTTTTTTCCCCAAACCCTTCAGGCAGGGGTGCCCACCACCTGCCCCTTGGGACTCCCCCCCCCCCCCCGACCCCGGGGTCCATCCCCCCCTCCAAATCCCGTCCCCCCCCCCCAAATCCCCTCATTTTCTCCCCAAAACACCCCACAGGCAGTGACACCCCCCCCTGCAATTTCAGCCCCATTTTCCCCAACCTCACATCTTTCTCCCCAAAATCCCCTCAGGGGTGGAGGAGCTTCCTCCCCCCCCCCAGTTTTGTGCCTCCCCCCAGCCCGGGGGTCTCACCGTGGCGGGGGAGGCGCGGGTGGTGTGGGAGTACGACTGGCCGGACCCCCCCAGCATGTAACCCCCCTGGATGACGTAGGTGCCGGCGGCGGTGCCGGGGGTGCCGGGGGTGGCGGGGGTGGCGGTGCCGGGAGGGGGGCTGCTCAAAATTTGCCCCCCCGAGACGTACATGGGGACGGGGGCACTGCCGGCAGCCGCCTGCGAGCTGGGGGGGGGGAGGGCTGGGCTGGACCGGGGCCCCCCCCGACGCTTCATAGTAGCCGGTGCCGGCGTTTTGGCCGTAGAGCGGTGTTTCGGCGTAGGGGTATGACCCCGAGCGGCTGCGGGGGGGCAAGGAGAAAAGAGGGGTGGGGGGGGGTGAGTGAGGTGGGGGGGGGTCTTCCCACCTCCCCAAAAGAAAACAGAAGGGGGTGCGGGCGCTGGGGGCGGGGACACACTCACATGGTGCCGGGGGGGTAGGTGCCGTCGCCACCCTCCACGTACGGCACCGGCGTGGGGTAGACGTGCTGCACCGGCACCGGCGGCAGCTGCTGCACCTGGGGGGGGAGAACACGGGGGGGACACACACACGTCAGGGTGCTGCCCCCCCCCCAAACCCACCCCCCACTCCGATCACTCCTGCTCACCTCCTGGGGTCCCGGCAGCGGCTGGGGGGGGCCGGGTTTGGGGGCCGCGGTGCTGCTTGGCGCCGGGGAGCGCTGGAGGGGGGCAGAAATGAGGGGGGGAGGGGTTGGGGGGGGCACGGGGACGCCCCCCCCCCCCGCCCTGAAACACCAGGGGTGGGATGTGCAGTGAGGGGGGGGACACAGGCAGATGTGGGGGGGACACAGAAAGATGGCCGTGGACAACGCCCCCCCGTTTTGGTGGTCACTGGGGTGTCACCCCCCCCGCAGTGGGTTCTTTGGGGGGGTGGAGATGGGGGGGGGCTGGGGGGGGTCCCACCCGTGGCAGCGGGACACCGGTGGTCTGCAAGGGGGGGGGCACGAGGTGTGGAGGGGTCCCCCCACCCACGCTACCCCCCCATTCCCCCCCCCTTCCCCCCGCCGGGGGTCCCACCTGGGTGCCCGGGACCGGCTGCACCCCCGGGCTGGGTCCGGCCGGGGGGGGCGCGGGGGGGGCAGGGCTGCCCTCGGACACCGCCTCGCTGGGCCGCAGCGCGCCCTCTGCGTTTGGGGAGAAAAAGGGCGGAAAGCGGGTCAGAGCCGCTGCAACCCCCCGCCCCCTCCTCCTCGAGCCGGGGATGGGGTGCGACCCCCCCCCCCCCCAAATTCCGGGGGACTCACCCGACACGGTGACGACGATGTACTGCTGGGGGGGGGGCGCGGGGGGGGCGGCGGGCGGCGGGGGGGCCGCGGGGGGGGCGGGGCCCCCCGGCAGCTCCGCCCCGAAAGGGGTGGGGGCGGCGGGGGGCGGGGCCGGCGGCGGCGGCTGCTGCTGCTGCGTAGTCGCCGCCGTCAGCTCCGTGACGTAGGTCTGCGTTGCCATGGCGACGGGGGGGCCTGGAGTGGGGGGGGAGGGGGCAATAATGGGGAAGAAAAGAGAAAAATCAGTGGGGGAGGGGAAGGGGAAGCGGGGCAGGGGCGGCACCGCGCCGCTGCGTGACGCCACAGAGTGACGTCAGGGCGCGGCGGCACGGTACGGTGCTGCAGAGCAGCATCACAGTGACGTCACGGGGACGGGGCGGGTGCTGGCCGCGCAGGCCAGCAGGGCCGCGGTGACATCAGAGCCAGCTGGTGATGTCAGCGGCCTGTTGCCCGCCGCCAGTCGAGCCTCCCCCCCGCGGTGACATCACAGTGTGACCTCATGGCGCAAGAGTGCAGTGCGGCCTCGCGGCAGGGTGTCGGCCCGGTGAGTGACATCACCTCTGCCCGTGAGCGCCGCCGCCCCTTCCTCCGCCGTGACGTCGCGGTGTGACGTCACGGCGGGGCACCGTCCCCAGGGGGCGCCGCCTCACCGCCTGACATCACACCGCCGCGCCCCGCCCCCCCGCCCGGGCCGTTGCCAGGCGACCCGCGACGTCAGCGAGCGCGCAAGGCCGTCCCGGCAGTGACATCACGCCGCGCCGCCCGCCCCCCCCACCCCCCAGCCCGTGCCATGACATCACCGCGTGACATCACCGCCGGGCTGCCGCCGCGCCCCGCCCCCGCCGCGCGCCGCCATTGGCTCCCCCCGCCGCCCCGCCTCCCCCCATTGGCCCGCCCGCCCACCAATCGCCGGGGCGCGCGGCAGGCCCCGCCCCCCGCGGCCCGGGCCCGGCTCCATCCCGGGGCCGCCGCCGCCGCCGGACCCGGCCCGCCCCCCCCCCCCCTCCCGCCCCCCGCCCCAGCCCCGCCACCGCCCCCACCCCGCGCCGGTGCCCCCCCCCCCCGCCCCCGCCGCCGCCGCCATCTTGCGCGGCGCCGCGCGGACCCACCTGCCCGGGGCCGCCGCCGGGGCCCCGCGGGGCCTCGGCCCGGCCCGGCCCGGGGGCGGCGGCGGCGGCGGGGGGGCGGCGGGGGCGGCGGGCGCGGGCGGCGGGGCCGGGCCGGGGCCGGTGCGCGGTCGCCACGGCGACCGTGGCTATGGCGCCCTCCGTGTTCCCTCACCGGGGCAACTGTTGCTACCCGCCTCGGCGGCGGGCGGGGCCGCCCGCGCCGCGCCCCGCCCCCCCCGCGCCCATTGGCCCCCGCCCGCCGCCGCCGCCCGCCGGTTGGCCGAGGGCCGCGTCGCTCCTCGCCCGCCCCTCCCCGCCGCCACTTCATTGGCCGGCCGGCGCGTCCGTCGGCGCTTCCTGAGGGGGGCGGGGAGGGCGGGGCCGCGCGGGGAGCTGGCGGCGCCCGGTTGGGCGGCGAGCCTGCCAATCGGCGGGGGGGGCGGGCGCGGCGGCCGCGCTTGCGCGCAAGCGCTCGCCCGGGGTTGGGGGGGGAGCGCTGCCGGGAAATGTAGTCCCGCCGCCGACGTCACGCCCGCGTGACGTCAGCGCGAGGCTAATTTTCCTAGGTTCTCCCCCCTCACCCCCCACCGGTGACGTCAGCGCCGCCCGGTGACCTCACGGCGCCGGGAGAAGAGCGAGGCCCCGGTGTGGCGGGGGGGCCGGTCCGGGAAGGCCCGCGGTCACCGCGGCAACGGGGCCTACGGGCACCATGGCCGCCCCAGCCTGCCACCGGCCCGCGGTGGCGGCGGTGGGGGGGGGGGACACGGACACCGGGGGCGGGGGGGGGGGCATGGGGTTGGTTATGGGGCAGCGCAAGGGGGGGCCCAGCCCCATAGCACAGCCGTGTGGGGCAGCCGGAGCTGGGCCCCCCCCCTCTGTTACCCCGCGACCCCATGACACGCCATGGGGCTGGGGGGGGCACAGAGCCCCCCCCCCCCCCCCAGCCATGACCTCATCTGGCGCGTCGCCGTAGGGCGGACTCCCCCTGTCCCTTATCCTGGTCCTTTTCGCGGGGGGGCCACACCCCACCCGAATGTCCCTTATCCCGGCCCCCCAGGACGCACAGCCCCACGGCGGGTAGGGTGCGACGGGGGTGGGGGGGGGGGGCAATGGGTGTCGTGTCCCCCACCCCACCCCCCCACGGAGGGTGTCATGGGCGGGTGCTGGGTCCCCTCCCAGGCCCTGCGGTTTTTTTTGGGGGGGGGGGTTGGGGTGCCCGGACGCGTGGGGAGTCATTTCCTCCCTGGCAGCGAGCGGTAGGTAGGGCCCCCCCCCCCCCCCGGCCTCCTCCCCCACTCTGTTCCCCACGGTGGGGTGGGGTGGGGGGTCTCTGTTTTGGGGGGGGGGGGCGGGTGTGCCATGGCTGCTGTTTCTCCCCCCCCCCCAGGCCGTGGGGAGCTGCAGGCTGTGGAGGCCATGGTGGGGGCCGGGGGGCTCCGGCTGCTGCTGCTGGTGGTGATGGCTGCGGGCTCTGTGCGGGGAGGTGGGACCCTGTGCCCCCCCCGAGGGTCAGAGGGGTCCCCGGGGGGGGTGGCTGGATGGCTGGGTCCCTCTGGGCATGGGAGAAGAAAACAGGGTCCCTTGGGGGGGGGGGGGGCAGGACGCCAGGGTCCTTTGGGGAGGGGCAGGATGCCTGGGTCCCTTTTGGGGGAGGGCAGAACACCTGGGTCCTTTGGGGGGGGGGGCAGGATGCCTGGGTCCCTTTTGGGGGGGGGCAGAACACTTGGGTCCTTTGGGGGGGGCAGAATGCCTGGGTCCCTTTCGGGGGGGGGCAGGACACCCGGGTCCTTTGGGGGGGCAGGACACCTGTCCACCTGCAGGGAGGGGGTGTGGGGCCCAGACACATGGGTCCCCCCTCCAGACCCCTGCCCCCCCCCCCCCCGCCCATAACCCCCCAGGCACCCCCGAGCTGCACTGCTTCCGCCCGAGCCCCCGGGGGGGCATGAACTGCAGCTGGGGGGGCCCCCAGCCCCCCCCCGACCCCCTCGTCCTGCGCTACCAGAGCCTCAAGATGTGAGTGCCGGGGTTGGCGGGTGGGGGGGTGGGAGCGTGACCACGAGGGTCCCCACCCTGACACCCACGCCCCCCCCCACACCGCAGGCACGTGTCGGCGGGCGCGGGAACGGCGCGGGCGCGGGGGGGGCAGCGGTGGGTGCTGGTGCCACGGGCGGCGCTGACGGCGGGGGACGTCTACGCCGTGTGGGTGCAGGGGCCGGGGGGGCGGCGGGTGACGGCCCCCCTCAACCTCTCCCTCGACCACATAGGTACCCCCCAACACCCCCCCCAGCATGGAGGTCTGGGTCCTTCCCGGTGGGGGGGGGCCCAGACACCTGGGTGCCTCAGTTATGGGGGGCCCCAGATGTCTGGGTCCTTCCTGGGGGGGGGGGGGGGGGGGGATCTGGAAGCCTGGGTCCTCGGGGCGGGGGGGGGGGTCTCCCGGCCACTTGGGTCCCCCATGGGGTGTCTAAGGCTGTGCCACCCCCCCCCCCCCGCCCAGTGAAGCCACCGCCCCCCCAGCTGCAGGTGAACCCCTCGCCCCCCCCCCTCGGTGCGCTGGATGCGACCCCCGGGCTGGGAGGGGGGGGGCCGCCCCCCCCCGCTGCACCCTGCGCTACCGTCCCCACGGCCACCCCACTTGGACACTGGTGAGTGCTGGGGGGGGGGAGAGGGATGACTGGGTGCAGGGGGGGTCCCGTCCAACCCCTCTGCTGCAGGGGCCAGGACTCCCGGGGTGTCCTCCGTGTACACCCCCCCCCCGACAAACCGCCCCCCCCCCCCCCCAGGTGCCCGAGGGCGACCTGGAGCCCGAGGGGTTCGAGTTCGAGGCCGGGGCGCTGGAGCCAGGGGGTGCCCACGAGGTGCAGGGGCGCTGCGCAGGGGAGGGGGGTCTCTGGAGCGACTGGAGCCCCCCCCAGACCTTCACCCTGCCCCCCCACGGTGGGTCACCCTGGGTCCCATATGGGGTGGGGGGGCCCGGATGCCTGGGTCCATGGGGGGGGGGGGGGCAATTCCTGGGTCCCTGTGGGGTGGTGGGGGGGCAGACCCCTGGGTCCATGTTGGGGGGGGGCAATTCCTGGGTCCCTGTGGGGTGGGGGGGCCAGACCCCTGGGTCCATGGCGGGGGGGGGGGGCAATTCCTGGGTCCCTGTGGGGTGGGGGGGGGCCAGACCCCTGGGTCCATGGGGGGGGGGGCAATTCCTGGGTCCCTGTGGGGTGGGGGGGGGCCAGACCCCTGGGTCCATGTTGGGGGGGGGGCAATTCCTGCGTCCCTGTGGGGTGGGGGGGGGCCAGACCCCTGGGTCCATGTTGGGGGGGGGGCAATTCCTGCGTCCCTGTGGGGTGGGGGGGGGCCAGACCCCTGGGTCCATGTTGGGGGGGGGGGCAATTCCTGCGTCCCTGTGGGGTCGGGGGGCCCGGCTGAGCCCTGTCCCCCCCCCAGGGCTGCAGGAGCCACTGGACATTTGGCGCCAAGAGGAGGAGTCGGGGGGGGGACAGCGGGGCCTGATCCTGCTCTGGAAGGTGGGTCTGGCTTGGGGGGGGGGGGCCTGGGGGTCCCTGGCCCCCCCCCCCCCCCCGGATGTGGGGCCTGGACGCCCGGGTCCCCGCAGCCCCAAGGGGTCCGGGCTGAGCGTGCCCCCCCCCCCCCCCCCCAACCCGGCTCCTCCGCAGGACCCCTCGGCCGGGGGGGGCCGGGAGTACACGGTGACGGTGGAGCGGGACCGAGGCCCCCCCCGCCGCCTGCACCCCCCCTGCTGCCGCTGCCCCCTTCCCCCCGACACCGTCAGCGTCGCCGTCACCGCCCGGGGCCCCCCCGGACCCTCGGCCCCCGCCCGCCTCCGCCTCGACCGCACAGGTGGGGACCCCCCCGCGACCCCCCAAGGGCCCCTCGCACCCTCCCCCACCCGGGGCGCTGGTGCGGGGACCCCCCTTATACCCCCCCCCCTCCAGACTTGCCGCCCCCCCGGGGGGTCCGGGTGAAGCCGGTGCCAGGACCGGGACTGGGGGTGTGGTGGGAGCCAGGGGGCCCCCCCGCGGCCCCCCAGTACCTGGTGGAATGGGCTGAGGTGGGGGCGGGGGGGGGCCTCGACTGGCTCCGTTGCCCCCCCGGGGCCCACAGCACCCTCCTGCCAGGTGAGAGGGGGGACGGGGGGGGGGACAGCGGTGTCACTATGGGGGGGTCGGGGGGGGTCCAGACACCTGGGTCTGCTATGGGGGGGGGGGGCACTGGGGTGGCCCGGATGCCCTGGGTCTGCTTTGGGGGAGGGGGGGGTGTCTCATTGGGGGGCCTAGATGCCTGAGTCCACTCTGGGGGGGGTCACTGGGGGGCCCAGACGCCTGGGTCCATTATGGGAGGGGTCATTGGGGGGCCTGGATGCCTGGGTCTGCTCTGGGGGGTCACTGGGGGGTCTGGATGCTTTGGTCCACAATGGGGGGGTCACCGGGGGGTTTGGATGCCTGGGTCCATTATGGGGGCATCACTGGGGGGCCCAGACGCCTGGGTCCCCCCCGGACACCTGGGTCCCCCCCCAGGGCCGCTGCGCCTGGGGGCCCGGTACCGGGTGCGGGTTCACAGCCTCTACCCGGAGGGGTCCGGGGCCGCCCAGGCCATGGAGGCCGTCGCCCACCTTGGGGGTGAGATTGGGGGAGCTATAGGGGGCTGGAGGTGGGGGGGAGATGGGGGAGATTGGGGGCAGTGGGGGGTGATGGGGGGCTGTGGGGGGGTCCCCATTCAGGGCTGGGGGGGCTGGGGCCACAGCCCAGAGTGGGGCTGGGGGTTGGGGAAGTGGGTCCTGGGGGGGATTTGGGGGGGCTCTGAGGGGTCCTGGGGGGATTTGGAGAACTTGGGGTGTCTGGGGGGGATTTGGGGGGCTCTAAGGAGGTCCTGGGGGGAACCTGGGGGGCTCTGAGGGGTCCAGGGAGGATTTGGAAGGCTTGGGGGGGGGTGTCTGGTGGGCTTTGAGGGGTCCAGTGGGCAGCAGCCAGCCCCCCAGCTGCCCCCGCCCCCCAGTGCCCCCCACCCAGCCCCCCCTGGTGCCCATCCTGTGTGGAGCCGTGGCCTTTGCTGCTGCCGCCCTCCTGGTCCAGGGCCTGCGCCCCTGGTGAGCGCTAATGAGCGGGGGGTAATTAACAGGGTAATGAGGGGCAGCTGGGGAGGTACTTGCGCTCATGGCGGGGGGAATGAGTGGGGACCGGAGCAGGGGGGGCACTAACACCAGCGGGGCGCTTAACACCTGGTAATTAATGCCAGTGGGGTAACTGACGCTAATGATAATTAAGGCTAAGGGGTAATTAGTGCTAATCGAGATGTAATTAGGCCTAACGGGGCCATAGTTAATGCCAGCGGGGGTAATTAGTGCTGCTGTGGGGCAGTAAACCCCACTGGGGGTAGTTGGCACTAACGGGGGAGTGGGGTAATTAACGCTGATGGTGTAAATAAGGCTGGTAGGGAGCACGAGAGGCCGAGGGGTAATTAGTGAGGGGGTAATTAATGCTAATGAAGGAAAGTAATGCTAGTGGGGGTAATTAGCACTGATAAGGGGGTAATAAGTGTGGGGGGTGGTCAGTGGGAATGGGGGTAATTAATGGGGAATAATTAATGGTGACAGGGCATCATTAAGGACATGAGAGTAATTAGCGGCGCTGGGGGGTCAGTAGACCCCTGAGGAGTGACCCCTGCCCCCCCGCCTCCCCCAGGTGCCGCCGGGTGCTGCCCGTCCCCGACCCCCGGCACAGCCACGCCGCCCGTGCCCAGGTCAGCCCGACATCGGGGTCCCCCGGGGGGGAGGGGGGAGCATGGGTGGGTCCCTGCTGACCCCCCACCCCCCTGCCCCAGGACCCCCACGAGCTGGGGGGGCCACCCTGTCCTCCCCCCGAGGAGCTGCCGGTGACGCTGGTGGAGCTGAGCCCAGAGGGGACAGACATGGACCCACGGCCGGACGCGGACATGGAGCTGGACAGAGCGACAGACACGGACAGAGGAACAGCCATGGCCACAGAGCCACTGGTCCCCCCGGTGGGGTCGGGCTACGAGCGCCATTTCCTGCCCACCCCTGAGGAGGTGCTGGGCTGGGCCGGGCCCACAGCGACCCACACGGCCCCAGTACTGACCCACGGTGACCTGCACAGCTCTGACACAGACCCAGAGCAACCCACAGCGACCCACATGGCCCCAGTACTGACCCACGGCGACCTGCACAGCTCTGACACAGACCCAGAGCAACCCACAGCGACCCACACGGCGCTGGAACTGACCCATGGTGACCCACACGGCTCTGACATGGACCCAGAGCAACCCACAGTGATCCCATGGCCATGGAACCAGCCCACAGTGACCCACACGGCTCTGACACAGACCCACAGAGACCCACATGACTGACATGGGTCTGTCACGGATCTGGCAGGGACCCTCCGTTGGGCCTGTGTCCATCCTACAAGGGTCCAACAGTGATCCCTCACAGCCCTGACACGGATCCCGCACGGATCCCTCACAGCCCAGCCATGGGCCCAACGTGGGCTCCTCACAGTCCCAAGGCCCAGCACGGGCCTGTGGGTGCTCCTGGACCCAGCTCCGGGGCCGTGGCGGCGTTATAAATGGGTAATGATTCTATAACGTGCCTGTGACGTGTCTATAGGGCCCATACCGGGTCTAGACGGCCCATAACGGGGCGGCAGGCGCGGAGTCATGGCGGCCGGACCGCGGGGCACGACGGGAAATGAAGTCCCTGGCGTCACGTGACGGGGCGGGACCCGACGATGAGAGGGCGGGGCCGCCGAGGAGGAGGCGGGGCCGCCGAGGAGGAGGCGGGAGCAGAGCGGGGGGAGGGGTGGTGTGTGTCTCGGGGAGGTCACGTGAGTTACGCCCTGAGTGTTTCCGGGGCGCAAAGCGCTTCCGGGGCGCCATGGGGCCCGGGGTGGCGGTGAGGGGCCGGGGGTCGGTACCGGGGGCGGGGGGTTTGCGGTGATGGGGGGGCTGCAGGGACTGGGGGGGGGTGGCTGGGATGGTGGAAGGGTGTCCGTGGGGTCCCGGGGGGGTCCCGGTTCGGCCTGGGCCGGCCCTGACCCCCCCCCCCCCCCCCTCGCCCCCCCGCAGCGCACCCTACGCCTGGCCTGGGGGGCGGCCGCCCGCCGCAGCCTCCACGGGACAGCGGCCGCCCGCGCCCCCCCCCTCATCCCCATCGTGGTGGAGCAGACGGTGAGCCGGGGGGGGACACAGACCTCCCCCCAATCCCCCGTCCCCCCCAATGTGTCGTGTCGTCCCCCTCACGGCCCCCGCTGACCCCCCGCTCCCCGCAGGGCCGGGGGGAGCGAGCCTACGACATCTACTCCCGCCTGCTGCGCGAGCGCATCGTCTGTGTCATGGGGCCGGTACGTACCGGGGGGGAGGAACCCCAAACGTTGCCCCCCACCCCCCATTTACCCCCCCTTTTTTCTCCCACTCCCCCCAGATCGACGACAGCCTGGCCAGCCTGGTGATCGCGCAGCTCCTCTTCCTCCAGTCCGAGAGCAACAAAAAACCCATCCACATGTACATCAACAGCCCAGGTGAGGTTGGGGGGGGGGGTGTCGTTGGGGGGTTTGTGGGGGGGTCACCAAGCCGATGCGAAGGTGTTTTTTGATTTGAGGGGGCGAGGGGGGGGCTGCGTTTTATCGTGTATTCCCCGCAGGTGGGGCGGTGACCTCGGGTTTGGCCATCTACGACACGATGCAGTACGTCCTCAACCCGGTGTGTACGTGGTGCGTGGGGCAGGCGGCCAGCATGGGCTCCCTCCTGCTAGCCGCCGGAGCCCCCGGCCAGCGCCATGCCCTGCCCAACGCCCGCATCATGGTGCACCAGCCCTCAGGGGGGGCACGGGTACGATGGTGGAGGGGGGGGTTGTGGATACATGGCAGGGGGACACATGGGAGACCCACGGCGGTGGGGCTGGGAGCCCTGCTGGGGCGAGGCAGGGAGGCTCTGTGTGTGTGTGTGGGGGGGGGGGAGGGTGGGTGCCAAATTTTGGTAGTGGGGGGGGTCTGGGTCACTTCACCCTGCACCCATGCTTCCCACACGCCCCCTGCCCGCCCCAGGGCCAGGCCACCGACATCGCCATCCAGGCGGAGGAGATCCTGCAGCTCAAACGCCAAATCAATGGGCTCTACGCCAAGCACACTGGGCAGCCCCTCGCCGTCATCGGTGAGATCCCCCCCCTCTGCCAACACCCCCCTGGGACCCCCCTAAACCCCTCCCTGACCTCCCCCTGTTCCCCCCCCACCCTGCCCCAGAGGCGGCGATGGAGCGGGACCGTTACCTCAGCCCCGTGGAGGCGCAGGACTTCGGGCTGCTCGACCGGGTGCTGGTGCATCCCCCACCCCGTGGCGAGGACGAACCCCGGCTGGTGCAGAAGGAGTCCCCCCCCACCCCCCCCGCGCCCCCCAACGCCCCCCCGGGATCCTGAGACGCCCCCTCTCCCCGCCGAGGGGTGCGGGGGGGTTGGGGGGGGAGGGCTGTGTGCCCCCCCATGGCCACCCCCCCAACTTCGCTGTACCCCTGGCAGGAATTAAAGGGCTGTGGACCCCGACTGAGTGCTGGGGGGCTGGGGCGGGGCACGGGGGGGAGCAGGGAGGGATTTTGCGGAGGTGGAGGTCCCACAGAGGGATTGGGGGGGGCACCAGCCCCCCCCCCCCCCCCCAGTGCTCTCCACTGCCATGTACCCCCCTTAGAGCTGTATCCCCTCCCCCAGCCCTACGTCTGCCCCACACTCGTGGGGTGACCCCCCCCAGGTGCCTATCCCCTCCTCGCCATGGGCCCCATATTCACGCTATGGCACCCCCGTGGGCCCCACAGCCCCCCCATGTGCCCCATAACCGCCCCAGGAGCCCCACAACTCCCCCATGTGCCCCAAAACCGCCCCACAGCCCTCCTAGTGTGCCCGATGGACGACCACCCCCCCCCGAGGAACTACATCTCCCGGCATGCTCCGCGCGCGGCGCTCATTGGTCGCCGCCGTCGTCCAATTGGAGGCGGGGGGCGGGGTCAGGCGGGCTATTTAAGCGGCGCGCCTGTGGGGAGGGGGCGGAGCTTGGCCGGGTCAGGGGCGGGGGGGCCTGGGGGGGGGGGGGGCACAGCGGCCTTTGGGGGGGAGGGGTGTTAGGGGCGGCTTTGGGGGCTGGGGGCACACAGGGGCCTTAGGGGGTGGGTTGGGGGGCAGCATTGCCCTCGGGGGGGCGAATAGAGGCCTCTTGGGGGGCTGTGGGGTGGGTTGGGGGGGCCCCTGGGGCAGGTTTAGGGGCAGCGGTGCCCTCGGCGGGGGGGGGCAGAGGGGTCTGGGGGGGCCCCGGGGGGCAGCTGAGCGTCCGTGTGTCGTGTGTGTGTCCCCCAGGTCCCGCCTGCGGGGACCATGGACAGCCCAGGCCGAGCCCCCTCCCCAGGTAACGGAGGGGGGGTGTACCGTGAAGAGGGGGGGGGAGTTGGGGCGCGGGGGGGGCCCAGCCGGGGGTCCTGACCGCTTGGGTTCTCACCCCCCCCAGCCCCCGAGATCCTGCTGGCGGAGGCAGCGGCCGGGCTCTGTCTGTCCCCGGGGGCGGGGGGCGACCAAGCGGACCCCCCCGGCACCTCCCCGGGGGATCCCAGCGGTGTCGAGCCTGGGGGGGGCTGCCCGGCCACCCTGGAGCAGGCAAGAGGCTGTGGGCGGGCAGGTTGGGGGGGCTTGGGAGGGCAGGATGGGGGCTTGTGGGGTACGGGGTGGAGGATTGAGGGGGGTTATGGGCTCTGGAGGGGGGATGGGGTGTTCTTGGGGTGCAAGATGGGGTTATGGGGCTGGGGGGGGCCCTGAGGTCGAAGAGGGGGGTTGAGGTCCCTGGGGTGGGGGGAGGAGATGGAGATGAGGGCCCTTGGGGGGTCTTTCGGGGAGGGGGGGGGGGGGGATGAGATGGGGGTCCCGGGGCAGGGGGTGCCAGATGTGTTCCCCCCCCCCCCCAGGAGCTGGCAGCGCTGGGGCTGCCCCCCGGGGGGGGCCCCCAGGCGCTGGGGGGGCTCCTGCGCCTCTACCGGGAGGCGGTGGCGGGGGGGGCCCGGCGGGAGCAGGAGCTGCGGGGGCTGCGCCAGCGCCTCGGGCCCCTCCAGGTCAGCGGGGGGGGGAGGGTTGCCTCTGGGGGGGGGGTCCCTGTGTCCTTGGAGGGGATCCCATGTCACCTGGGAGGGTCCCTGTGTTATCTTGGGGGGGGGGAGGGGCACATCCCTCAGAGTGTCCCCATGACACATGGGGGGGTGTCCCTGGGGGGGGGCTGATGTCCCCTGGGGGTGTCCCTGTGTCCCTCAAGGGGTTACTATGTCATCTAGGGTCCCCCCATCTCCCTGGAGGAGTTTCCGTGTCCCCCAAGGGTCCCTGTGTTCCTGGAGGGGGCCGTGCCCCTTGGGGGGGTCCTCACATCCCCGAAGGAGCCCCATGTCCCTCGGGGGGGGGGGGTCCCCCCGTGTCTCTCAATGGCCTCCCACACCACCTGGGGGGGGTCCCATGTCATCTAGGGGATCCCTGTCCCCCTCAGGGGGTCCCCTATCCCCGTGGGGGGTGGTGGTGGTGGTGGTGGTGGTGGTGTCCCCCTCCCCGGGGGTGTCCCCAACGGTGCCAGGGGGGCCGCAGGGTCGCGTGGCCGCCTGCGCCCGGGCCATGGCGGCGGCGCGGGACGAGGCCGAGCGGCTGCGGGAGCACAACCGGTGCCTCTGGGCGCTGCTGGCGGCCGAGCGGGCACAGGTGGGTCCTGGGGGGGGGGCGATGGACGGGGTTGGGGGTCCAGGATCCCCCCCCCCGGCTCACACACCACAATCACCACCCGTTCCCAGGGGTCCCGGCACGGCAGCGCCCGGCACTGCCCCACGGCACAGCCACGCCAGGAGCCCAGGGAGGGCACAGCTCAGAGGAGACCCCGGCGTCCTGGTGAGTGGGACACCCCCCCCAGGACCCCTGAAACCCCCGGGACCCCCAGACCCTCTCCAGGGGTCATTGAAACCCCTCCAGGATTCTCAAGGGACCCCTGAACCTCCTTGGCACCCCCAAAACCTCCCCTGGGACCCTCCAAACCTCCCCAGGACCCCTAAACCCTCCACGGGGGTCCCCTGAGCTCCTGTGGGACCCACAGCCCCCCCCCCCCCCCAAGATCTCCTGAAGCTCCTCAGGACCCCCAAACCTTCCCGAGGGACCTCTGGGGCCCTCTGAAACTCCCTGAGACCCCCTAAGTCCTCCTGGGGTTCCCCTGAACCCCCTCGAAACCTCAAACCCTCTCAGGATTCCCTGTCCCCCTCCTTGGAACCCCTCCAAACCCCCCCCAACCCCCAAAACCTGCCCAGGACCCCCACCCAAGCCCCTCCTAAGGCCCCTAAGCCCTCCCTGAGCCCCCCCAGCTTCCCTCCCAGGACCCCTTCAACCCTTCCAAGACCTCCCAAACCCTACTGTCCCCCCACACCAAGTCTGCACCACCCCCCCCCAAACCCACCCTGACCCCCCTCATCCCACAGCCACGGAGCTGCCGAGTGCGGCACCCCGGCGGGGGGCAAGGGCGGCCGGCAGAGCCCCCAGGACGGCCCAGAGGTGGGGATGGGGGGTCTGGGGGTCTGGGGGGGACTGTGGGGCAGGGGATGCTGTGGGTCTGGGGGGATCTTGTAGGTCTGGGGTCACCATGGGGCTGGGAATCGTGTGAATTTGGGGATGCTGTGGGTCTGGGGAGGGACATGCTGTTGTTTTGTGGGGATGCCAAGGGTCTGGGGAGGCCTTATGGGTCTGGGGTCACTGTGGGGCTGGGAACAGTGTGAATTTGGGGATGCTGTGAGTCTGGGGACACACACACACACACACACACACACTGTTGTTTTGGGGGGACACTGTGGGTCTGCCATCACTGTGGGTCTGGGGGGGACACCGTGGGTCAGGGGATGCCGTGGGTCCCCATCACCCCTCTCCCGCAGGCAGCAGGGAGCCCACTGGGGCTCCGAGCACCCCCCCGACCCCTCCCAGCACCCCCCGGCCCCCCGACGGGACCCCGACCTGGAGCAGGAGCTGCAGCGGCTGCGGGAGGAGGCGGCAGCCGGGAGGGAGGTGATCGCCCTGCAGCACCGCTGCCTGCAGGTAATGGGGTTGAGGGGGCGACTCGGGGATTCCCCCCCCCTGCCGTGGGGTCCCCGGCCGCCCCCTCGCCCCCTCCCTGATGCCGGTGGTGCAGGAGGCGATGGCGGCGGTGCTGGCGGCCCCCAGGCCCCCCACCCCAGGGCTGGAGCAGGAGTGGCGGCGGCTGCGGCGGCTGCAGGGAGCCCTCACCCGCGAGCGCCGAACCTTCACCGAGGCCGCCGAGCGCCTGGCCCGAGAGGTGGGGACCCCATGCACCCCCCACCACCACCATAGGGACCCCCCCAAGCCATCCCTGGGAGGGGGCACCCCCACAGGGATGGGGCATCCCTGGGGTACAGCACCCCAGGGACCCCCTCTATGGGGCTGGGACCCCCCCCATGGGTCTGGGGACCCCCTGGGGGTGGGGGCTCCTCCCCAAACCAAACCGCCTTCCCCCCCCCCCCCCCCAGTGGGAGCAGTTCGAGGCGGAGCGGGTGTCCCTGCTGCGGCAGCACTTCTTGAGCACCCCCGACCCCTGGGACACCCCCGACCCCACGGGTGACCCCCAACCGGGGGGCCGCCCTGAACCCCAGCCCTGAGGGGGGGGGTGTGCAGGTGAGTGTGGGGGTGTCTGGGGCTCTGGGGGGGGATGGACTTTGGGGGTTCCCTGGGCTGCTCTGGGGCTCCATGGAGGGGACTTAGGGGTTCCCTGGGGGGCTGTGGGGTTCCCTGGGAGGGTCTCTGGGGCTCCAGGGGGGGCTTTGGACTTCCCTGGGGCTCTGTGGAGGGGCTCTGGGGTTCCCTGGGGGCTCTGGGGTTCCATGGAGGGGCTTTGGAGGCCGCCGCTCCCCATCCCCGCAGCCCCTCCATTCCGCCGCCGCCCCACAATACCCCGCGCGTCGACCTTCTTCCCGGCGTGCCCCGCGCCAGTCCTCCCGGCCGCAGGGCGGCGCTGTTCTTCTGGCGCGTCCCCTCTCCGCCCGGCTCCCGGCATGCACCGCGCGGGCGGCCTGTGGCGGCGGCGGCGGCCCGGGAATGGGGCCGCGCTCGGAACCGGGCCCGGCACCGGGCCGGGGGCGGAGGCGGACCCGGGGCTGGTCCGAGCCTCCAGCCCGGAGGTGGAGCGTCGGTTGCGGGGCCTGGCGTCGGTGCGCCGGGATTTCCTGAACCCGGGGGAGGCGGCGGAGCTGCTGCGGGAGCTGGAGCCGGTGCTGGGCCGGCGGCCGTACCAGTTCGATCACTGGGACGGGGTGAGGGCGGGGACGGGGGCCGGGACGGCGGGGGAGGGGGGGGGGGCTGAGGTCAGAGGTCTCTTGTGTTCCCCACTCCCCCTCCAGGCGATCTGCGGGTACCGGGAGACGGAGCGGGGCCGCTGGGGGGGGGCGGCCCGGGCGGTGCTGGGGCGGGTGGCGGCCGCCGCCTTCCCCCCGGGCCGCCCCCCGCTGCCGCTGGTCCACGTCCTCGATCTGCACCCCCGCGGGCACGTGCGGCCCCACGTCGACAGCGTCAAGGTGCGACGGGGTGGGGGGGGACACACGGGACACGACAGACCCCCCCCCGTGGGGCTGGGGACAGACCCCGTGTGAGGACAGGGCTGTGGGGGGGGGGTGTGACACACACCCTGTAACCCCCTCCCCCAGCCCCACTGCCCCCCCTTACCCGCGCGGGGGGGGTCCTGACTCGTGTGTGCATCGTGTGTGTGTCCCCCCCCCCAGTTCTGCGGCTGCACCATCGCGGGGGTCTCCCTGCTCTCCCCCAGCGTCATGCGCCTGGTGAGCTGCCGGGCGCCGGGGCAGTGGCTGGAGCTCCTGCTGGAGCCCGGCTCCCTCTACGTCCTCCGGTGAGCGCTGGGGGGGGGGGGGGGGGATTGCGATTTGGGGCGAGGATTGGTATTTTGGGGACCCCCCCCCCCCAGCACCCCCTTTTCTGTTACTCTCCCCCCCCACTCCAGGGGCGCTGCCCGCTATGACTTCACCCATGAGATCCTGCGGGACGAGGAATCGTTTTTCGGGGGACGCCGGGTGCCAAGGGGCCGGCGCCTCGCCCTCATCTGCCGCAATGCCCCCCATGGTGAGCCCTGACCCCCCCCCCCCCATCCCCCCCTGCCTCCCCCCGGGGCCCACAGCCCCCCCTGACTCCCCCTCTGTCGTCCCCCCACCCCAGACACGACTCCGGAGCCTGTTGGCGACTCCTCGGCTTTTATTGGGGGCACAGAGACTGAGCCGCCCCTGCTGCAGCCCCCCAATAAACAGTGACAGCCCACCCCGCCCCCTGCTACCAGGCTGGTGCATTCTTGGGGGGGGGGGGGGGGCTGTTTTTTGGGGGAGGGGGTCTCACCCCACGCAGCGGCAGGCGGCGGCCGAGAGCTGGTGCAGCTGGTGCCAGTGTTGCCCCTCGTCCAGGAAGGCGACGTCCTCGTACCGGCTGGGGCGACAGCAGGGTCCGGCCCCCCCCGGGCCCCCCCCCGGCCGCAGCCGGGCCAGGGCCAGCCCGTGGTTGGTGGGGGGCGCGGGGCAGCCCCCCCCGCAGTAACGGAAGAGGACGGTTTCTTCGGAGGGGTACCCCAACCCCAATTCCCGCACCCGCACTGCCACACTGCGCAGCCCGCACTGCGGCCCCCCTGCCGCCCAGCGTAGCCCCCCCGGCCGGGGGGGAGATGCAGGGGGGGTCCCAGCCGTGTCTCCCGGTTGCGGTGGGGCGGCCATGGCAGTGAGGAGGAGGAGGAGGAGGAGGAAGGCTGCGCGGAATGGGGTTGCTGCCATTCTGCTCCGGCTGTGCCGGCCCTGGCCCCTGGCGCTGCCTTTATGGCCCCGGGAATGTGCGGGGGGGGGGGGGGAAGGGGACATGGGACGACGGGGCGGGCACCTTAACCCTGCTCTGCCCGGGGGGGGGGGGGGGGGGGGGCTGAACCTCCCCCGGACCCGCTGGGTGAGAGGGGGCTGCGGTGGGGGGCAAGGGGGAGTGACAGAGGGGATTTGGCCCCCTGGGACCCCCAGGTGTGGGGCTGGGGGAGAGTTTAGCAGGGACCCCCCCCCACCCTGGAAGGGTTAATAGTGGCTGGGAGTGGGGGCACATGCTGGGGGGGGCTGGCAGTGCCAGAGGAGCAGTGGGAGGCAGGCGGGGAATGTGGACCCCCCCCCAGTGGGACTGGTGGGCCAGAATGTGTTGGGGGGGGGGGCTTAATACACCCCCACGAGGAAAATGTACTCCCTGCAGTGGACTGAGACCACCCCCCCCCAGAAATGACCTGCCCCTCCTGCTGGGCCTAGGTACCCCCTGGGGGTGATACCTTCATGGGGCTGTAACATGCCCCCCTCCCCCTCCCCGGGCTGTTTTGGGGTGAAATACCCCCGGGGGGGGTGGTGGAAATCCCTCCCCTGGCTGAGCAGGGTCCCCCCAGAGGCAGAACCCACACGGGGGGGGGGCACATGGGGGCTCCTTCCCATTTAGGAGGACCCCAAAACCCTGCGGGGGGAGGATGTGTGGGACTAGACACCAAAATACCAACCCAGTGGGGGGGAGCCAGGCTGGCAGAACCTGGGGAAAAAAATTCTCTAAAAACAGCAACAAATCTCAATTCCTCCCCAAAGTGGAGATGCCAGGACAGCCTTCCCTTGCCAGGGCCTGCCAGGGGGTGGCTAAATATAGCTGAGGGGTAGCCAGCCCCCCCCCCCCGCCCCCAAATCGCTGTGCGGAGGTTTATGGGGATGCAGCAGGTACAAAAAAAATGCATTTATCACTTGGCCAAAGGCAGCAAAAAAGGGGGAATGTGAGGAAAAGAGGGCAAAGGGGTGGAATGGGGGGGGTCCCGGTGAAACGGGGGGGTTCCCAGTGAATTGGGGAGGGAGGGGTCCCTACTCCTTGAGGGAGAAGTGCATCTTGTCGCCGATGACCTTGCGCTCGGGGTTGAGGCGTTTGAGGATCTGGGCGAGGACGTTGACGGTGGCGTCGCTGCTCAGCCCTGTCCGCTTCGTCTGGAATTTTTTCAGCAGATCCTTGGTGGTCATCGGCTTGCGGGTCAGGTACCGCCGCACCGCCTCCTCCGTCAGCTGCACCTCCCTGCGGAGGGGGCACAGGGGGCAGTCAGCGAGGTGGCTGACCCCCCTCCTCCCAAAAAAAAAAACCCCAACCCCTTGTGGGGGTTCCCTGCCCCGCCGCTACTCACCCGCTGCTGGGGGTCGATTTGCCGGAGTGGGGCTGGGGGGTGGATTTGCCAGAGGGTGGCTGCGGCCCCGAGTCCAGTTTTAGCCGTTTGGCGGCTGGTGGGTCCGGCCCCCCCGGGGGCTGCCGACGGCCTGGGGGGGGCACACACACAAAGGGATGGACGTCGGGTCAAGGACAGACCCTGCGGGGGCTTTGGGGCTGCCCCCAGGGTACTCAGAGCTGTGTGTCCCCCAGGCGCTGGGAATTGCCCCACAGGATCAGGATCTGCCCCAGGAACCCTCAGAGCTGCCCTGGGGTGCTGAGAATTGCCCCCCACCCCTGCCCAGGGCACTGGAAACTACCCCAGGGTACCAGGCTCTGCCCCCAGACTCCCTCAAAGCTGCCCCAAGGCACTTGGAGATGCCACCAGGGCTTTGGGAATTTCCCCAGAGGGTCAGGATCTGCCCTGGGGTCCCTCAGAGCTGCCCCGAGGTGTAAGGAGCCGCCCTGGGGGGGGTCTGGAGCTGCCCCAAGCTGCCCCCCAGCCCCCTAAGGGAGGTCTGGAGCTGCCCCAGGACCCCACAGATTTGCCACAAACCACCAGGAGCTGCCCCAGCAGCTGTCCCGGGGCAGCGGGACCCCCCCCAAGCCGTTCCAGGGCCCCCCCCCGGCCCCCACCTTGCTCCAGCTTGGAGGCAGCGGCACGGAGGGTAGAGCTGGTGCTGCCGGGCTCCGTCGGCGTCCCCGGCCGGCTGTTGCCCCGTGAGCTGCTGGCTGAGCCCCTCCGCTCCCGCTTGGGGGGGGTCTTCTTCTTCTGGGGGAGGCCGGGGGGGGGGTCGGGGGGGGCTCCGGGGAACCCCCCAACCCCCCCCACCAGGGGTGGCAGGACGCCTTCACCCCACTCACCGCCATGAAGAGGGCAGAGGAGGTCTCGCTGTCAATGTCGCTCTCCTCCGAGGTCTGCGACTCATCGCTGCTGTCTATGGGTGTGTGTGACACCATTGGTCCTGTTTCCAGCTGGTTTCACCCCAAAAATGCTGGGTGGGGGTGGGGGCAGGGGCTCACCCTTCTTCTTCTTCTTCTCCTGTGGCGTTGGGGCCTTCTTCTCCTCCTCCTCCTCCTCCTTTTCCTCCGCTGCCTTCTCCTCCTCGCTCTCCTCACTGCTCTCGCTCGCCTCGTCAATGCCTGGTGGGGGGACAAGGGGGGACACGATGGTGACACCGCAGCGGGGGGGGCAACACAGGACACGCACAGAAGGGCCCCCCCAGCATGAGGGGGGGGAGTTTCCCATCCCCATCCCCACCTTTTGGGCCATCGTCCTCCTTCGTCACCTTGGGCTTCCCCACCTCCTCCTCCAGCGAACTGCTGCAGGGCAGAGCAGGGCTGTGTTTGGGGGGGTGCAAATGGGGGCCCCCCCCGTGCCCCCCCGACCCCCCCGCCAGCCTACCTGGAGGCGTCGGACATGTAATCCACCTCCTGCCCCTCAAAGTCCCCGTCATCGCTGTCCTCAAAGGCCTCGTCCTCGGAGCCCTTCTTCTTCTTCTTCTTCTTCCCTGCCAGCGCCGTCTTCTTCGGCTTTGGCGCCTTCTCCCCTGGGGGTGGGGGGGGGTGTCAGTGCTGGCACAGCCCCCCAGCCCTCCCCCCCGAGTCCTGTTCCCAGTCACCCTCGGCCTCGCTGCCCTCGCTGTCGTCGGAGCTGAGCTCTAGGTCGTCCTCCAGGTCGTGGATCTTCAGCTCTCCCCCCTTCTTCTTGGTCTTCTTCTCCTTCTCCTCCTCCTCCTCGTCCTGGTCCCGCAGCCGCCGCTGCTGCATGATGCTGAAGTGGTTCAGCACCTTGTTCCGCCTGGGGGGGACGACAGGGGACAAGCAGGGCTGTCACCACCCCCCCAGCTCCAGGTGACGGGGTTCCGGGGTGTCCCCTGGCTCTGGGACATGTCCCCAGCACCTGCCCCCCCAGCTCTGGGGTGTCCCTTGGGACTTTGGGGTGTCCTCTGGGGCTCTGGGATGTGTCCCCAGCGCCTGCCCCCCAGCTCTGGGATGTCCCTGTGGCTCTGGGGGCTCCCCTGGGGCTCCGGAATGTGTCCCCAGGCACCAGGACGTCCCTCCCGGCTCCAGGATGTCCCCAAGTTTTTTTGGGGTGTCCCCTCCAGCTCTGGGGTGTACCCTGGGGCTCCGGGACAGCCCTGCTGTCCCCACATGTCCCCTCCAGCTCCAGGACATCTCCCTCCAGTTCTGGGATGTCCCCACTGTCCCCAGGACGTCCCCCCTCCCCAATCCACGTTGTGCTCCCCACCTCTGGGACCTGTCCCCCCCAGCTCCGGGCTGTCCCCCCTCTCCCTGAGACATCCCCCCCATCCCCAGGACATCCCTGGTGTCCCCCCCATCATGTCCCCTGACCTCTCCCACTCCTCCTCGGCCTCCTCGGCTGTCAGGGTGCGGTGCTTGGCCAGGGGGGTGAAGTTGTACCAGTGCTGGACGGGAAAGGCCTCGAAGGCACCATCGGGGCATTGGGTGAAGATGTAGTAGGAGGCATTTTCGGTGACGCCACCCTTCTTCACCCCCTTGTACCTGTCAGAGGAGACGTTGCACAAGGGGCTGGCTCCATCCCCGTCCCTGCGTTGTCCCCCGCCCCAGCCCACCTCCAGGCTGTCCCTGTCACCAGGCTGTCCCCACATCCATCCCCCATCCTGTCCCCCAGCTCTCCTCATCCCCATCCCATCCCCATCCCGTCCCTGCTCACTTGCGCCCGGCTTTCCCGTTGACCCTCAGCAGCCAGGGCTGATCCTCGGCCCGGAATTCCCGCAGGACGATCCCGTACTTCTTGCGCCGAGCCTCCTCCCGCAGCCGACGGTTGAACTCGCTGCCGGCGCCAGACTCAGGCAGTTCCTCCTCCTGGTAGATCTTCTTGTTGCTCAGGTCCCGCTCCATTCGCGCCTGCCGGGGGTCCAGCTTAGACCCAGCCCCGAGACCCCCCAGACCCAAATCCCATCGTCCCCAAATCTCCCAGCCCCAAACTCCCCAGCCCCAAATCCCGCCACATCCCACCATCCCCAAATCCCACTGTCCCCAAACCCCCCAGCCCCAAATCCCGTCGTCCCCAAATCCCCCAGCCCCAAATCCCCCTATCACCAAACCCCCCCAGCCCCAAATTCCACCACGTCCTGCCATCCCCAAATCCCACTGTCCCCAAACCCCCCCAGCCCCAAATCCTGCCATCCCCAAAACCCCCAGCCCCAAATCCCACTATCACCAAACCCCCCCAGCCCCAAATCCCACCATGTCCTGCCATCCCCAAATCCCACCGTCCCCAAAACCCCCCAGCACCAAATCCTGCCGTCCCCAAATCCCCCTATCACCAAACCCCCCTATCCCCAAATCCCGCCACGTTCCACTATCCCCAAATCTCACCGTCCCCAGCCTCAAATCCCTCTGTCTCCTGGCCTCACCCCCCCCAGGTTGTCACCCTTGAATCCCACTGTCCCCAAGCCCTGCCACCCTTCATTCCCCTCTGCCTCCTGTCCCCAGTGACCCCCCCAGTGCTGTCCCCATGTCACCCCCATCCCCGTGTCACCTGGTGCCAGGTGGCGAAGTTGACCTTGTCAGCGGCGTTGAAAGCCATGATGTTGTACTTCTTGGTGGTGTTCCTGTGGGACAGAGACTGTCACTGGCATCCCCTGCTCCGCCCCCCCCCCCCGAGCCTCCCCAAACCCCCGACACCCCCAACCCCCCCTGAGCTCCCCCAGTCCCCCCAGACTCACTTGGGCACCCGGACCACATACTCCGTGACCATCTGGCTGCTGGTGCCCTGTGGGGAGAGTGGAGGGTAGGTGCTGGGAGGTCCCGGGGGGGGGGATCCTGTGGGTCCCATGGGGTGTCCCGGGGGGGGTATTTGTGGGTGACCCCCCCACACTCACCAGCGAAGCCATCCCTGCAGTGGGGGGGGACACGGGTGCTCCCAGATGAGGCTCAAGGGGTTCCTGGAGAGCGGTGGGGGTGGGGGGTGAAGGTCCTGCCCTGCCCTAGAGCCCTCCCAACCTGGGAATGCCCCCACAGCCCCTATAGACCGCCCCGTTGCCCCATATGTCCTTTCATAGCATCCTACGGGGCCCTTTTGCCCCCCCCCAGTCCCCCTCCAAAGCCTCCCCATGGGACCAGACACCCCTTAAGGGCCTCCAGGACACCCCCACCCCCCTGAGCCTTCTGTAGGCCCCTCGGTCCCTGGAGACTCCCCAGGGTGTCCAGACCCCCTCTCTGCAGCCCCAGAGATCCCTATAGGATCCATACATCCCTCGACAGCACCACCCAAGGGACATCAACTCCTGTAAGGCCCTTATCTGCGCCCCCCCCCCCCCCGGCACCCTCACAGAGACTCCATGTTTCCCCAAAACCTCCCCATGGCACCAGGAACCTCTTTAAGGCCCCCAGGAGCTCCCCAGGGCCCTGTAAGGACCTCCAGGTCCCAGGAGCACCCCATCCCTATAGATACCCACAGGGGTGCCCCCCAGACCAATATAGGGACCCCCAGACCCCTACAAGGAGCCCCAGGAGCATTCCCAGGGCCCTATAGAGACCCCCAGGCCCCAGAAGCTCCCCCCGGGACCCTACAGGGACCCCCAGGAGCACTCCCAGGGCCCTATAGAGACCCCCAGGCCCCAGGACCCCCCCCCCGGGGCCCTAGGGACCCCCCCAGACCCCACAGGGACCCCCAGGAGCACTCCCAGGGCCCTGTAGAGACCCCCAGGCCCCAGAAGCCCCCCCAGGACCCTACAGGGACCCCCAGGAGCACCCCCAGGGCCCTATAGAGACCCCCAGGCCCCAGAAGCTCCCCCCGGGACCCTACAGGGACTCCCAGGAGCACCCCCAGGGTCCTCTAAGGGCCCTCCAAGGACCCCCAGGCGCCCCCCCCAGATCCCGACAGGGACCCCCAGGGCCCAGGTCCCTACAGAGACCCCCAAGCCACCCCCGGAGTCCCCCCCAGGCCCCACCGCGCATGCGCTGCCGCCGCCTCCGCCCGCTCCCGGCGTCCTTCCCCGCCGCACTGCGCAGGACCGGAAGTTCTCTCACGCCGCCGGAAGTAACGCCCCGCCCCGCGGAAGCGTCGCCATAGCAACGGCGGCGGCCTGGACCCCCCAACCCCCTTTTTTTTACCCCAAAGAGCCCGTGGGGGGGGGTGGGGGTGCCCCGACACTCCGGGGAAGGGTGGGGGGAGACCCCAAGACCCCCTTTAATCTCCCCAAACCCTGACTGGGCCCCAACCACCAGGCTTCCCCCCAAACCATTGCTTTCTTGAAAGGCCCCAAAATCCCCTGATGTGAACCCAAAACAGTGGGAATGGGGGGTAGCAGGCAGAGGCCGAGCCGGGGGGAGTTTTGTTCTCATTTATTTGTGAAGTTAAAAACAAGCGGTAAAAAGTAAAAACTGAGCGTACAATTGTCGTTGGTGTTTTTTTTTTGTTGTTGTTGGTTTTTTTTGTATTTTTTTTTGTTTTGTCGATCTCCTCTGGAACGGACACGGAGGGGGAGCGGCCGGGGGGCAGGGAAAGACCCCAGGGGGGCGGGGTGGGGGGGTATGGGGGGACACAACACCCCCGGCTCCGGCGGCTCCGAGGAATGTTCAACTCTACCTACGAGCGGGGGCCGGGGGCTCCGGCGACGATTCCGAGGAGTTTCTTGGGGCGATTTGGGTGGTTTCTCCGAGCGGCTGATGGGGTGGGAAAAAGGGGGGTGGGGGTTGAAGCCCCCCCCCAACCCACCCCGGGGTGAGGGGGGGTCTGAGGAAGAGGAGGAAAGGTGGGGGCCGCTCGCCCCGGCCGGCCGGCCGCAGCCGCTCGCCAAAAACAAAAGGGGGGTCACAGACGGGGGGGTTCACATTCGGTTCACTGAGCCTGGGGGGAGGGGGGAGAGAAGAAAAAAAGACAGGGGGGGTGGGTGGGGGGCAGCACTACCCCCCCCTGCATGGAGGGGGGAGAGTTTGGGGGGCAGAAAGACAGCAGCGCTGCCCACCCCCAGCGAGCTGGGGGGCTCGAGGAGGGAGTACCCCCACCCTGACCCCCCCGGGGACGCGTGGGGATCCGTACCTGCTGTCCCTGCTGCGTGGGGGGGGGGCGCGGGCCCGGCGGCCCCCGGGGTCTGTCCGTAGTAGGCCGCCTGCTGCCGGTAGTACTCGGCCCAGGCCGCGCTGTAGTCGGGCTGGGGGCCGGGGGGGGCCCCGGGACCACCCCCTGTGGCCACCTGGGCCGCTGTGGGGGGGTAAGGGGGGAGTGTGAGGGGTGGGGGACAAGGGGGTGTTCCCTCGATCTCCCCCTAAGCATGAGGTGGGGGGGGCTCACCTTGTTTCTTGTAATATTCCTCCCAGGCTTTCGTGTAGTCCTGCTGCGGGGGGGGCCCCGGGCTGCTGGGGCTGCTGGCCTGGGGGGGATGGGGCATGGCAGGGTCAGCCCCCTCCCCCGGTACTGCTGGAGAGGGTCCTAGGACCCCCCCCAAAGCATTCTGAGGGCTCT
This sequence comes from Astur gentilis, assembly GCF_929443795.1. Lineage (NCBI taxonomy): Eukaryota > Metazoa > Chordata > Aves > Accipitriformes > Accipitridae > Astur > Astur gentilis. Next base: position 423,233 of record NC_064888.1, read on the forward strand.
ACAGGGTCGGTTAGGGGGCCTCCCAAGCAACTCGGGGGTGCCGGTGGGCTTTGAGGAGGGGGGGGGGGGGAGTTCAGGGGTCCTGGGGTGCAGTTTGGGGGCTCCCCAGGGTTTCAGGCCGCCCTGGGGTGGTTTGGGGTCCCCCCTCAGGCAGTTCAGGGCTCCTCAGGATGGGGCGGGGTGGGTCGAGGTGGCTCAGGACCCCCCCCACTGTGTGTGGCTTGGGGTCCCCATAGGTGCTTTGGGGTGTCATTGTCACCGTCACCCCCCCCCCGCCATATGGGGCTCAGTGTCCCTACAGCCAGTATGGGGGGGAGCCCCGGTCACTGTAAGGCAGTTCAAGTGGGTCCCAGAGGAGGCTCCCCCCACACTTTATTTTTGGGGTGCACTCACCTATTTTCTTATAGTACTCCTCCCAGGCCTTGGTGTAGTCGGACTGGCCGGTGGGGGGGGGGCTGGGGGGGCTCCCCCTGGACGGGGGGGGCGGTGGGGGCGGGCGGCTGCCCCGGCACCGGCCCCGGCGGCTGCTGGTAGTAGTGCGAGTAGTAGGCGGCCCAGGCGGCGTTGGGGTCCGCCGCCGCCGCCGCTTTGCCTGGGGGGGGCCCCAAAAAAAAAATAAAGGGTGAGGTGGGGGGGGGAAGATCCTTCAGAGAGCCAAGGTGGGGCAAGAGGGGGGCCGTAGGTGTCCCCCCCCCACCACAAAGCGAGGCGGGGGGTCTCGGTACTCACTGGGGTCGTGGGGGGCCGGCGGCTGCCACTGGGGGTAGGTGTTGCCCCAGCCCTGGGGGGGGTACTGGTGTGGGGGGGGGCCTCCGGGGCTGTGGGAGAGGCAGAGTGAGGGGGCTGCCAAAAGGGGGGGAGACCCCCCCCCACCCCGGCAAACCCTTGTTACTCACTGCGGGGGGGCTCCAGGGGGCCCCTGGTTGAAGGGTCCTGGGTTAAAGGGTCCCATGGGGCCGGCGGGTCCCGGTGGCCCCCCCGGCCCCGGCCCTGGCCCAACGGGGCAGAGCGGACCCTGTGGAAAGATAAGGAAAAAAAGGGGGGGTGTGGGGGGTGTGTGTGTCAGCACAGCCAAGGTGGGGGGGCACGTGTAAGTTTTGGGGTGCCCCCCCCACAAGCCTCTTCCCCTACCTCGATCTTCTCTTCGATGAGCTGCTTGGCGTGGTCGATCTGTTGGGGGGAGCCACGGATGATGAAGAGTTTGAAATTGGGGTCCCCGTTGGGGGGCAGCTGGCGGGAGATCTCCACGAAGGCCCCCGTCTGCTGGTTGATGGCTTTGACGTTCTCCCCGCCTGCGGTGGGGGGGGGACAGGGGGCAGCGGGGGCGGGGCACACGGCGGGGAGCTACAAAGGTCGGGGGAAGGGGTTCGGGGGGTTCTTTGGATTTTTAATTTTATTTTGGGGAGGGGGCTGCGCTCACCTCTGCCGATGACCAGCCCGCACTTGTGGGTGGGGATGGAGAAGGTCATCTCGCCCCCGGGGGGGCCCCAACTGCCCTGGCCCCTCCCGCGCCCCCGCCCCCCCGGGGGCATCCCCGGCCCCGGGGGTCCCGGGGGGCCGCTCTGCGGGGGGAAGGGAGGCGTCAGGGTGGGGGGGGGGAGGACGGTCGCCCCCATTTCGGGGCGCCCCGGGCCGCCCCCCCCCTACCCGCAGGCTCTGGAGGAGGTCGTTGATGATGCGGGCGGCGTGCTCGCAACGCTCGGGGGGGCCCATGATGTGGGCAATCTTCTCAGGGCCCGTCCCGTCGTCTGGAAAAAGGGGTGCAGGGGGTTAAGGGGTGCGGGGTCCCCCCCAAATGTCCCTGGGGGCTGGAGGGGTGCAGGTCCTCACCTTGTTTGAACTGTATTCGCACCCCTGCATCGTTCTGGATTTTCTTAATCATCTCCCCACTGCGTCCGATGACGACGCCGACCGAGTGCCGGGGAACCGGCACCTGGAGGGGAGGGGGGGATAGGGGGTGAGATGGGGCTGAGGGAGGGAGGCCAAAGAGGGCGTCAGGACCCCCCCAAATTGGCCACAGCCCCCCCCCCCCCAGGACTCACGTCAATGCCACCGCCGATGCGGGAACCGTATTCGTTGCGGTCGCCAAAGCCGCCCTGGTCGCGCTCACGCAGGATGTCCATCACCATCTCGCAGGCTTGCTGCAAGGCACAGAGTGGGGGGTGTTTTTGGGGCGGGGGGGGTGGATTTTGGGGGGTGGGGGGGGTGGGGTGTTTTTTGGGGAGCAGAGGAGTCTCACCTGGACTTTGTAGGGATCCCCGATTATCCGCAAGGGTTTGTCGACATTGGTGTTTTGGGAACCGTCTTGGATCAGGATCATCTTCACCCCGGCTCGCTCCTATAGCGGGAGGGTGAGCTGGGGGAACTGCCCCCCCCCCGCCAAAAATACACCCAGTGGGGGGGTGGGTTTTGTTTCTTGGGGGGTGATCTGGGCTTACCTGGAGCTGCTTGATGGTCTCGCCGCCCTTGCCGATGACGAGGCCGGCTTTCCCAGCGGGGATCATGATCTCCTGCACTGTCCCGTTCTGCCCGTTAGCATTGTCGTGGAACTGGCCTGGGGGCCCCCCTCGCCCCCGCGAGACGATGTCGTCCAGCATCAGCTTTGCCTTCCTAGAGGGGGGGGGGAGGCACAGGTGGGTGTTTGGGGACACACACAGGCAGTTTGGGGTGGGGGAGGACACATGGGGACGACCCCCTACTCACTGCACGGCCTCCGGGGATCCCGTCAGGGAGACGCTGCGCTCTGGCAACCCACCGCTGTCTGTGGGGAGGGGAGGGCACGGTGGGAGAAGGGGGCATGGGGGGGGGCGGCGTGCCCCCACCCCACCCCACAATGGGGGAAGAGGGGGCTTAGGGGGATCCCCTGAGCCCCACGGTTGGGGGAAGGGAGGAGTTGGAGTCCTCTCGAAAGGGGGGAAACAGGGGGCTGGGGCACCCCCAAATTAGGGAAAGGGAGGATTATGACCCCCCCTCCCCAAAAAGGGGGACCAGGAGGCCCCTCACCCCCCACAGGGAAAAAGATGATTGGGAGACCCCCCCAGGAAAAGGGCGTGCTAGGGATCCCCCATGGGGCAGGAGGGATATAGGGGATCCCCTCCCAGGAGTTGAGGAGGATCCCAGAGCACACACCCCCCACCCCCCGGGAAACTGGGGGATCCCGGGGCCCCCCCCTTACCTGGGGAGATCTGTACTTTGCAGCCTGAGTCCTGCTGGATCTTATTGATCTGCTCCCCGCCGCGGCCGATGACTGCGGGGGGGAGGCACCGTGTGAGGGGGGCTGCGCTGGCCCCCCCAGAGTCCCCCCCCCAGCACCCCCAGAGACCCCCGCACTTACTGAGTCCCACCATGCCGTCAGGAACACGGTACTCCTCTGTCACTGTTGACCTGTGGAAAAATGGGGGAGAGGGTGTCAGGCACCCCACAACTCCCTAACCGCCCCCCAGAATCCCCCCAGACCCCCCATCTCACCTGGGTGGAGGGTGGATGGGTCCCAGCTGGGTCGGGAGCGCTGTGGAGGGAACCAAACCCCCGTGAGGGTACAGGGCTGCTGGCCTCCCCCGGCCAGGGGGGGCCCCCGTACCCCCCCTTCCAGCCACCCCAAAACCTCCCGGGGGGCTGCAGGCCCCCCCAAAGCCACCAGCTGTACTCACAGTCCCCCTGTGCCGCCAGCTTCTTGCTCTCTGGCTGGTCTGGGGAGGTGAAAAGCACCGTTAGGTGGCCCCCGACTGCCCCCTGAAACAGGGCTGCCTGACTTAGGGGGTGTCATCCCCCCCTGGTTTGAGGGTGTCCCATGCCCACCCCCCTTACCGCCATCCTCCAGCTGCCGCTTCTGCCCCCCGAAGCCAAAATCAGGGGTGTTGTTATTCACCGTCGTCGCTGCGTCCCCCCCGATTTTCGCCGCTATCTGCAAAGGGAACGGTCGGCGCCCAGCGGTCACCCCGAAAAACAGCCCCCCGGGGAGAGAGGGAGCCCCCACCCCCCCCCCCCCCCCCCCACTGGCCCCACACCAGCGCAGGGGACCCCCAGACCCTCCCGATGGGCCCCACGCCACGGTGGGAGACCCCAGCCCCCACGCAGGGGGCCCCCCAAAACCTTCCTATGGATACCACACTGCGATGGGGGACCCCCAAAATCTCCCTGTGAGCCCCGTGCTCTTGTAGGGAGCCCCCATAAATTTCTCCGTGGGCCCCACATCACGGTGGGAAGCCCCAAAACCACCCCCTGACCTTTCAGCACAGCAGGAGCCCTCTCAAACCCCCTCGTGAGCCCCTCAGCACAGGGGGAGGCCCCCAAAACCTCATCCTTGAGCCCCACGCCATAGTGGGAGCCCCGCCAGATCTCTCCGTAAGCCCCCCACTGCAGTGGGAGCCCCCTCAAGCCTTGCCCTGAGACCCTCGCCACGGCAGCGGCCCCTCAAAAACACCACCACGCTGCAGCAGGAGCCCCCAAGACGGCCCCACGGCGCAAGAAAAGACCCCCATCCCATCCTGTAAGCCCCGCGTCAGGGCGGGAGCCCCCTCCCCTCTGCAAACCGGGGGTACCACTGGGGGGAGCGACCCCCCCCGGGCGCAGTCACGCCTCCTCCCGCCCCCCCCCGCCGCGATTCGGGGTGCCCGGGGAAGGGGGGGCGGGGGGGCGAGTGGCCCAAAAGCCCCCAGCCCCCCGCCCCTCGCTGAGCATCCCCCGCCACCTCCTCCTGGTCCCGGGCCGGGGCTCCGGCAGGGGGACACCGTCCCCCGCTCCCCGTCCCCTCCCCCCGGGTCTCCGATCGTCCCGGTCTCGCTAATTACCGCTAATCACGGCGCCCGCGGGGCGGCTCTTCCACCGCCCGAACCGGCTCTTCCCCCCCCCCCCACCCCGGGCGGCGACCCCGGGACACCCCCCACTCCCCCCCCTCCTCGCTCGTTCCCGGGACCCCCAGCTCCCCCTCCCCTCCTCCCCGCAGCCCCCCCCCGGGCAAGGTGAGAGCGCGGGAACGGGGGGGGGGGGGGGGAGGGGGGACACCCCGCGCGCCCCCGGGGGGGCGGGGCCTTACCGGGAGGGTGGGGGAGGGGCCCGGCACGGCGGGGGAGGGGCCGCGGCGCCGCGGCGGGGGCAGGGGGACCCCGGCGCCTCCCGGTGCCTCCCCCCCCGCCGGGCCCCTCACCTGCCGGGCCCGTTGCACGGCGTCGGCGAAGGCGTCCTTGCGGATGCCGCCGGGCGGGCCCCCCCCCGCGCCGCCCGGGCCCGGCCCGCCGCCCGCGGCCCCCCCCGCGCCCGCACCGCCCGGAGGCGGCGGTCCCCCGGCGGAGGCGGCGGCGGCGGGGGCCCCCCCGGGCGGCCCTGGGGCGGGCGGCGGCCCGGCGGGGCTGTACTCCGACATGGCGGCAGCGGCGGCGGCGGCGGCGAGGGCGCGACGCGGGAACAGGCCGCGCTCTCCACACACCGCGCGGGGCACGCTGGGAGCGGGGCGGGGCCACGGCGGGGGAGGCCCGCCCAGCCGGCGGGGCCGCCGCCAATCGCCGCGCCGCGAGGCCGTGACCGGCGGCGGCCGCCGACCAAAGGCGGCGGGGAGGGAGCCGGCGCGCGGCGGCGGGCGGGCGGGACGGCGGGAGGAGGCGAGTGGCGGCGGGGAGGGCCAATCGGCGCGGGAGCGGCGGCGGGAGCGGGCGCTCATTGGGGGGTGGGCGGGGGCGGGACAGCCGGGACGGACGGGGCGCCCGGCCAGTCGCGGCGGCCGCCGGGCCGCGATTGGGCGAGGAAGCGGATGGCGGGGAGGGGGGGGGGGGGGGGGTTAGAGGGGCGGGCCGCTCCTGACTGACGTTCGCCGAGGCCAACGCCGCGCGGCGACCTCCTGTCCCGCCCCTGCCCGCCAGCTACTGGGGGAAGCGGCGCCTCACTGACGGCCACCGGAGCCAATGGGAGGGCGAGGAGCCGCACGACAGCCGGCCATTGGCGGGCGCCGGATGGGGCGGAGCTTCTTCGGAATGACAGGCGCGAGAATCAATCGGCAGCAGCAAGCCCGCGAGCGGATTGGTGCGCGGCGACGGGCGGGACCCCGCCACGGCGAGAGTCGGCCGGGCCAATCAGAGGGCGCCTTGCTTCCTGTGGGCGGACCCTCGGTGATCGATGGGCCAGGGACCAATCGGCTGCCAGCGTCGCGCCTCGCCCGCGGACGAAGGCGGGGAGGGGCGTGACTGACAGCCGCGTGGGCCAATGAGGAGGGGGGATGCGCGGCAGGCGCCCATTCAGCTTCGCGCGGCGATTTAGGAGGGAAACAGCAGCCAATCAGCCGCAATGCCATCAGGCCCCGGCCGTGACTGGCAGCGCTCTCCGCCAATCGCGTGTGAGGAGGCGAGGCCCCGGCGGAGAGGGGGCAGGGTCGTGCCCCGTTCTGACCCCTGACCTCCTGGTGCCCCCCCCCCTCCCGGAGGTCACGACCTCTCCCCCCCCCACCGTGGCCTCTGCCCGCCCCCCCCCCCCCCCCAGCCTCCAGATTGGGGTGAAAACCCCCAGTTTTGGGGCTTGCGGTAACGGCGGAGGGGGGGGGGGGCGACCCCCTCCCCCCAGCTCCCGCCTCAGCCCCGGGGGGGGTCGGGGGGTCCCCAGGGCCCGGGGGGGCAATTGGGGCACCCGGGGGGCCGGGCCGGGGGGGGATGGAGGAGGGAAACCCCCATTTTGGGGAAGGGGAGGACCCCCGCGACCCCCCCACCCCACCCCCCCGGGACCCCCCCGTTCCCGCCCTTCCCCCGTCTGCGACCGCCCCGCGGGCTCCGAGGGGGCGGAGCCAGGCGAGGCGTGGGCAGGGCGTGGCCGAAGGGGGCGTGGCCTGAGCGGGGCGTGGCCGGGAGCGGGAGCGGGAGCCGAGCGGGAGGTACCGGAGCAGCGGAACCCGGGGCGGGGGGCTTGGAGGGGAGCCGGGGATCGGGGGGGCGGGGGTGTCTCAGGGGATCGGGGAACGGCGGGGGGTCGTGGGGTCCCAGTGGCCCCGGGGGGGGGTCCCGGGGGGGCGGAGGGGTCCCAGCGGCAGCCGCTTGTCACCGCCCGGAGGGGGACAGGCCGCCCCGGCCCCCCCAGTACTGACCCCGAGGGTGAGGGGCACAAGGGACGGGGGGGGGACCGGGGGGGTGACGGGGATGTGGGGGGACAGGGATGAGGGGGGGCCGGGGGGGGGGGGGGGATGGAGGGGTGGGGGGACGGGGACGGGCCGTGGGGATGTGGGGTGACAGGGGCGGGGGGGTGATGGGGACGGGGATGGGGGGGTCCATGGGGCGAGGGGGCTGCAGGGCGATGGAGGTAGGGGATTACGGGGACGACGGGGCGGCTGTGGGGCGGTAGGGGCGTGGGGAGACAGGGACGGGGATGGGGGGGGTCCGTGGGGATGTGGGGGGCCGGGGCCGTGGGGCCACCGTGGGGCGAGGGCCAGTCCCGCCCTGCGCCGTGGGGCCTGGGGGCGGCGGAGCCCGAGGAGCCGAAGGAGCCGGAGCCGCCATCGCCGCCTAATTGCTTCCATCTGGGGCCGAGGAGGCGCCGGAGGGGGAACCCGGGTGTCCGGGGGAACCCAGGCACCCGGGCCGGCCCCCCCCCTCGCCCCACAGCCCCGTTGCCCAGCCCTGGGACCCCCCAGCTGCCCCCCACGGCCCTGTCTGCTGAGAATTTGGGGGATCCGGGGACCCCGGCATCAGGGCGGCCCCGTTGCCACGGGAGCAGGATGGGTGGAGGTTCCCCCGGCCACGGGACTCCCCCCCCCCCAACCCGAAAAAAGGGGAACTGGGGGGGGGGCCATCCCCATCCCCGTCCCCGTCCATCGTCCCGGGTGGGAAATCTGATGGCGGCACGTGGTGGGTGGGGGGTCCCGGAGGGCTGTCAGGGTGTGAGGGGGGATCCCCCAGACTCCTGGGTCCCTGGGCAGAGGGGGTGGGGGGTAAGCGCTGCCCCGGAAGACCCGGGGGGGGCCCCAGCCCCCTCCCCAGGCGGTGCTTGGCCGGCAGCCCGGACGCCTGGGTCATCGTCCCCCCCGCCCCGGACGCCTGGGTCCTGTCCCAGCACAGACTGGGGGCGGGAGCGGAGCAGGCTGGGAAACCGGACGCCTGGGATCCCCCCCTGGACGCCTGGGTTCCCCCCCCCCCCCCCGCAGACGCGTGGGTCCCCAACGCTGGTTCCGTCCCCGCTCCTTAGGTTCGGGGGTGCCATGGCGCAGGTCCTGCGTGCCGAAGCCTTCCCAGGTGAGGACCCGGGTGGCCGGGGGACGGGGGGAACCCTGGAGGGATGGGGGGGGGGGTGCCGGAGGAGGGGGGGGGCTGGGGGTCTGGCACCCCTCGATCCTGGGCGGGCTGGGAAGTGGGGGGTCCCTGGCTGGGGGTGCCGGGTGCCCGGGCCCTGGCTGGGGTGGGGAGGAGGTCTCGCCGCCCCAGACCTCCGGGGTCTGGTGGCGTTTGGGGGTCCCCAAGTGGGATGGGGAGGGGTCCCCGGGTGCCCCCGTCCCATGGCGGGTGCCAGGGCGGTGCGGTGCTACCGCAGGGCGCCGGTCGGGGCCCCCCCCCGGGGCGGGGGACGCGCCGTACTCGCTGGAGACGGCCTACGGCTACCGGCTGGACCTGGGCTTCCTGGGCTACGTGGAGGCCATCGAGAAGGGGCTGACGCTGCGGCGCGTGCCGGTGGGCCGCCGGCCTCACCGCGCTTCCTGGGCCGCCTCCGCCGAGACCCTCGGCCCCCCGGCAGCCCCGGACCCCCGGGTGGAACGGACGCTGCGGGGGGCCCGGCGGCGCCTGGAGGAGGAGGGGGTGCCGGCGAGGGTCTCGCCGGCAGCGGGGGTCCCGGTGACGGTGGGCTCGCCGGGAGCCGCGCCGCTGCGGCTGGTGCGGGAGCAGATGGCGGCGGCGCTGGGGCGGCTGCGGGAGCTGGAGGAGCAGGTCCGGGCGCTGCCGGCGTTGCGCCGGCGCCTGGAGCGGCTGCAGGAGGAGAAGCGGCAGCTCCTTGACCGGCTCCGCCGTGACGGCGGCTGCCGGTGCGGGTGCGGGTGCGGGTGCGGCGGCTCCGTCGACGGCAACGGGGACCCCGGTGGCTTTGGCGACGACGGCTCCGGCACCGACGTCGGCTCCAACGATGGCAACGGCACCAGCAGCTGCGTCAGCTCTAGCGTCATTGGCTCCATCACCGGCACCAGCATCACCTCCGGCATCAGCACCGGCATCGGCTCCAGCAACGGTACCACCAGCAGCGTCGGCTCCAGCACCAACGCCAGCAGCTGCTCTGGCATCGCCATCCCCGTTGCCAACACCAGCATCGGCACCAACGTCGCCTCTGGCTCCGTCGGCTCCGGCGTCGGCTCCGGCGTCGGCGTCGGCAGTGCCAGCAGCATCGGCTCCAGCATCGGCTCCTTCACCGGCACCGCCGTCCCCATGTCCGCCTCCGGCATCGGCTCCGGCATCGCCACCGGCTCCGGCACCACCGTCCCCGTCCCCATCGCGACCGCGGGGCCGCGGGGCCGGCGGTCGGTGGGGGTGGGCACGGAGGGCCCGGGGGTGCCGGGGGGTGCCGGGGGGCTGCCGGGGCGGGTGGCGGTGCTGGAGCGGCAGCTGCGGCGGGCGCTGGGGGAGCTGCGGGAGGCCCGGGCCCGCCTGGCCCAGCGCCGTGAGTGGGGGGCTGGGGAGGGGGGGAGCCGGGGGGGGCGGGGGGGGCAGGCCCTGCTCACCCCCCCCCCCCCCCCCCGTGTCCCGCAGAGCCGCAGCCGGGGGACGAGGAGCAGCAGCAGGAGGAGGAGGAGGAGGAAAGGGAGGAAGGGCACGGCCGCCCCCGCGGGGGGGGCAGCGGCAGGTTGGGACTCGGGGGGCAACTGGGGGTGGGGGGAGTTGGGGGTGGGCAGGGGTGATGGTGGGGCTGGGGGGTCCGGGGGCTTTAGGGGGGTGTGACGGGGGGTAGGAGGGCAACTGGGGGGTCCTGGGGCATTTGGCGCTGGGGGGAGCTGGGAGGGGTCCTGGGGCACTTATGGGGGTAACGGGGGGGCGATATGGGGGGGGTGATGGGTGCCAGGACACCGGGGTCCCCTCGAGCATCCCCCCGCCCCCCCTCCAGGCCGGGCTCCAGCTCTTCGGACGAGAGCGAGTACCACGAGGCCGTGGAGGGGCCCCCCCCGCGGGACCCCCCGAACCCGGGTAAGGGGCACCCGCCTGGCGGCCCACGGGCACCCCCCCACCTGGGTGACGCAGGGGACCGCCACACACGCGTGTGGGAGGCACTGACCCCCCCCGCACACGCGTGTGTGAGGCACGCACCCCCTCACACACACACCCCCCCCCCCCGCCACGGCCGCCCCCGCAGCCACCCCCAGGTCCCGCTAGCCCTCGACCCGCCGGGACCCTGCCGTGACGCCGCGTCTCCCCGTGACGTCGTGCGACGCCGCGTGATGTCGTATGACGCCGCGTGACACCGCCCTGCAGCCGGACCCTCGTTAGCCCCTCGCTTCGTTCTCTCCCCTCCGTGTTCCCCCCCCGCCTTGCTCTGTCCCCCCCAATAAAACCGTCTCCGACCACCGCGACCTACGGTGTGTGGGGACTTGGGGGGGGGGCCCAGGGTGGACCCAGGCGTCCGGCCCCACGCCCCCCAGGGCTGGGGTCCCGGGGGAGGGGGGGGGAAGGAGGAACCGGGACAACGGTGAGAAATAAATATCGTGTATTGGCCGTGTCCAGACACGGGACCACGGGGCGCGAGGGGACCCCTCCTCGTGCGAGGGACCCCCCCGTCATGCAAGGGACCTCTCCTCGTGCGAGGGGACCCCGCCCCCGCGGCAGAAGGCCACGTTTTCTGTTCTTTTTCACAGTTTTGGTAAAAAAAAAAAAAAAAATCAAGTGGCAGCCGGGGAGCCACACATGGCACCCACACGGCTGCACGGGCGCAGCCGGACGCGGCGTGCAACCGCGTGCGGCCACGCACACCCGCGTGCGGCCCCGGTCACAACCGCCGCCGCCGGCCACGTACGGTCACGCACAACCGCGTACAGCCGTGCGCGACCCCCACAGGGCTGTGCAGAGCCACGTCCATCCGCCCACGGCCGGATGCAACCGCGTACGGCCAGGCACGACCGCGTGCAGCCGGATAAAACCACGCACAGCCACGTACGGCTGCGTGCAACCGCGTACGGCCAGGCACGACCGGATTCAGCCTCGCGCAGCCGCATACGGTCACGTACAACCGCGTGCGGCCACACACGGCCCGGCACAGCCGGCGATGCCGCGTGTGCGGCCGGCCACAGCTGCCCGGTGCCAGGCACGGCCGCGCGCACCCGCTACGGCCGCCCCGGCGGTCCGGCACCGTCAACCGGGGTCCCGCCCAGCCCCGGTGATGGGTCGGGGGGTCCCGGCAGGGTTGGGGGGATGCGGGTGCAGGATCCGGCCGGGGTCCGGCGCCTCCTCAGGGGGGGCTGGCGGCGGGGTGAGCCCCCCCACGTCCTCAGGCCACGTCATCATCCAGGCTCACAGCCTGGCGCTGGGGAGGGGGGGTGTCAGTGGTGGGGGGGACACGACAACTGAGCCCCCCATGCACCAGCCTGACCCACACAGATGAGCCTCTTGGGGGGCACAGCCCCCCCAATCCCCCAGCTCACCGTGGGGTGCCCCACAGCTCGTTATGGGGTGCCTGAGCGTGTGCCGCCCCCCCCCTCCAGCTCACCGTGGGGTAGCTGAAGCCCCCCTGCCCCCGGCCCAGGGGCTCCTCGTCCTCGGTGGTCTTCTGGTAGACGGGGTTGTCGAAGTTGATGCTGTTGGTGCTGCGCCGGCGCCAGCTGCGCCAGAGCCCGCGGGCGCCGAAGGCCGCGAGGATGAGGAGCACTGGAGGGGGGGGATCAGAGGGGGGGGGTCAGGGGACCCTGGTGATGGGGATCCCGTGCTGGGACCCCCCCCCCCATTCTGGGGTCCCCCATGCTGGGACAACACTGCCCCCCCCATCGTTTTGGGACCCCTCCATGCCAGTACCCCCCCATTCTGGGACATCCCCCCCTCCCTCCCCCCATGCCGGGACCCCCAACCTACCCAGGGGCAGAACGACCGCGAGCGCCGTCGGCCCCGTCCTGCTCCCCACGTGCCCCATGGCGTCACCGGTGCCGCCTGGGAAAGGGGAGAGGCGGCCATCAGCCCTGAGCCGTGGGGCTGGGATTTGGGGATGAGCCGCGGGGCTGGAATATGGGGCTGGGATTTGGGGCTGAGCTGCGGGGCTGGGATATGGGGCTGGGCTGAGGTACGGGGCTGGGATTTAGGGATGAGCTGTGGGACTGGGCTGAGGTATGGGGCTGGGATTTGGGAACGAGCTGCGGGGCTGGGATTTGGGGATGAGCTGTGGGACTGGGCTGAGCCATGGGGCTAGGATTTGGGAACGAGCTGCGGGGCTGGGATTTGGGGATGAGCTGTGGGGCTGGGCTGAGCCATGGGGCTGGGATTTGGGAACGAGCTGCGGGGCTGGGATTTGGGGATGAGCTGTGGGGCTGGGCTGAGCCATGGGGCTGGGAATTTGGAAGCGGCCAAGCCATGGGGCTGGGCTACAGGGCAGGGGCGTGAGGAGGGGCCGTGGGGCTGGTACCTGTTGTGGCGTTGCCGGAGGTGTTGGTGCTGCCGGCGGTGCCGGCGGTGCTGCTGGCGGCGGTGCTGGGGCTTGAGGGCACCCCATGGCCGTGGGGGTCCCGACCGGGCGTCAGGGGCTGCGGGGGGGCTGTGGGGGTGCTGGGGGCTGCGTCCATCGGGGCTGGGGCTGAGGGGTCTGGGGGGGGGAGAGAGTGAGTGGGGATGGGGGGGCACGGGGGCTGCGGGGAGCGGGAGGGGGTGGTGCAGGGGTTTGGGGGAGCAGCGTGCTGGGAGTGGGGGGGGAGGGTGCAGGGTTCCTGGGGGGGGTGCAGAGTGCTGGGGGTCTGGGGGGGCAGGGTGGGGGGGTCTGGGCGTACAGGGTGCTGGCACGAGGGGGGGTGCAGGGTCGGGGGTTTGGGGGGGGGTGTGCAGGATGAATGGTGGGGGGGGGGGTGTAGGGTGAGGGGTGCAGGGCAGGGTGCTGGGGGTCTGGGGGTGAAGACTGCAGGGGTGGGGGGGCCGCCCAGTCCAGGGGTGCAGAGTCTGTGGGTCTGGGGGTGCAGGGTGCTGGCAGTGGGGAGGTGCAGTGTGCTGAGGTTCTCGGGGCGCAGGGTGCATGGTGGGGGGGGCGCAGGGTGCATGGTGGGGGGGGTGCAGGGTGCTAGCAGTATAGGGGTGCAGGAATGGGGGGGGTCTGGGGGTGCAGGGTCGTTTGGTATAGGGTGCAGGGGTCTCGGAGTGTGGGATGCCAGCAGCGTGGGGGGTGCAGGGTGCAGGGTGGGGGGGTCTGGGGGCGGGGGGGTGGGTACCTGGGAGGCAGGCGCGTCCGTCGGGGGCCAGGTGCTGGCCGTCGGGGCAGGCGCAGGTGTATCGGGGGGCGCGGGGGCCGAGTTGGGGCGCGGGGAGGCAGAGGAACCCGCAGCCCCCGTTGTCCTCGGAACATCGGTTCTCACCTGGCGGGGAGGGGGGGTAGAGAGAGAGGTCGGGGGGGGGTTCGGGAGGGGGAACAGGGCGGGATGGTGGGACAGAGGGATGGAAGGACGCGGGGATGGAGGGATGGGAGACAGGCTGGGGAGATGGAGGGACGGGAGGAGAGAAGGACGGGGCCGTCGGGCGGGGGGGGTACCTGGGGGCTGGCGGAGGGGGTGGAGGAGGACGATGTCCTCGGGGGAGAAGAGGTCCTGGGCCACCCTGCGGAGGTCGGCGCCCGTCCGGCGGTTGGCGCTGAAGATGGCCTCGCTCAGGACGTCGCTCCAGAAGACGGTGTCCTGCGGGGACGGGGGTTGGGGACACCGGCACCGGGGGGGTGGTGGGGGGGCGAGGAGGGGATGGGAGGGGGTCTCACCTCGAAGACGGTGATGGCGAAAGGGTGGGAGAGGACCCGGGGGTCGGCCAGGAGGGTGCGGCGGTGGCCGCCGTCCACGTCGACGCTGGAGAGGGCGTGGAGCCGCGAGTCCACCCAGTACAGGCGCTGGGAGGGCAGGTCTGCCGGAGGGTGTCAGCACCGGAGTTGGGGGGGACACGCGGGGATGGGGACACGGGGACAAGGACACGCAGGGATGGGGACAGGGACGGGGACTGGGACCAGCTTAGGGACTGGCAGGGGACCAGGACGAGACCAGGATGGGGACAGGGATGGGGACCAGGACAGGGATGGGGAGAAGCCCCGGGATGTGGCCCGAGACTGGGAAGGGGACCAGGACAAGGATGGGGACAGGGATGTGGACTGGGACCGAGACCAGAACCAGGGATGGGGCCTGGGACTGGCAGGGGACCAGGGCAGGGATGGGGATGCGGGCAAGAACATGGATGGGGACAGGGATGGAGATGGGGAGAGACCCCGGGAGGTGGCTGGAGACTGGGATGGGGACTGGGACCAGCACAGGCACTGGCGGGGGGACCAGGACAGGGATGGGGATGAGAGCGGGATGGGGACCAGGACGGGAATGGGGATGGGGATGAGGACCGGGACCGAGACCAGAACCGGGGATGGGGACTGGGACGGGGACACGGACGTCACCGCAGCTCACCCAGCGTTATCCCGTTGGGCCACTCGATGCCCTCGGTCACCAGTGGGAACTGGTCGGCACCGTTGAGGCCGCCCTTGGCGATCTTGGCGCTGGCTCCCCAGTCCGTCCAGTACATGTAACTGGGAGAGGGCAAAGCCGGACCCTGACACCCCCGTCACCCCCGCACGGCGTCCCCAGGACCCCCACCACCTCCGCCCCGTCCCCCCGTCCCCGTACCCGTGCAGCGGGTCCACCGCGATGGCGCGGGGCTTGGCCCCCGGCTCCCGCACCAGCGTCCTGCGGCGCGCGCCGGTGCCGTCGGCCACCGAGACGGTGCCGAGCCGCGAGTCCGTCCAGTAGATGTTGTGGTGGACCCAGTCCAGGGCGACGCCGTCGGGCGCTCCCAGCCCCGTCCCGATGACGGCCACGTGCCGGCTGCCGTCCGCCGCGCCGGCCAGCGGCGATCTGCCGGGACGGGGTGGGTTACGGCGACGGCGGTGGGGACCCCGGGGCCGGGGGAGGTGTGGGGGGTCCCGGGCAGGGGTCCCTCACCGGTAGATCTTCCTCTGGCTGAGGTCGGCCCAATAGACGGTGCCGGTGGCCACGTCGGCGTCCAGGGCCCCCGCGTGCTTGAGGGGTCCCAGCAGGCGCCGGTACTCGCCGCCGTCCAGCGCCAGGCGCCGGATCTCGTGCCGGTTGGTGAAGAGGAGGGCGGCGGAGGGGCCTGGGGCGGGGGGGCGGGCAGGCGCTGCACCCTGCTGCCGGACCACTCCCCAGTACCCCTGACCCCCCAAATCCACCCCTCACCCAGCTTGCACCCGCTGCTGAGCCCCCCCCCGGTACCCCTGACCCCACCTGCAACCAACCCGCCCCCCCCCCCCAACTGCACCCACTGTTGGACCCCCCCCCAGCACCCCTGACCCCCCCCGCACCCCCAAACCTGCACCCAGCCCCGAACCCGTATCCCAAACCTGCACCAGGCGGGGAGGGGGGGCGAGGGTGGGGGGGCAAGGGGGACGAATTGGGGTGCAAAGGGGGAAGGGACGGGGGTGCAGGAATTGGGGATTATGGGGGGGTGCAAATGGAGAGGGGGAGTGGGGGTGCTGGAAGGAGTAATTGGGGTGCAAAGGGGAAAGGGGGTGCGAGGGGCAAGGATCGGGGTTCAAGGAGAAAGGAATTGGGTGCAAAGGGGGGGATAGAGGGGATGGGGGGGTTCAAAGAGGGAGGAACTGGGTTGCGAAGTGGGGGGGGGTGCAAGGATGCAGGAACCGGGGTGCAGATGGGGTGGGGGAACGAGTATGGGGGTGCTGGGGGAGGATGGGGGTGCAAGGAAGGAGGATGGGGGTGTGGAGGGCTGGGGGGTGTCGGGGGGGGGGAGTGTCACCCACCGAGGGCGCGGCAGGCGCGGGTGCGGGGGTCCAGCCGGTACCCCTCCCCGCACTCGCACTTGTAGCTGCCGGGCAGGTTGTGGCAGCGCTGGCTGCAGCTGCTGGGGTCCTGGCACTCGTCGATGTCTGGGGGGGTCAGGGGGGGTCAGGAGGTTCCTGGGGGGGGTCAGGGGTGTCCCTGGGGGGGGGGGGGGGGTCCCATGGGGGGGTTGGGGGGTTCCCGGCACTCGTTGATGTCAGCGGGGGGGGGGCTAGAGGGTCCCTGGGGGGGTGTCAGAGGGTCCCTGGGGGGATGGGGGGTCCCAAGGAAGGGTCAGGAGGCCCCTGGGGGGGGATTGGGGGGTCCTGGGGGGGGTCAGAGGAGGCCCTGGGGGGGGTCAGGGGGACCCAGTGGGGGTCAGGTGGTCCCATGGAGGGGGGGTGTCAGGGTGTCCCATGGAGGAGGGAGTGGGGGGGGGGGCAGCACCCACCCTCGCAGCTCTTCCCGTCGGAGCCCAGGCGGAATCCCTCCAAGCAGAGGCACTGGTAGCCCAGCCGAAGGTCCTGGCAGATGTGGGAGCAGCCGCCGCCGCCGTCCAGGCACTCGTTGGCCCCTGGGGGGGGAGAACCAAGGCGGGGGGGGTGTGAGTTGGGGGGGTTGACCCCCCCCAAGTAACCCCTGGCACCGTGCAGAAACTCCAAACCCCCATAGAAGCTTGTGGGGGGGGTGTTGGGATGGCTTAGGGGGATGTTGGGGGGTCCTGGGGGGGGGAATTGGGGGATGTTGGGGGGGGGTGTTGGGGGTCCCGGCCGTACCGCACTCCTTGATGGGCTCGTCAGACCAGTCCCGGCAGTCGCGGTGCCAGTTGCAGACCCGCTCCATGGGGATGCACTCGCCCGAGCGGCACTTGAACTCGTGGGGGCCGTCGCAGGCTGTCACTGGGGTCGGGGGGGTAGAGCGTGAGGTCAGCCCCCCCCCCACCGGGCACCCCCATCCCCCCATCATCCTCCTCCCAGCGAGTACCGTTGTGGCATCCCTCCTCATCGCTGCCGTCGGCGCAGTCGGCTTCGCCGTCGCATTGCCGGACCCCCAGCACGCAACGCCCGTCCCGGCACTGGAACTGGTCGGGGAGGCACGTGGCGGCGGCGGCTGCGAGGGGAAGCGGGGAGGGGGGGGTGGTCAGACGGTGCCCGAGCGTCGGGCTCCCCCCCTCCGCCCCCCAAATCCCCATCCCGGAGCATCCTCCGGGGTCACCCACCGCATCCCTCCTCGTCGGAGCGATCCCGGCAGTCGGGGCTGCCGTCGCAACGCCAGCGCCGGTGGATGCACTCGCCGGAGCCGCAGGCGAACTGGAGAGGGGGACAGGGCTGGGGGGGTCGGGAGGGGCCGCAGTGTCGGGGCCACTCGTCGGAGCCGTCGGGGCAGTCGGGGTCCCCGTCGCAGGCCCAGAGCTGGGGGACGCAGGCCGAGTCGTTGCAGCGGAAGGCGTGGGGGCCGCAGGTGGCGGGGGGGGGGGCAGCCGGCCTCGTCCGCCCCGTCCTCGCAGTCGCGCTCCCCGTCGCAGGCGAAGGCGCGCGACACGCAGGCCCCGTTGCCGCAGCGCAGCTGGTCCCCGGCGCAGGCTCGGGGGGCTGCGGGAGGGACCCCGGCCCGGTCAGTGGCTGCGGGGGGACACGCACCCCCAGACCAACCCCAACCCCAGCCCGTTTCTGGCCACAGACCCCCCCCCCCGCCCCGGCCCCGGCACTCACGGCAGTCCAGCTCGTCGGCGCCGTTCTCGCAGTTGCGGTGCCCGTCGCAGCGCCAGGACGCCGGCACGCACCGGTTCTGGCGGCCGCCGCAGCTGAACTCGGTCGGGGAGCAGGAGAGAGAGCCTAGGGGGGGAGAAAGCGGGGGGGGGATGGCACCGTGGCACGGCACGGCACGGCACGGCACGGCACGGCACGGCAACATGGGGAGAGCCAGGCAGAAAAGACACTGCCTGGCATGGGACAGCATGGTGCGGCACGGCATGGCGCATGGCACACGGCACACGGCACGGCACGGCACAGGACAGCAGACCGTGGCACCGCCTGGTGTGGCACGGCACGGCACGGTGCAGCGGGGCATGGCACGGCAAAGCACGGCACACACCACGGCGTGGCGCAGCGCGGGGCAGCAAAGCATTGCGCAGAACGGCACGGCACGGCACGTGGCACGTGGCGCGGCACACGGCGCGGCACAGCGGCACGCGGTACGGCACAGCGTGGCACGCGGCCACATGGCACGGCGTGGCACGGCACACGGCACGCCGCGCCGCGTCACGACGCTTAGCGTGGCACGGCCCACGGCACGGCCCGCTGCCTCACGGCACCGCACCGTGCGACACGGCGGCTCCGGCACTCACGGCAGGTCTCCGGCGCCTCGTCGGAGCCGTCCTTGCACTCGGGGCTGCCGTCGCACACCCAGGCGCTGGGGATGCAAGAACCGTCCCCGCACCGGAACTCGCTCTGGCCGCACTCCTTGGCGCCTGCCGGCAGCGGGGGGAGTTCAGCGGACGCCCCCCGACCCAAGAACCCCCCCAGCCCCGCGCCGGAGCCCCCCCAGCCCTGCCGAGGCCGCCGGGGCAGCCGCCGGCGGCGTTTCCATGATAAAACCCCCGAGTTTGGGGGACGGTGGCGGCGAGACCCCCAAAGCAGAGACCCCCCCCCCCCCCAGGAACCCAGCCCTCCCCGCCCCTCTCCCCCGGCACAGGCCGGGGGTCAGCGAGCCCTGGCCCGGGGGGGTCGGGGCAGGCTCGGGGGGGCCCAGCCTGGCCCGGGGGGGGTCTGTCCTGGGAGGGGTCCAGCCGCATTCCCGGGGGTCAGGCCCGCAGCGGGGGGTGCCAGCCCGGTCCGGGGGGGTGGCTCAGTCCCGGGGATCGGGTCCCTCCTTGGGGGGGGTCCCGGGCCCGATCCCGGGGCGGGCGGAGGGGGGGGGGGGGGGGGTGTGTGTCCAGGGGTTCTGAGGGGGCGGGGCCTGTGCCGCGCCCTCCTGGCGCGCCGCGCTCCCATTGGCCAACGGGGCGTGTCCCCGCCGGGTGGCCTGTCCCGACCGTCGCCAATGGGAAAGGCGTCCGCCGCGGGGCGGGGCGGAGCGCGAGCGGCGATTGGTCCCACCCGGCGCCGAAGGGGCGGGGCGGCACCGCCCCTCTCCCCGCCCCCTTCCCGCGGCGCGGCGGCCATGGCGGCGGCGGCGACCCCGGCCCGGCCCGGGAGGGAGCGGGGGGGGGTCGGGGGGGGGGTCGGGGAGCGCCGCCGCCGCCATGGGCCGCCGACTCGGTTTCCCCGGCGGGGAGCGGAGCCCGCGGCGCCGTCCGGAGCCCGGCAGGGCCCGGCGGTCCCGGCTTGCGGGGGGGGGGGGTGATGGCTCCGGTTTGGGGGGGGAGGCAGGCCCCGGTTTGGGGGGGGGGGGGGGTCAGGCCGCGGTTTGGGCGGGGGGAGGTGCCAGCCTCCGGTGTGTGTGTGTGGGGAGCCAGGCCCCGCGGGGGGGGAGCGGGTCCCGCGGGGAGGGCAAGCCCCGGTGGGCCCGTTTCTCTCCGGTGGGTGTGTGTGTCCCCCCGGTTCCCCGCTCCCCCCCCTTCCCCACCTGCCGGGGGATACCCGGGGCAAACACACACCCTCCCCCCCCCCCCGCCCCAGGTCACCATTTTTTTTTGGGGGGGGGGGGTGGGGGTGTCACACCCCCAACCACCCCAGCAGTACCCCCCCAACCCCCCGGGTCACCCCCCCCCCCCCCGGTTCCCCCCCCCCTTACCTGCCCCCGGTTCCACCGCCGCCATCTCCCCCATCACCATCGCCAGCACCAACGCCGCCGCCGCCACCGCCACCACCGGCCCAGGTCCCATCCTGCCGCCCCGCACGTGCCGCCTGGATCCCGCTTCGCGGCTCCGGCCCGGTGCCCACCTGCCACCCGCCAAAATTGGGGTGGGGGGAGCGTCGAGGGCGAGGGGCACACGGCGACGGCGGGAAACGCGGCGGCGGTGACGGCGGTGGGGCCCCGGCGAGGCCCCATTTCAATGGGCAGCACGGGGGTGGGGTTTAACGTGGGGTGATTTTTCAAAACGGCTCCACATCACGAGAGGAGGTGGAGCGGACGAGGACAGACGCGCAGCCGGACGGCCGCCGCGCTCCGCTCCGGCCTCTGCTGATGGACGGACAGACGGACGGACACGGGGGTCCCCCTGTGCCGGTTCCCGCCCAGCGGCTTTAAAGTGGTTTGTACCGTTTGCCGCTTAATTCAAATTTCTGGCGGAGGTGGTTTCACCTGGGCAGAAGGAAGGAACCAGCGGTTTCTCCCTCCACCAGCACCAGCAGGAGGAACCGGGGTGGCCGCCGTCAGCCGGTGAGGTCATGCCAGCGGCCACCGTGATAGCCGGGGTGACATTAGCCCCCCCCAGTGCCGGCATCTCCCCTATTAACTGGGGAGAAGCCACAATACAGCACTTCACAGGGTGCTACGAACCTCAAGGGGCTCCTCCCACCCCAATGGAGGACAGCCAGACCCCCCCCCCCCCCCCAAACTCCCCTCAGCCCCTCGCTGTTGCCGGTGAGGACCCCCCCACGCCCGCGGCGAGAGAGACACCACAGAGACAGCCCCGGTCCCGTCGGTTTAATTTATTACTGCTCGAAATCCAGTGACATTGACAGGCGCGGCCAGCACCGCGCTCCCCCCGCTGCCGTCCCGGCGAGGGGCTGGCGGCGCAACCGGTGGGGTACAATCCAGTCCGAGGAGCGGAGGGCGAGGCGCATGCATCCACGGTTAAAAACGGTCGGCGAGGGGACGCCGCCGGCACCGCCGGAAGGAAGAACCAGCACCGCGGGAAGGAAGAACCAGTACCGCGCCTTCCCTGTCCGCCACCTTCCCGCCGGTTAATGCCGGAACAGACGCTACGGGGGCCGGGAGGGGCCGGGAAGGGTCCTACAGCTCTCAGCAGTATAAATACGGAAGAGGTTTTATACAGTTTACTCGAATCTGGAACTACAGCGTTGCTACCCGTTAGAGCTAAGGAGTAGGGGGTAACGGGGTGGGGTACAGGGTGGGGGGGGGACGGCGCCGGGAGCCCGGAGCCGTGGAATGTCGGTTTAGTCTTCTTCGGTGCCGCTGCCGGAGCGATCCTGGAAGGAGGGAGAAGAGGTCAGGGCTGAAGAGGGGGCTGGGGGGCAGGAGGAGGAAAGGAGGGGGCTGGGGGGCAGGAGGAGGAAAGGAAGGGGCTGGGGGGGCTGGAGGAAGGAGCTGGGGGGGCAGAATGAGGGGTTTGGGGGTAGGAGGGAGGTGGGGGGCAGGAGGGCAGACAAGGGGTTTAGGGGGCAGGAGGAGGAAATGAAGTGGTTTTGGGGGACAGAATGAGGGGGTTGGGGGCAGGACCTCACCTCCTCCTGCTCCTCCTCGCTGTCGTCGTCGCTCACCACGGGCTTGGCGCGGGAGCCACGGCTGGTGCGCCGGCGGCCCTTCAGCCGGTCCTGCGCCTTCTCCTTCCGCCCCAGCTTGATCTTCACCTTGACGGAGCGAGCTGCGGTGGCAGCAGGGGGGGGCGGGGGAAAGGAGGAGAGGGGGTCACAGTGGCACCCCACGCCAGCTTTGGGCCAGGGGCTCCCCTATTCCCCCTACCCCCCTCGCATTTTGCTATCCCGGAGCCCACGGTGTCACACCTGTCTGGGGTGGCACGGGTGCGGCAATGTCCCCCCCACCGTCCCCGTCCGGCGTCCCCACGGTCCCCGGGGCAGCGGCGCTGGCAGCGTGCGCTTCCCCCAGGCACGCTGCCGGCCCTGCCCCGCCGGAGGGGGGAGGTCCAGGCTCCACAGCCCCCCCCCCCCCCCCCCCCCCCCCCCCCCCCCCCCACTAAACCCCTTGTCCCCGCAGCGGTGGAGTACTCACACTCAGATTCGGATCCTTCCTCTTCTCCTTCCTCCTCCTCCTCGCTGTCCTCACCTTCACTCTCCTCCTCCTTCTCAATTTTCTGCCTCACGCTGGTGAAGACAGACTGCAGGACGATGGAGTCTTCGTAGATCTGTGGCGGGGGGGCAGCGCCAGGGTGAGGGGGGGAGGGAAGGAGCGGGCAGCAAGTGCTGCCTGCCCGGCATCTCCGGGGCTCGCACCACGCCGTGCCGCGCCTTACCAGAGAGCCCTCCAGGTTGAAGGTCTGCGCGTTCTGGCACAGCAGCATGACGTCCTTCTCCAGGTCATTCAGGCTCCGGTACTTGTGGTTGCGGATGCGCTCCTGTGGGGAGAGAAGGGATGAGTCAGGCCGCCGCGCTCATTAGCCAGGCGGTGACGAAGGGGTTTGGTCTGCGCCCTCCAGCTCTCCCCAGACACCGACAGCAACACTGGATGCTACAGCCTGCCCGCGTCCAGCACGGGACAGCAGAGCCACCGCACGCCCGGATGAGGGGTTGAAGCATCCATGCGACCACCGGCCACCACAGCTGATGTCAAGGCCAACGGCACCAGCGTGGCAAAGCGTGGCAGATCCACGCCGACTGCAGCGTGACTCAGGCGGCATTACCTTGATTTTCTTGAAGTCGACAGGCTTGCGGATGAGCTCGTAGTACTCTGGCAGCTCCTTGCGGGAAGGCAGCTGGATGAAGACTTCGCTGAGCTGCCGTCCACTACTACTACAAAGAGAAACTGCGTGTCAAAGGCGAGCACCCGGCAGCACCAGCCAGAGCCACGGCAGAGCTGCTTCCCTCCCTCCCTCCCTCCCCCTCGGCAGCGCTGGCACAGGGAGAACGTATGTGTGTCCCCCCAGCAGCAGAGAGGAGCCCAGGGGTCTGGGGCATTTAAGCAGCTGCTCCTCCACGTGAAGCACCAACCGCTGCACCACAGGTGCCTGAATGGTGAAGCGCAGCGCCGGGAACAGCCGGCAGTGCCGGACGGAACAGCCCTGAGTGGACTGTGACCCGTGGGACAAGTCAGCAGCGACCACCCTGCAAGTGGGACAGCTGTGTGCCATGAGGCCGCCAAGAAACGGACAGGCGTTTCTGCAGCCTGTGGCCACGCCGGGCACAAGCCAGGCCTCAGTTCATCCAAGTTGGCGGCAGAACTGCCCTCTGCAGCCTAATTAATTAATTCCTCATTCCCAGCCCACTAGACGAAGCTGCCAGCTGGACACGCGTGTGGCACTCAGCCTGTTTGATCTTCCCAGTGCTCTGCAAATCTCGACTGCCCCCGTGAGCCAAGAGCCACAGGGATTAAACTGGTGGCGCTACCAGCTCCCTGGCTGGGGTTCAGGCTCTCATTAGGAGAGTGCAGCCAGCGCCGTGTGATGAGAGCTCGGTGCCCATCCCTGCTTCTCTTACCTGTCCTTATACTTGATGACGGCGTCCACAATCTTCTTCATTTTTTTGGTGAGGTTGGGGGGGGTTTGGGGAAAGCTTCTCCGCTGGTGGCCTGCCGCGCTTCTTCTGCTTTTTGCTATCATCATCCTTATCCCGGCTGCGGGTGCTGGTGGTGGGAGTGGCGGAGCCGACGTCTGTGTCCCGCTTGCGTTTACGGGAGGACTTTTTCTGGCGCACCTCCTCCTCGATCTCCTCCAGCGTGCCCTCCTCGATCGCCTGCCCAGGGGACCAACACAGGATCCGCTAGCACGGAGGCTCCCAGCTGCCAGGGGCTGCCGGCACTGCCCGTTAAGCCAGGACCTGCTTAACCCACCTCTACCGCTCCCAGCCCCGGCTGGACACACGGCCGAGTGGCTCCGGCGAGCACCTTCCCCTGTGCCGTGAGCCCATGGCAACACCACATTTCCAAACCCCAGCAGGCTGGGGAGGCAACTCGGGGTTTGGTTCCTGGGAATGGAGCCTCTGTAGGGCACTGGCTCAGAGGCTCAGCCATGGGCACAGCTTTGGGGCAACCATGAAGGTCCCTTCCTGAACGATGGGTAATTGCGGGATGGGGAGAAAGGAAGCCCCGGAAAGACTGGCTATAGTGCCGACAGCCTGTCCAGCCCAGGGAGCTCAATACATTGGCCTTGCCGTAACTACCATTGCCTCTCCCTCCTCCTCCTCGCAGGCACGCCTGCAGGGGTTCAGAGTCTGCCGAGCCTCATTAAGAGCAACCCTCTGCTATGGCATGGGTTTGTGCCAGGACACCTTGGGCTTGAGGGGAGGCTCGTGGCCGGGCCAGGCTTCGGGGATGAATCGAAGCCGCTTTGGAAAGCTTTGCAGCACAGAGCGGTTTTAACCACGCAGTTGAAGGCAGCAGGCGGCCATGGCCCCGGGCACTTGCTCTGGCGCAGAGGGAGGGACCCGAGCGCTGAAGCTGAGGTTTGAGAAGGCCATTGGAGAACGATGCTGTACCATGTATACCTTGAGCCACTGCTTTTCCGTCAGCGAGTCGCTGTAGTCCACCTCCTTACGGTGTCGCGAGCCTCGCCCAAACATCTTTTCCTCCTCCTCCTCACACGTCAACCTCTCCACCTCAGCATCATCCTTGATGATCCAAGACGGCAGCTCATCTTCCTCCATCAGGCGCGGTTTGCGCTTGGGGTTTCGCGCCTCCTCCCGCCTGCGGTCCAGGTCCATGCGCTGGAAGAAGAGGGGTTTGCTGTGGGGCTGCCGGCAAAGCCACGGCGAATGGTGGCCGCCATGTCCCTAACACCTCGGGGTGTCCTTGGAGGAGCACAGGGTGCTGCAGGATGGGCACAGCCTCGAGATGGCTGGAGGATAGGGCTTGAGGATATCTGAGCTGGCACAGGGCTGTGGTGACAGCAGGGACGGGGGTACGCTGCCCTCCGACCACCCAGCGTGCATGGCTGGAGGAACCATGCAAGGAGCTGGAGGCGTATCGGTAGCTACCGGCTCCTCACAGCTCAGTAGAGGCTGCGTAAAATAAACCCCGCCGGCCGCGAATGGGAAGAAGTGCGGCACGCTCATGGGGAGGCAGAGCAGGGGCGGTGGGAGGCTGGATCTTGTTAAGCTGACCGCTCCGCCGGGGCTGGGGAGCTTTCCTCTCTCCACCAGCCTTCTCTGGGCAAGTCTGCTGCTACCAAAGCCCCTTGAGGACTGCGGGCTGGCGTGTCGGGCACAGAAGTTACACGTGCACCGGCAGAGCTGACAGGGCTGCGATTTTGGGGAGATGTGAGCTCTGGGTGAGAGACACCCGGCCTCGCACAAACACCCTGTCCTCATTCAGGGTTTGCCCAAACCAGCGCCATCCACGAGACCTTGAACCTTCAAACGAGGCTCGGAGCTTGGCGGTCTCCTTTACGAGGAGTCTTTCCTCCATTTTAAATGCTCCTTGTCCCACTTCCAAGAGTTTTCTCAGGCCAGAGCTCTTTTGGGCGGGGAAAGAGCTTTTTGCTGAGGGACAGGAGCCCTGGCACACGCCTCCCGGCCCCATCTCCTCCTTCCCGCAGCAGGAGCAGAGCCTGAGGCTCAGCCCCTCTCCTCCGGCTCCCCCCCGAGCTCATCCCTTACCAGAGCTGGGAGCGTCCTGACTTTGAGCCCCTGCTCTACTGTTTTGTTTTACCTGTTGAACGAGTCACGGCTTCGTTAAGCACTCTCAGCTGATTTCTGTTAGAGAGACCGTTTTAGCTGCTACTCGGAAGAACAGCGGGCACCACTCCTCCTCCGCAGCCTGTGCCATGCTCACCATGAAAAGGTCAAACTCCTCTTCGTGCCGCGCAATCATCTGGTTGACCGTTTCATCGTCGGGAACTTCATCTTCTTCCTGCAAGATTTTAAATCCCCGATTCAATGGCGAGAGAAGGCGGCGCGGCAGTTCGTCCGCTCGGAGCACAGCACCGAACATCGTTACCATCCGACGCTTGTTCGGTTGCCCGTGAAAGATGTGTTTTTGGGTGGCCTCAGTCCAGTTTCTAGCGGACAGGTTATCCACGGTGCAAAGATCACCGTCAGAGCTGGCACGTGCGTTGGCAGTCTCAGCAGCAAGGCCGAGGATTGAATGGGCGTGGAGACTGAACAACCCCTCTCACCTTTAGAGGTGGTTCCTCCAACTCAGCGTTCAGGCACAGGGTTGAGGCAGTGTGGGGGAAGCTTGCACTGCCACTGCCGCTGCCCGCGCTGTATCTGTTCTGTGGATAAATAGAGGACTTCAGTCTCCAGGGCTGTCAATCCGGCACCTTTCACCGACGCTAAAAATTCACTTCAAATAGAAACAAGTGTTCATGCTCCTTTTTCCTTCTATCCCCCACGCCCTTGGCCTCGAGGACGCACAGAGCAGTGGAGCAAAGCCAGCCACACGTTCGCCATTCGCGCTCTGGAGTAGGAGGAAGCTGCCTGCGATGCCCCTTACCTCGTCCTGCTCCTCGTGCTCCAAGATAGCCTGGAGGAAGGCTCTTCGCTCGTGGCTTGAGGACTTCTGGTCAAACATGCCGGCTTGGATAACCTTCTGATCAACATTCAGCTTGTATTTGGCAGCAGCAAGGATCTTCTCCTCCACGCTGTTGACGGTGCAGAGACGGAGAACGCGCACTTCGTTCTGCTGCCCAATGCGGTGCGCTCGGTCTTGCGCCTGCAGGTCCTGCCGGGGAAGGGCGCATCGTTTGCCGAGTGATTTACAGCCGGCTCCCGCCGAGTTAAAACATGCTTTATCCTCTAAATCATGGGAGACGCAGGCCGCTCCCTGAATGCTCTCAGCAATCCCTGAGGACTACGGTAAGCTCGCAGGGAATTCAGTTAACGGAAACCATTGGTACTGGTGGCCGCTCTCTCCTTAAGAGACCGAGCGGGCATGGGGAAGAAAACGACCATGCGGGCAATTGCAGCCAGAATTTGGGGATGGCTCTCTTGCCTCTTGCAGGCCGTCCGTCACCAGGAGCGTGCCTGCAGGTCTCTGCCAGCACCAGGCTTGGAGGATGGCAGAGTTTCAATGCCTCGACTCGTGCTGGGAGGAGGAAGGGCTCTCTGACCTCAGCTGCTGGCAGAAATAATCTTTAAAGGTTTACTGCCAGCGCAATGGTTCATTTAGCTGCACGAGACTCTCAGCTTGTCCTCCAGCCTGCCTCACCCGCCAGAACCAAGCCCCGCTCGCAGCCGGGAGGGCAAACGCCCAAGGTTCTTGCGCAAGACTACACTGCTGGCTCTCATCCCGGGGACACAGCTACGACACCGCAGCAGCGGATGGACAGAAACGGCAGCATTTGGGCAGAGGGTCTTCATCGTCAGGCTGGACTGCCAGCACCGGCTGCGCATCTCAGAAGTGCTAAGGCTCGAGAGCGAGCGTGGTGCTCTTCTAGGCATGCGAGAGATGGCGCGGATGGAGCCGTCTTCTCCATCCATTTTGCTCACTTTTATTTGTTTGTTTGGTGTTTTTGTTTTGTTTTGTTTGTTTGTTTTTTACCTGGTGAGGGTTCCAGTCGCTGTCAAAGATAATCACAGTATCGGCAGACTGGAGGTTCAGACCCAGCCCACCAGCCCGAGTGCTGAGCAAAAAAATGAAGTACTCGGAGCCTGGCTCATTGAAAGTCTTTAACAACATGCCCCGGTCTTCTGCTTTAGTGGTTCCTAAAAACAGAGAGGAAGGGTTACTCCTGCCCTGACACTCACAAGATCTGGTAGGGCGGGAGGGCGAGGGGCTCTGTGGCATTCGGAGGGGGCTGCCCACCATCTGGAGGGAGCACGGGGGCTCAGAAGAAGCACTTGGGGTACCGAGGCCGCGGTGTCAGGGTGCTCGCAGGCACCGCACCAGCTGTCAGGAATGACCGGCTCCAGTGGGGAAGGGAGAGCCCGGTCGGATGTGGGTGTGCGTCCTGTGAAAGGACGCCGTGGCAGGGTCGGTGCAGCCCAGCGTGAGGCAGGGTGGGGGGGAACATGCGGCTGCTTTCAGTAGAAAGACTTGAGAGAAAGGGTAAGAGGGAGAGGAATGGCTAAAGCGGGCAGGTGCTGCTGGCCCAACTGGGCATCTGGGCTGTCCATGAGTGGATCAGAAGATCTCTCCCAGAGCTTCGGAGAGTGGTACTGGGAACGCGGCTGGTTTTAAGGCAGCGTTTGGTACATTTGAGGCTGAAGTCGTTATGGGAGGTTGGCAGCAGCAGGAGACCAAGCTCAGCAATACGTGAGGGTCTCTCCCAGCCCGTCCTCCCCAAAACCATCCTTCTTCCGCTCTTGTTAGAGAAACGCAATTCCGTAAACCACACAAAGGCTCTGCACAAGCCCAGGGGAGAGCTGGGGAAGCTCTGGGGTGCTAGGTGAGCTTGCCCTGCTTCGCAGGGAACCATTAAGAGATGCTCACACTCACACTAGTTGTGGTGTGTAAATGCCTTGTCTCTGACTGTGCCGTGGGGCCGTGACTCTCCCCACTCGGTGCTGGGGAAGGGGCACGTGGGGCGAGTTACTGCTCAGCTATGAGCACAAAGGGCCACACAGTAAGGTGCTAGCCACAAGCATGATGCCGCGCTAATACCCATCCCACACTGGAAGTTGTTAAATGTTGTGACCGAAGGAACAAACAGCTCTGAGAGACTGACTGGAAGGGAGAAACCTTGGTTTCAATACTGCTTCGGTCTTGTTCTGCACCTCACCTTCTCAGGTGCTTGACGCTTCTCTCGACAGATCAATTCTTTAAGGAGTTAGCACCGCTCTTTGCTGGCAAAGAGGGTTTGGGTCTGCACAGACTTCAGCAGCCCCACAGCTTTGGGGGCAACGTTACAGGTATTCAGTGGTTTATTCCAACCAAAAATGGTGAATTGACTTTCCTTTTCTCCTACATTAGATTTGTGCACAAACTAAGCTGCACACCTGGAATCCAACTAATGAATTTATATTAACATTATTTTAATAATGTTATAGGCCAGCTGGCCCTTAACAGCATCCTTCAGTGTTTCAGAATTAATAGTAGATTGGCTGAATTTAAAAACGAAAACCGTAACTGAAGCAGCAGCCGATGATAATGTAGAAAGTCAAAGGCTGCACTTTATATCTTTCATCCTGCATACTGCAAGGTTTATTGCTTTAATTTGCATCCTGCAAGCAGGGTTAATTGCTTTACAACGTGCTGTTTGCTGCAGACCTATTTCCCTTGCAAGAGATGCTGGTCAGTGAACCCGGAGGAGCTTACCTCGCTGCTTGGCCCCACGCGAGGGGTTTATCCTCACCGCAAGCCATAAGTAACAGAGGGGCAGCTGCTGTCCCCGCGCATCAGAGGCACTCACCGTCCAGCCTGAGGTATTTGAATCCGCGATAAGCAAAATAATCTTCCATGATGGTCATGAGGGAGGTCATCTGGCAGAAGAGCAGCACCTTGTGGTTGGTGGCTCGCAGTTTGGGGAGGATTCTGTCGAGGAGCTCAAATTTGCCTGAGGCACGGTACAAATCCAGTCTGTGAGGGAAGAGAAGAGGGAAATAAGGATTTGATGCTAAAAACACAGTGTCTGCCTTGCATAAGGATTACCAGTGCTCACTGCAGTAATGCTACTGCATTTAACATGCACTGATAAACCACTTCACAAGGAAAAGCCACAAGTACCTCCACTTGTTATAACTCCAAAATACCCTACTTACCCTTGCACGATACCTCCTGTGAACCCCAAGTGCTCAGAAAAGGATTCCTGGGATCAGAAAGAGAACGATGTTAGAAATTGTCCTTGCACACGAATAAATCCAGCAAAGTCCTGGAACTGCCCTAAAAGAGAACTGGCCCTGGGGTCAGACAGGGAGGACTGGTGACGGCAGAGGTGCTGCTCCCAAAGCGCCTTGGGAAGCAGGCACAGGAACAGAGCGATTTTAAAATCTGCCTGGTGTCAGATGGCAATGCCTTGCTGCCGACGCAGAGAGTTTGTGCCCAAAAATATCAGGCTGAAGGGATACACCCAGTCTCGCTCTTTTTAGGTGATATTGCTTCACCGAGCTCACTTGAACAGATTTCAAGCTGTTTTGGGCAGCAAGAAGGAGCGTTTTGAAGGAAGCCTGATCGGCACAGTGCCGCGCTGAGGGCTGATGTTCGGCTGGCCAAGCAGCCAGGCCTGGCACCGAGGTGGTTAATGGTCGGTCCGTGCCGCAGCCACAACAGCTGTTTGGTTTATCTCAGTTCAGTTTATCTCCATTTAGGAGGGGGACGGAACAGTTTTGCTACATTTCCACATCACCATGCATGCCAGCCCTGAGCCCACGTTACCTCTATATGCTGAAACATGTAGGGGTGGTTACAGATCTTCCGCAGCTGCATGATCGTGTTCATCAAGGTTTTCGTACCACCTTTACCCTGCACAAATGAGACAAGAAATTAGAAATCTGAATTTCAGTTTACTGATCGCAATAGCTATCTAGGTGGTCGTGAGGAATATTCTGGGCCTATTTAGCTGGGCATTTGCAGCCCTGAGGCTCCAGCGCTGCCCAGATCTAGCTGGAGCTGTGTCTAAAGGCATTGGTCCCAGAGCAGGACTGCCTGGGTGGGCAGCCAAGCTCTCCCCAGTTAGTGAGGGGTGAAGTTTTTAATACAGACGTTAAAGTCACTTTGAGAATTCTAAGGAGCAAAGGCTGCTGAAAAGCCAGCTGCTTTGGGGGAGTGGAGCTGAAGAACATGGAATTTTTCACCTCCAGCTTTTAGTTCAGATGTGTCCTTTTTATTTTTTCTTCTAATTAATTGCCATTTGACTTTCCGATCACTTTCAAAAGCAAGTCAGCGGCCTCCACGGGTTTCCTGGCAGTCGCAGGATTACAGCCACCACAACCCTCAGGGCTCATCTGGACGCATGAGGGGTTTGCGCTGGGCCAGGCTCAACCCACACCCCCCGAGGCAGCCCATCCACTCGAGCGGGGCGCTGGCCCACAGCTCTGACCCCATCCCTCCACGACTTCTTGCTTTGCTTTGCTTGTAAAAGGGGTTTTTGCTTTATCTGCTAATGGGGCAACCGAGGACAGCCGCGGAACAGACACCCCCATTCCCGGAGGTGTTTCCAGCCCCACTCTGATGGCGGAGGAATTCGCCAAAAGCAGGGACTTTGGTGGCCAGACCTTTTTGTCCTTCTCGGAGCCATCCGTGAGGAGCACCCCCTTGGCCTGCATGTGCCTGTAGAGGACCCTCTGCAGAGCGGACATGTCACACTTGATCACGTACTCCACCTGCAAAGACCGAGGAGAGGTTAATTCCCAAGGCGATGTGAGCGAGCACCTCCAAAACCCTGAGATCCTTCTGGCGCTTGGCACAAACCCATCCACTTCTAAAGCCTGGGGGGACCACAAGTCCCTTGTTCTCAGATGAATCAAACCAGCCACCTCTTCCTGGAGCTGAATAAAGCTCCACACACCCCGGCCTGAGATGGGGGGAAGAGCAGGGCAGTTCATCCCGGCTGTTACCTTTTCAGGCAGCTGTGCTTCTACTTCCTTCTTCAGCCTCCGCAGCAGGAAGGGGCGCAGCACTTTGTGCAAACGCCGAATGATCAGGATGGTTTCTTCTTCATTCAGGTCCACCTGCATCACCAGGGAAAGGAACCATTACACAAGGGAAGTTCCCTTCCTCAGCGTCCATCAACAGCGGCAAGATTCCCATGGTCAGGGTAAGGTACAACGACACATCGCTCTGCACATGGCAGAACTGGGACACCAAAAGTCTCTTTGAAGTAATCATTGCAATCCAAGGTTTCTGCACTGATATTTTTTTTTTTTTTTTTAAAGTTCAGGCTCACTTATCTTCTCCCGCCTGCCCGATAATCTGCTCCACAAAACCTCAGCTGCTGCGATTCAACAGGAGTTGCTTCAAACAGCTCCAGAGCCATTAACAGCAGCACCGACAGCACCTTCACCATCTGAGAACTATGCTAGCAAGAGCCCAACTGGCTTCTCCCGCCAACACTAAGGGTCAGGAGAACCATTCACCTACCGTCATTTCCAGTACTCAATTAATGCTCTGTATTTTCCAGTCTTCCAGTAAAACCCAGCCCAAAGAAACTACATTTTACAGGATGGTGCTCTGCACCTTGCAAGTAGAAATTAAGAGATTTTTGCGAGCGTTTCCAAACATAAGCTACTCAAAACACCCAGTGGCCAATGACAGCCCCGATCCCCCAGCCCCACCAGCGGCATCGGCCACCACCCGGCTTCCTGCCGTACCTTTTCTCCCGTCATGGCAAAAGGAGCATTAAACCACTGCTCAAACGTGCTACAGCTCTTGAAGATGGTCGGCAAGAGGAAATTGAGCAGGGCCCACAGCTCGGGGAGCTTGTTCTGCAGCGGGGTTCCCGTCAGCAGCAAACGGCGCGGAGCCACGTAGTGCGTGTTGAGGACCTGGGTGAGCTTGCAGTGGTGGTTCTTCATTCTGTGGCCCTCGTCCACAATCATGTACTTCCAGCGGATCTGCAGGAAGGAGAAGGGGGGTGTGAGCAAGGGATGGCGGCTCTCTGCACCGCAGCTATGACTGGAGAATCCCACCAACAGCCTTTGTTAGACCAGGCTTCCAGGAGAGATCCAAGCTAGCCGGGATTGTGGTAATCCACACTGACTTCTAAGCTGCTGCCGGGGAACTGCTCCCATCGGGTGCAATTTGTGTCTCTGGTTCAGAGACGGACACGGAAGGAGCAAGAAGAAAGGAAGGATGCTAATGCCAAATAGCTGACAGAGACTGATCCCAGCTTTGGGCAATGTCAGTACTTGAGATTTTTGGCCATTAACAAATCAAATCATGTTTAACTTTCCACAATACAAAGGGAAAAGAGAAGACTGTTCCCTTCGAAGCCTTGCTGAGGCTTCAACACATCTTACAATCTGGGCAGACCCCTGTCACTGAGGTAAAGCAGCACTGCAGAACTAATTCTGAGCGAGACTAAACCCCTTAAACCCAGGGTTTTGACTTGGCACATTGTCTGCGTGCTTTTTTGAAATGGCACAACCTTTCCAGCCCAAGGGAAGCCTCAACATTTGATCTCTACCCTGTGGCTGCCAGCTAAGTACAGAAAAACCCCTTCACCACTCAGCTAGGGCAGAAGGGCAACAATGATCTTGTAGGGTTTCTAATAAATATTCATTGTCCTATGAATTGCTTTACTAAAAGGGAAAAAATTATTTGCTGTATCACAGGATATGCAGCCAAAACCAACAAGAATGCTACATCAGTTCTGGCTGCTGAGGGTAAGGTGCAGCTCCTCGCCTCCTGCCATGTGATGACGAGAGACTCCAGAGATCGAAATCTCACTTAAGACAGCAGGATTTTTCTGACAGGGACTGTCTTGGTGACATCTGTGCAGCGCCCACAAGTACAGCAAGGACAGGCGATCCTCCTGCCACAGCCCAGATAACACCAAACAGGGAGCTGTTGTTGCCTGCTGTTGGCATGACTCACCTTGGCCAGGATGTGCTTATCTTTGATGATATATTCATATGTAGTGAGCAAGACGTTGAATTTCCCACTTCGGAGCTGAGGTACGAATGCCCGTCTTGCTGCTGGAGAGCCCTGGAGAAAGAATTTCAAACAGAAATGTTAAACCAGAATATGATTTCCAGGAGAAGAGAGATGGTGGGAGTAGTTATCAACATGGAACAATTGTTCCAGTTACAGACAGGCAGCAAGAACATTTGTGCAGACGGTAGCAGCTGGATCCCTTCTGCTGTTAAGGAATGAAAACCAAATGTGGATTTCATCGATTTAGCGCCAGAAAGCATCCCAGCTTCTTTGGGATAATGGAAATATTGTTTGACTGGAAGGAAGAAAAGGCAAACTGGCACCCAAGGAATCCTCACGAAACAAGTGGCCAAAGGAGTCTGGTAAGTGCATGCAAAAATAACGCCGGTACTTGCCTTGTATGAGACCTTCACCACAGAAGGAGCCCATTTGTCGAACTCATACGCCCAATTCGACAGAGTTCTGGAGAGGAAAAAAAAAAAAAAAAAAGAGAGAGAAAGAAATGGTAAAACTGGCCCTTGCACAATGGGGAATCACACTGCAGAGGCCTGGAGCTGGCACGGATGCCAGGCCAAGAAGCATTTTCTGTGCTGCACAGGGCTGGAAGGGGTGATGAATTCAGGCATGGCACTTACGAGAGAGGTACTATAATGAGGAAGGGTCCGTTGATCCGTTTGTGCTCCATGAGGTATGTGATTAAAGCAATGGTCTGGATGGTTTTGCCCAGACCCATTTCATCTGCCAGGATGCCGTTCAGGTTGTTGTTGTACAAGGACACCAGCCACTCTAAACCTTTGATCTACAGGGAAAAGGGAGTGATCGAGGGATGAAAAAAAAAATCAGACTGCAGACAGAGGAGTCGCACATCAGATGCGCTAACGACCTGTGCGCCTGCCCCCCCCCGCCCCCCCCCCCCCGTCTTATGCATTATGTAGATGAGCTCCCTATACACTATTAATGATCTCATCTTAATTATTTAAAGCCAGTCACAGGCATTAATGTATTCCTCTCCTCTCAGGGCCAAGGACACACGCAGAGAGCCAGCGTTCTTTGTTTTAAGCAGAGAGCCAGCCTGGCTCATTATCTTGCACCAGACAGGCACGCTGGCTCGGCCCTCAGCTCCCGTTTCTTGCTACCAGGAGCTTCTCGGCACAGCCCAAATCTTAGTGCCTCCCACCAAAACCTCCTGGCAGCGCTGCCAGAAACGGCATGCCCATGTACGGCAGGGCCGGCGCTCCCTTCCGCGGCATCTCACCTGGTACTGCTTGAGGACTCCGTTGACCATCAGCGTGGACTGCTTGTCCACCCTCTCGGTGACCGCATGGGCCACAGCATAGTACGACTGCAGGCCCCTCGCCAGAGCTTGAGACACCCCGTATTCATCATCAACGTCTTGCTTAGCATTTCTGGGATGGGAAGCAAAAGGAAAATAAAAATGGAGATAAGAAAGATGATCCCTTTGGAGAAAGCTCCTGGGGAGCCCCGTCAGTCCCAGGGTGGTTAATTTTCCTAATACGCGCCAAATTAGGTCTCATTTTGGAAAGACTGCTCTCAGAAACCGGGAGCAGAGCAAACACCGCCTGCCGAATTTCACTCCTTTGACACAAAGCACGCGAGGTTCACAAAAGCGACTTTGAAACAGAAGACAGCGTGGCACGCCACGAGAGCAGGTTAAGAGGCAGGGCTCACTCGATAATGTGTCTGGCATCCACTTCTGAGACATCGTCACTGTCTGGATCGGGGATCTTTTTCTTCTCCTCCACAGGCAGGGCAGGCTGTGCAGGTTGCGGTTGCTCCTCTTCCTCCTCCTGCCAGGAGACACAAAGCACACCCTTCTGAGCACAAAGCTGCTTATTCTCCTTTATACAATGGAAACGGCAGCAAAACCTGCTCAGCTGCACTCAGGAGTGACCGAGCCTGTGGACAACAACGGTGTAGGACAGGCTCAGAAAACCCCAGGGGAAGCACTCACTGCCCCAGGAGCTCGCAGACCCAGACTCTGCCTGCACAGGCACGTCTTCTAACAAAGACAGAGGCTACCAGAAGCACAGTCTCACACTGTTTGCTTCTGGACGTCCAAAAAGTTACAAGAGAGATATTCAGGAAGAAAACCGGGCAGCTAACGACTGGAGCTGGCCATCTCCCCCTGCCCCTCACATTGTTTACACAGGTTGTTGGGTTTATTCTAAATACACTTATTTGAGCTGACTGACACAGATCTGTGCTAGAAAAAGTAATTCTTGAGATGAGCTTAGTGTGGTACATACAGCTGTCTCCTATTCTCTCAAAAACACTTAAAACACAAAAGCATAAGGGAGACTGGTGGTATTTCTCCTTACCTCCTCCTCCTCTTCTGACCCACTTTCTTCACTGTCAGATCTTGGAGCTACTTCATATCTAATTAAATACAAATATTAATATTTAATTGCAAATCTGCTACCAACAGCACTCTACGCACAGCATGAGATCAGCACGGTTCTAGAAACCCTTGCATTAAAACTTGGATTTTGTTATCAGTTTTTTGTGGGTTTTTTAATAATAAAATGCTTATTCGTTTATTTTTCCCTCACTTTGTTCAAGTTTTCACATGCGCTCTCGGGAAAGCATATGAGCCCAAGAGCCTGCGTCCGGGACCACCCACCAAGCCTCCTGCAAGCCTTTCCCACACCATTTTGGGAGGCTGATGAAATCTTTCCTTCCCGATCTGCAGTCCTGCCGCTTCCAGCTCCCTGCGCTCCCCAAGGTTTGGGCCCAGGCCAAGCGCCTTCCTCCCCTCCGATCCCGTTCTGAACATCAGTCCCAGCCCGCCCTGTACAGCATTGCTACAGGCACAATCCCAGCGCACAGCCAGAGCTCCCCATTCCCCCTCGAGCTGTGGAGTGCCACAGATCTGAGGCAATGTCATGGCGGGGGGGTGGCCAGAGGAAATCTCCCATTGTTGCCCCCTTCCTGGGACTTACCCAGGGTTCATCTCCAGCCAGGCTTCCAGCTGCCCAGCCTTTGGGGCATCGGTGCCAGTGAGGATCTTGCCACTCTCCACGTGGATCACTTTG
This sequence comes from Astur gentilis, assembly GCF_929443795.1. NCBI lineage: Eukaryota > Metazoa > Chordata > Aves > Accipitriformes > Accipitridae > Astur > Astur gentilis. Next base: position 459,500 of record NC_064888.1, read on the forward strand.
ACAGGGAGATCGCTCATTTGGCTTGTCTCGTCCAGTGGCTGAGAAATCAAAGTCAGGCTGCAGGTCAGTATTTTGATTTTTCTGCCTCGAAACAGAGCTTGGATTTACATCAACATCTACAGCTTCGACCAAACCCACCACAGGACCACCGCAACAACCGCTGGGAAGAACAAAATGGCCGACTGCTTGAAAAATCACATCACCAGAGGACAGGCAAAGCTCAAAAGCTGACAAGATTTAACATTTTGCTTTGAAAAATCAAAATGAAGAATATTTGGTTTGGAAGGCATATTCAGATGCCAAACTTCATTCACACAGGAATAATTAATTTGAAATATCACTGAAAAGCTCTTCTGCTCGCAAGGGGTTTTGCAAATTGCCGAGCATACAAAGTTCAACGCATAGGGTCGATCCTGGTATGTTGCCGGGGCCGCCCGCACATGCAGAGTTACAGATCCCTCCTAGGCGACATGAATCCCAACCTGACCAACCTGTGCAAGCTCACATGGGGAGACGAGGAAACCAAGCTCCCCCATGTCCTAAATAGTGAACCGCCCTCCCCTGCAGCAGGTCTAGAGCCTGAGAAAACTATTTGTGTCGAGGATGGGCAGAGAGATCTCCCCATCGTGGTTGTAAGTTCTATTTTAGGAAGTCTCAATTTAGCCACCCGCTGCATTAGATCTCATCATCGTAGTCAGCCTTGAAGTGGGGAGGATTGTAACTGGCCTTTTCAGCACGTGGCTGACGTTTCCTACCCTACTTGGCACGGTGTGAAATAAGATTATTGGGCTTACTTCGCCATCTGGTCCGATTGCTGGAGTCTGCCCTTCCGCATTCTCTGCCTTCTGAAAGAGAAGGAAGATGGTTGTTAGCGACCCAGTGCCGAAGGAAACGACAAAAACGGCGTCTCCGCAAAGACATTATTCCAACTCCACATTAGGCTTCGCTTTCAACTCGCCTTCTTTTTCTTTTTCTTCTTCTTCTCCTTGGCCACCTGTGCGGCCTTGTGCTGCCGGACCAGCTCTGTCAGGTTGGCTACATACTCGTCCGTCTGCTGCAGTAGGTAGGCCAAGCGCTTGTCCTTCTTCTGATCGATGAGCTTGCGGTACCCCTCCTCATCTTCAGCCTACGGAAAGGAGGATCGTTAACACCCTGCTAAGTGAGCTGAGCCCTCTGTGCCCACCCTGAACACGTAACAGCTCATCACGTGCACACGATACATTGCATGCTTACCATCAAACGGCGCATTCTCTCCTTCTCGATCCTCTCGTTTTCCTTCTTCTGCTCACGCTCTGTGTTGGCGTGGTAAGTAGCCACCGCCTTGGTCAGCTTTTGAATTTTGCCTGTGACGGAGCGATGGTATTCCTTGAAATCTTTAGCATGCTGGAGAATGCTATTGAGGTATTCCTGCAAAGAAAAGGAACAGCAAACAGGCGGCGTCAGGACTCATGCACTTAAGTGTTCTGCTAAGTTAATACATCTAAAGCCACAAGCTAAGCGAGATTGACTCCCCTCATATTTAACAGAGCAGAATATTGCAGTTGGAAGAGACCTACAATGATCACCTAGTACAAATGACAATCATCTAGTCCAAAGAGGATCTTTCTTTAATCCCCTAAAAAAAGGGAATTCCCTAAAAAAGTTCAGCCCTGCCAGCTCCCGCCGCCCAACTCCTCTGGTGACCCTGAAAATGGCATGTGCAGCACGTCACTGCTGACCTGGTGCTTCTGCCTGCGTTTCCGTTCTTGCTCAATCTTCTGCTGCTTCTCCAGCTTCTCCGTGATGCGAGCCTCACGCAGGGACTGCCGCTTGCTGCGCTTGTACGCCTTGGCGTTCAGGGCCGTTTCCAAGGCCGTGTCTCGCCTCATGCACACCACAACTTCCTGACGCAGCTTTTGGAGAGATTCAGATTAAAAAAAAAGGGAATTAATTCCACGGGCGATGCTGTGAAGTATTACAATAGCGCGGGTTTCATGCCACCCACAGCTCCTACACACAGCGAGTTAATAAATCAGATTTCCTTTGACAGACAGCTTACCTGTCGCTGAAAATTAAGCAGCCTTAGTGCTTTAAGTTCAATGGTAGCTTTGGTTCTCAGGTCACCAGCCAGGGAGCCAGGAAGGTTTTCCAGCTCTTGGATTCTGTGAGCAATGCGAGCCTGCAGCCTGTAGAGGAAGGAGACGGGATTTCACAGCAGGCAGGGACCAGCACAACAAATTCACTTCCACTCCTCTTCTGATGAGAAGCCACCAAGTACAGCTCTGATTTGTGGAGGCCTTATGAGAGGCTCTTGGCAGCTGAGCGGCTGCTCAGCATCCTGTTTTTAACTCTGTTTTAATCAATTGGAACAGCAGAGATGCTCCCCCCCAGCGGACAGGCACGCGCAGTCTCTAATAAAACATCAGCATGGTGACAGTCCCTGGAAAGCAGGAGGGATGAGATTTCGGAAGGTGCCTTGAGAAGCCCCAAGGAAAACGTATGCCCACTCATCCCTCCAGATCTCTCCACATTGCACATTAAGAGGTAAAACAGGATTAAGAAGAGGTAAAACAGGATGGGGAACCACTAAGGTATGCCTCAAGAGGACGAAAAGTACCGGTGGTGTGAGGAAGGTCAAGAGCGAGCCGCTCCGGACCCCGTAACCCAAGCATGGCATAGCCCCTACCTGTACTCCCTCTCCTGCAGGATTTCCACCGGGTCAAGTCCTCTGGGTTTCTGGATGGGCGTGATCCGGTTCTGCTTCTGGTGGAGCTGCACCATGGGGGCCGGCTGGGCCGGCTGCCCGGGAGACTGCGTCTGGGGCGGCATCACGGGCGATGCTGCGGGAGGCACCGCCGGAGGGGCTGGCGAGGGCCGGCCGGTGGGCTGGGGAGGAATCAGTTTCTGAGGTGTGCTAGTGGGGGCTGCAGCATTTGCCATTGGTCCTGTGGAAAACCAAACCAGAGCGCCGTCAAGAAAGCTGTGAGGAAAAATACTAAGTTGCCTCCTTGTGTAAAGGAAAGCAGTTCTGTGTACACAGAGCCTGGCTTCGGCACAGTTCGCTGGCTTCCCTCTGACCTGAAGCCACCGCCTCTGCCGCGCCGTAAATTTAGCAGCAAATAAACCCAACGGCCTCCCTCCCCAGATGAAGCCATTAAACTGAACGGCTGGCTCAGAGAGCACACACGGAACCTCGTAAAGCTTGAGCGGAAGAACGAGCTGGTTATGGCAGCCCTTCAGAGAGCTCAGTCACCGTTTACAGGATTTTAACCAGGAATCTCCAAGCTCCTTCCACCCCAGCGGCATGGAGCACCGGTGGTGGGCTTTCCCCCTGCCCCGGCACATCACTTCGTTAACCACCAGCCTCTAATGGGCTCACGGTTCCATGTCACAGTTTAAGGCAGTTTTGCTGCCAATGAGCCCCTGGGTCTCACCTTCCGGCCAGGGCTTGGGGGGCCCGCCGGGGGGTTGCCCAGGCATTCCTGGGGGAACTCCTGAGGGTCCGGGAGGGGGCATGTTAGGCCCTCCTATACCTGCAGAAGGGCCAAAAAAAGAGACAGAAAGAGGGAAGAAAAAAAAAAAAAAGGGAAGAAAAAAACCACATTAAGATGTTGATCTTTGTGTGTTTACCAGGAGCAAAGTTTATCCTCCCGCTTAGGAGAGCCTGAGCAGCACGTACGTCTTTTTGCAAGCACATAACCCCCCAGGCGTGCTTCCCTGTGCCCATCAGAGATGGCACCGGAGGGATGAATCAGCCCTCCCAAACCCCAAACTGCCTGGAGGAGTCTCTCTGCCTCCCTGCTTCGACAGCAGCCGAGTGGGATGAATATGAAGTCCCAGCCCCCAGAAAGCTAATGGCCATGAATCGGATGGGCTGCAAGAGGTGCAAATGGAAAACCCAAACTGGGCGACACCAGGGCAGTGGAGAGGGTCAAACTCTGCCAAACTGGGGTAAAACACCCTCCGGCCAGCAAAACCCCAGTGCCGCCAGGAGGAAAGCCAATCCCTCCGCAGGGGCAGCGCTCACCGTGAGGTCTGTTATAGTTTGGAGGTGTCGGTCCTGGTCCAGGCCCTTGCACTGGTCCTTGCACTGGTCCTGTCCCGGACACGGAGGGCGGAGGTAGTGTCGGCATTTGCTGCTGCATTCCAGGCATGGGTCGCTTCCCCTGCACCGCCATCTGAAGGTGGTCGGGGAGGGGCTGGCCTCTGGCCAGCATCTTGTAGGCCATGATCTGAGCTCTCAGCTGGTGCAGCTGGTTCTGGTTAAAAGGGGTTGGGCCCCGGTTCTGCTGCCCCAGAGCTTGGGGATCAGTGCCATCCAAGGGGACTCCTCCAGGGCCCGAGGACATCTGAGGGCCAGAGGACGGACCGTTAGCCGGAACCGGACTCGAGGCGTGCTCGGAGCCGCCGAGTGGAGAAGGGTAACCTGGAGGGAGAGAGCCAGTTAGATGACAGCGAGGCGCTCGCAGCGATGGGGATGGGAAGACTGAGTTAAAAGAAAAAGAACTACAGAAAACTCCTCCCCAGTGAAGCCTGCACCTGGTTAAAACCTGAAAACCCTGGGAGTGCTACGTCCTTCCCAAAATGAAGGATTTAAAGCAAGCAAAGTTCCTGGACAGGAGCGGCTGTGTGGGAACAGGGCGCTTGGCGTACAACGCCACACCGATCTTGGCACAGAGGAGACTGGGATGCGAGAAGGGACAGATGGTCCTTCTCCCAGTTTGACCTTTCCATGCACTTCTTTGCTCGTTTTCATGACTATCCTAACAGACACCAGATATAAATAGAAGAGTGAAGCAAAGAGCCACAGATGCTCTGGGAGCTCTAGACTGATCCACAGACCCATCCCCATGAAAATAAGACTCATTTTTCTTAAAGAAACCAACCTTGAGAGTGTTGATCCATCGGGCTCGGAGGAGGACCCATCCCCGCATGCCCGCCAGGCCGCATTCCCATCCCTTTCATCTGGCTGTAGCGAGGATCATCAGTTATTCCCTTCTCATGCATGGAGTCCATGGGCTGCAGGAGAAAAGCAACACCACAAAATCAAAGACCTGGTTACACTGTTCCCAGAGAGAGAGGAAAGCCGAGCGCAGGGAGCTGCACCGCATGAGGCTGGCTGTGCGGAGGCAAGACGCGCTCCAAAGGCGGTAAGGATTTGCTGCTCACAGCATGCGTGTCCAGACGTTGCCAACAACCTCCTCAAAACGAAAACCTATTTGCTGGCAAAATACCGTAGACCACAGCGAACCACCCACATTAAGTGGTGGGGAGGGGAACAAGCATAAGGGGATGTTAAAAGAAACCTGAAATTGCTTAAATGCTGTGGCTGTGTGGTTTTTCCCCAGGTCTTTCAGCTGATGATGCTGAAGATGACTGAACAAGCTATAGATCGAAAGAACTGAGAAAAAGGGGATTTAGATGATGAAATAAAACAAAAAAACCCCAACGCTTTGGTGGTAGAAATGGAAAGGGAGAAGGGAGGCCTGTTTTCCCTGAGCTCCAAATTCCCAACGACAGAAACCTTCATTAGGTGTTTTACTCTCCTTCCTTATTTAGGAATTAAACTCCTCAGCCCCCACTCGCAATCTAGAAGCGAGCTGAAGAGACAGGTACAATACCCTGGTATTTATGGTAAGCAAATCGCATAAACTCAGCTCTAAACGGTTCATTTCTCAGGCCTTCTGCCTCAAGGGAAATACGATGCGTGAGCATCCAAAAAAATAAATGAACAGGAAAACTAAGCCACTTAAACCATTTTTTCCATGTTCTACCGAAGCGGCAGGTATTTTTGCAGTGCTGCTGGATGGCAGTGCCCGGCGGCAGCCTCCAAAATCCCCTCCCTCACCTTGTGCATCTGATGCATGTTGTCCTGAGCGTAGCCCCCCGGCCCCTGAGGCGGCAGCGGGTGTCCTGCCGAGGGCGGTCCAGGGCTGGGTCCCATCATACTGTGTGCGGAACCAGGAGAGGGTCCCGGGCTGGGTCCCAACATGGCACCCGGGGACGGGCCCGGACCCGGAGAGGGCCCTGGGCGAGGCGTTCCTCCCATCGGAGGATCTGGAGTCGACATCTTCACAGCGGGAGCCGGAAAGGGGGTCCTGTCGCCAGAGAGCTCGTCTCAGCCGGAGCTGCTGCGGCTCCTGGAAAAGCCCCCGAACCGGGCACAGAAAAAGGAAACGAGGATTAGGTACAGGCAGCTGCCCACACGCGCTCGCACGGGGCACGTCGCCCAGAGCAAAGCCCTTGCTAACGAACCGAGAGCACGTCAGCGACCCCGGCCTCGAGGGCTTTGCAAAGCCGGCGGCATTAGGAACAAGAAGCCAACTTCCAAATCCATCTTCCTTGCAGCACGAGCACTGAATATTCCCGGGATTTGGGCAGGAGCAAACAGCATGCTGTTATCCGGTCCACACAGAAAGCATCTGATCAGCTGAAGGGGTTTTATACCAGTTCTGGGAGTGATTTTTTTTTTCCCCACTAACATTGAAATCAATTTGAAGTCGCCTCGCACTCGCTTCAGCTTCCGGCAAACCTAACTCCAGAGATGCGGGTTAAGCCAAAATATCCTGCTGGGAGTGGGCAGGGAAGCACTGAAATCCAGCACCTAAATGGCCCAGAGACTCATTCGAGTTAAATGGGCAATTTGTGTGGAAAAGCATCGCTGTTACACAAGAAACTAGAATTTCTGGTTAATTCAGATGTGGCATAGAAGAACTATTTAAAAAAATTGGACACCCATCCCAGTTTGGGGTTTGGAAATGTATTTGCAGTTACAGCAAACAGGCTGGGGACGCAGAGAGGCCCAAATCCATCCTCTGGTCCCAAAGCAGGACCAATTCCACCCAAACCGCTATTCCCACTGTGGGAACTCTCACTTCTGCAATTGCAAGTATAATGCAAACTAAGAAAAGAAAACGAGAGTGGACATATCTGCCTGGTGAAGTGACATCAGATTTAATTTATTTCCCCTTTAACGTGAGGTTTGACGAAAGACGTAACAGGAGGGATTTTTGCCTCGAGGGATTTGCTTGGGGACCAGATCTCGTTTTGATCAATAATTATGACTGACTTTTGCAGGCTGGGAGCCGTTACGGGCAGCGAGGGTGAACGTGGGCTTCGAGACGAGTGGGTCCTCGCTGAGCCGAGGGTCGTGGTGAAGGGGGTTACGTCTGGCTGGGGCTAGTCCTGTTCAGTATCTCTATCGATGACCTGGAGGCAGGAGTTAATGCACCGGTTTGCCGCCAATACTAAACTGGGAGGCGCTGTCGACTCTCTGGAGGGATGAAAAGGCCGTGCAGAGAGATTTGGACAGATCAGAGCATTGGGTGATCGTCAACGGCATGAAAATTAACGAAAGCAAATGCCAGATTCTGTGCCTGGGACGAAGTAAGGACAGGCAGAGGTATAGATAGGGAGAGGAGCCGCATTTGGGCGATGCCCTCCATGACATTAACTTTTAAAGGTCAGCCCTGAGTGGTGAGGCAGCTGGATGGGATGATCCTCACAGGTCCCTTCCAGCTGAACCACTCTACTCGCAACAAGGGCTTGGAAATCACAGAAATTATTCTGACTTCAAAATACAGTGAAAAGTGGAAGTGTGGGGTTGTTTGGTAGCTTTTTTTTAGGACTGCAGATGGTTGCAATGAACACAACGCCCAGTTAACGTAGGAGAACAGCTATTGCCCTCAGCTCTGACCACGTTTCTCTGCACAAAGCCCACCAGGATGAGCTGCGGGGACAGGAATCTGCAGCATCACCGCATTTTCACCTAAAAACGCAGCCGTGCTGCAGCTTCTGCGGGATATAAAATCCCCATTCGCTGCCCGAGCCAGATTAAAAGATTTGGTTGCTGGCGAGGCAGACTATAGAAGTTAAACTTGATGTAAAATAAGGATGTGGTGTTATCACGTCCAAAGCTGGTGGCTTTCAGAGCAGTGAGGCCAGGGAGAAACACACATGCATGCCACCAGCATCTGCTCGGGCTGCGCCGGAGCAGGTAAATGCTTGCAGCCACCTGGGAAGGCAAATCCATGTCTGGGTTTCACGCTCTGATGCATACTGCAGCTGCAAGAGCGAAGAGGAACTGTAACCGGAGGATCCGAACGCAGCAGCATGGCTGGGAGGACGACCCAGAGCCGAAAACACGGCTGGCAGAGGTAACTCTCTGGCATGTGTGTTGGGCAAACGGAGCTGCCCTCCGTCCCAGAGTTAAATCTGCAGAAATCCTGGGCTTGGAGGGAAAGAAACTCATGAGGCTTGTTGCGCTTGCCATCTGCGGTCAGAGGACGACAGAAGGGTGAAACACTCCTTTTTTAAGGCCAGGTAATATTACAGCTCCTCCAATATTCATCTGGAGCCCTTCCTCCTTTTTTACATCTTCACTGGAAACACCACAGCACAAATTAGGGACATTTCTCAAGAACTAAACGAATTTTAAGAGGTGACCAGAGATACTTCTGGGCTGTGCAGGATATCCAGAACACCCCTAATTAACATGCTCCTCTCTGCACTCAGGATGAAGCCTAATGAGCACAGGGTAGATGATCCCTCGTCAAGCTGGTAACCCTCCCTTCTGAACCTTTGCCAGCCAGGAGCCAGGGCCGGGTGGCGTTTCATCCCGATTTGTTCTGGCAATTTGTGGTTGTGGGTGTTTATTTTTCATTTTCCTCCCATGTTGTTGGTAAACACGATGGAGCCAAGCACTTCCCACAAACACAGTGCTGAAGGGAAGGATCGTGCCTCAGACCACAGGAGCTCTCGGATTCACACTTGTCCCACAGCCAGGGGAATTCAGGAGCTTGTGTTTTCACACAAAAAGGTGCAAAGTGGCTGTTAAAAAGCAGAACACGCCTAAAATCTTCCCCTTGTCCTAAATCTGTTCGGCTCTGTAGCAGTGCCAAACCCATAGATTTAATAATCTTAAGGATCTGTGGGCTGCGAAAAGGGTAGGCGGCCTCCAAAGTTCACGCTCATTTCCTGCTGGAAAATCCAGACTTGAGCAAAACGGCAGCGATTCCCAGGACACAGAGCAGCCACTGGGGAGGGAAGCTTCCCAAAATATCGACACAGGGCGTCCCACGCTCACGCGAGAGGCAGGAAACATCTTCGGAGGCGAACAGAAGCACCCTTCATCTATTAAAACGTCTTTTGGGTGCTCGTGAAAAGCCGTACGCTCGCCTCCGCTCTGGGGATGCCTTTTCCTCAGGCGACCCCGCTCCTGAAGCAGCTTTCAAAGGATGCAGGCACATCTCTTGTCTTTTAAAGAAAACGTTACGGCTCTCCAGGCTTTAAATTTCCCAATTTAAAAGAAAAGGATATTCAATACTCACGTCACTCACTGACACTTCTCGAATCGTTTGATTGCTGCCTCGCTAGCCTCAGAAGGGGAAGAGTGACAGGACCTCGAGTCACTATCATGCTGAGGGTTTCAGCGTTCACAGGCACGAAAGGTAAAGGGAACAGAAACGCGACGGGCGGCCGTTTTCACTCATTTTTGCCGTTCCGAGCGCATCGCTCTGCCACGCAGCTGTGCCAGTGCCAGGTACCCTGAAAATTCAGCTTTTACAGCTGCAGAGCCTCTTGTCTCCAGGCTGAGGGGCCAGCCCGCCCACAGGCACCCGTGACAGAAGGCAGGGATTTATGCCCAAGTCCTTCCAGCCCCAGAGGAAAACAAAGGCCGCAGGAGCAGTTTCCCTCTCCTCTTGCCACAGCTAACAAGGAAGCGAGGACTAACGAAGCATTTCAGAGAGGAACGGAGGGACACTACCTGCCTACCAACAGGCGACTCAGCCCTGTGCGAGCAAAAGCCGCGCCCCTGGCACTGGCTTTTCAAGGAGAAAACCAAAATAAACAGTGTACTTCAAGGAACGTTACAGAAGTATGAAGTACTTTTTCATTAAAAACTGAGGTCTGCTCTTTTCCGGCGCTGCTGGAGACCCAGGCCTGGGCCAGCACCAGCACTGCCTCTCCACTGCAGCAATTTTATTCTTATTTCTAAGAAAAACCCATCTGACCCCCTACCACCACCCACGGGGACGTCTCTGACCAGCGCTGGGTCCTCCTGAGGCGAGGAAACCCGAAATCCAGGCACCTACCTATGGGCATGGAGGTCTCCGACACCTCACAGCGCAGTGCTGGCGCGGGGCGGTCTCGGGATGACGAGCTTTTAACGCAGCGCTGCAGGGAGGGGAAAATAGCAATTAATCGGCACCCATTGTTATCCAGTGCCTGGCTGTGCTGCACGGCAGGAGGGAGAAGGGCGCTCCTCTCCATTTCACTTAGTCTCGGAGGAGAGGTGCGTTAACGATGCACACTACTTGTGAGCCTGTTAAAGATGTAAAGTTAAAGATGCACAACCAATTTGATGGGGTTTTTCGGAAATTTGCTTACTTACGGGTAAGTTAACGCCTGTAAGAAGGTGCAGGAGAGGGGAACAGAGCACCTCTTCCCCTCCTGCCTCGTCTGCACCTCCTCCAAGGTTAAAAACCCACAGAGGGAGAAACCATCCATCCATCCATCCTGCGAGCGGCTGCTGGTGGCACGTGCCGGTAGAAGACACCGTGCCATGCAGCAATAGCCATCCCCTCCCCGTGGTGAGCCCTGGACGTCCCCGGGGGGGATTTTGGGAGTGGAAAGAGGTGAGGGCACGGCACAGTGCCACACAGGCACAGTGACAGCCCGGTGATGGCAGCCACAACCGCACCATGAACACACAACAATCAATTAAAGAATTAAAACTAATAACCTGCGCATTCGCTAAGGCAATCGAGATTTCACACACTCCTGCGCAAAAATACATCTCGCTCCTTTCCACGACTGTAATATGATTATTTTTCTTTAAGAAAAAAAAAATAGATCACAGGCTAGGAATTGTTATTAAGTCCTTGACTGCAGGAAGAAAAAAGCCTTCCTTAATCAATTAGAGTCATTTGTCAGGGGTGACTCCCTTGGTTTGCCTATTTGCGAGGCCTTTCAGTGCGTTTTTGTAACATATAGAGCCAGGAGAGACAGCTGGGTGAAAAATAAGTTGCTTCTCTGAAAACCCAGTTTATTTTGTTTGCAAGCCCTGTGCCGGTCAGTTAAAATCATCCCTGAGAGCTCGGGGTCAGCTCAGCCCCAAGTTTTCTTGTCTCAGGAGAAAAGGTTACAGGATTTTTAAGCTTTTCTAAACTTTTAGTGTTGAAACAAGCCCAGAAGCTCAACCTGTGTGGGGGGTAAACGAAACGGGCTGCTGCTCATTTCTTCGTTATCTCAGTGCAGCTCATGAATTTTAAACGGCAGCTGCACGAATCCCTAATTACTACCACCCCTCCCCACCTCCTTCAGACTCTGATCTTCAAAGGAGGAAAATAGAAATTATTCTAACAGGAGAAATTAGCAGCAGAGTCCCCGGGCTCGCTTGCCCATCTCCCCTCCCATCCCAAGGGCAGGTGGGTCGGCAGAGCTGGAGCGGCACCAGACCGGGGCAAAATCGCCCACCGATCCGGGGAAAAAAGAAAAAAAACCACAGGGAAAACCCCTCCAAACCAGTATAAAACCTCTGTCACCCCCCCACCTCGGCAGGGAAAGCTAAAAATCACGCCCTGCTGGTGCAGGAAAAGACCACATTTCACCTCAAGAGATCTGAACAGCACACAAAAATAATTTCAGGGTTATTTTTCCCCCAGATCAGGAGCTTATTTATAAAAATAATTACCAAAGGCTTGGTGTTTCTCAGCAGCCCAACACCGCAGGGTTCTCCCCGCAGGATGATGCTCGTGCCCGGCTTTAACGCATCGGGAACCCGCAACGCCAGAAAAAGGGACGCCTTGGTGACTGCGCCCCCCAAATCCTGCCCCCCGTGCTGGCCAGAACCCCCAGAAGCAACCCCGAGGGACCCCCGACAGCATCAATGGCAACGCCACCTCAAAACAAAAGACCGCGACGCTGAGGGCTGCGCCGCCAACAAAGGGGAGGCAGATTCACCCCCTGAAATGGAAGACAATGGCCAAGACACCCCCCCCCCCCCCCAATCTGTTGTGGGGGCACCGGCACACGCTCCTCATCCCTGTAAATGAACAGGCATCAGGCTCATCGGGCTTTGCGCAGCACCAGCGGATTTCTGTGGGGCTTCTCGCTAACAAGCATCGTGATAAAAAACAAAACTCCTCTCTGCGACAACCCCCTCCCAGGATGGGGCCCTCGCTGCACCCCATTCCCACCGGTGACGGCGGCTGTGCCAGATCCCCCCGATCCCCCGGCACAGAGGGCAGCCTTTGTGCTGGGAAGGTGATGGATTCCCAGAGGGACAGAGGCCAGGGCAGCTCCTGGAGGAGTCAGGGCAAGGGGAGCCCATCCTCGGGCTGCACAGGTACTATGACTCCCTGCCCTGTGCCACCACCCCCCAGAAGGGGGGAGGGGGGGGGATATCAATTAGTTTTAGGGATGGGGAGACAGGAAGGGATGGGAGAGATGGGATGGAGGGAGGCGGATCCCAGCATCTCAGAAATGAGGCGAGGCCCCCACAGCCTAAGGAAGAGGAGGCTGAGACCCAGAGAGCACCCCAAAACCAGCTTGGGGGGTGGCAGGGGCTGTGACAGTGACAGCAGCTGGGGAGGGTCCTGGTTTGGGAGGAGAAGGGTGAGCACCCTTGGAGAAGGGTGGTTTAATGGGTAGGGGGGACTGTGTCCTCCAGAAGGACAAACAAAGCCCCGATGGGGGGAATCGCTCGGGGAGGATGAGGCTGGGGGGGGGTGGAACGTTGCCCCCCTGAGAGGGGGGAGGAGGGTGTAAAAGGGGGTGACGCAGATCCTGCATGGGCAGAAGGGCTGGGTGCACCGGACACCCGGCGGGCAGGGGAAGGCTGGATTTGCGGGGAGGGTGCCCCCCTTTTGAAGGGGAACACCAAAGGAGGCTGGGGAGCCAGCCTGGGGTTGGGGGGAGCACTGCGGTGTCCCCCGACCCTTGCAGCAAAGGTGGGGGGGGGGGGGGACAAGGAGGGGGGGGGGGGGGACAGGACGGGACCCCGGCAATGGGGAGATGGGGGGTGTCTGGAAGAAGGAGGCTGGAAACGGGGGTGCCGATGGGGGGGGCACTGAGGGGTTGCTGCAGGGGGGAGACTGAGGTGGATGAATGAAGGGGTGAAAGGGAGGAGGATGCTGGGGGGGGTGGGGATGAAGAGGAGGGATGCTGAGGGGGCTGAAAAGGGAGACTGAAGGGGAAATGATGATGGGGGAGCTGAAAAAGGGGATGAATGCTACATGGGGGCTGAAAAGGGGTTCTAAAAGAGGAAATGAATACTGGGGGGGGCTGAAAAGGCGGGGGGGAGATGCTGAGGGGGTTGAATAGTGGGGGATGTTGGGGGGGGGCAAAAAGAGGGAGAGAAAGAGAAGGGGGATACAGGGGGGACTGAAAAACGGGGTGGTGGTTGGGGCGGGGGGGGAGAGGGGGATGCTGTGGGGGGTCGAAGGGGGGAGGGCACAAGGTCGGGATGATGATGATGATGGCCGATGGGGGGGGGGGGGGGGGGGAGGAGAAGACGCGGAGGCCCCCCGAAACAATGGCCAGCGCGTCCGCAGCAGCAGCGCTCCGCCGAGCTCCCGTGACCCTCCCGGGCCGCCGTACCCCCCCTCAGCGACCGCCGGCCCCCCCCCCCGCCCGCCCCTCCCTGCCGGCCCCATTCAGCCAGGCTCCGGCCTCAGCCGCCCTCGAGAGGCCCCTACCGGTCCCTTACCGCGCTGACCGCCGGAGGAACCGCTCGCAGGGTCCATCCCCGCCGGGCGGCCCCGTCTCACCGGGCGCGGGGAGGAACAAAGGAGCCGCCGCCGCCGCCGCCGCCGCCTGAGGGAGCGACGGAGACGCGCGCTCCCGCCACAGGCAGCCAGCGCGCGTGCGCGCCGCCTCAGCGCTCCCTCCCTCTCTCTCTCGCGCGCGCCCCACCCCCTGCCGACCAATAAGGCACGGCGTTCTCCGCCGGCGCGGCCAATGAGAGTAAAGGGGGGGGGGGGGGAAAGGAGAGCGCGCGCGCTGCCCCCGCCCCCTTCGCCTCGCAGCAGCCAATGCGAGCGTGGCGAGCCCGCCACCTGGTGGTTGGGTGGGTGTGTGTGTGGGGGGGGAACGTAGAGGGCGTGCGCTTTGACCAATAGGAAGAGGAGAGGTGCAGCCGGCGCGAGGAGGAGGAGGAGGGGGGAAGACTCGCCACACCCTCTCGCCGCGCGGCAGCCAATGGGAGGCGCCCTGGGGTTCTTTCCCCCCACCTCCCCTCCCCTCTCCCCCCACTCCCTTCCGCTCCTTCGCCCCCTGTCTCCCTCCCCGCTCTTGCCAACCAATCAGCGCGGCGCGATCGGCCTGGCGCGGTCTCGCTCCCCGCCGCAGCCAATGGGGGGAAGCGGGAGAGGGGCGCGCGGAGGCGGGGAGCGAGGCGCGTGCCCCAGGCGCCGGCCGCTCGCGGAAGGAGGGCGGCGAGCGCGCGCGGGCGCGCCAGAGGCGCGCGCTCTCCTCTCCCCCCCCCCCCCCTTCCCCCCCCCGGCGCATGCGCAGTGCCCGCGCCACTGCGGCGAAGGGGAAGGGCGGCGGGGGGGGGGGGGGGTCCACGGGGGGGGTCCGGGGTCCCCAGGGCAGGCAGGGCCCTTAAGCAGCCAGATGTGCGTCAACACGAGGTGATTTTATCGAATTTTGGGGCTCCTCTTGCCCCAAAGCCCTGGTTTACAGCCCAGACACCCCCCCCCCCCCCAAACCCGTGGTGGGGGCTGAGGAGGCCGCGCTTAACCCCCCTCGTTACCCTCCGGCTTCGTGACGGAGAGACCCCCAAACTGCGGAAAATTTGCAAACAATGGGGAAAAAAAGAAACAGCAACGGAGCCCCGGTGAGCGCCTGGCGCGACGTCATCATCATCATCATCCCCCCCCCCCCCCCCCCCCCGGAAATCGGGGAAAAAAGGGGCTTTTGGAGCCCCAAAACGGCGCTTTTCCAAAGAGCTCCAACCCGCGAGGGGAAGGGAGGGCGAAAAGCGTCGATTTGGGGGGCGAAAAGAGGAATAATTAAGCCCGAGTAATGAACCAACCGCCAAGGGCTGCCGCTCGTTGGCACCGGCTATAATTAGCAGCTCCCAGCGGTGTTATTAATTATGTCGGAGACGCGTGCGTGTCCCCCAGCGTTCCCAGCGCGGCTTAATTGCCGAAGGAAATTAAAGTTTAACGAAGCGGGCCCCGATGGCCGTACATCGCCGCCGTCTCCACGGCAACGTGGGACCCCGGTAAAATCCCCGGTGCTTGCCAAACCCCCGTGAATCCCCCCAAAACCTGCCAGCTGAGGCGGTGGGGTGTTTTTTGGGTGGTTTTAGCCCAATTTCTACGGAAATTAAACATCTGCCAACTGGTGGAACCATTTCTGCCGGTTTTAGGGTCAGGGTGGGGGGTGCAGCCAGGGGCAGGGGGGCTGGAAATACATCAGCGATGGAGGGGAGAGCCCCTCGGTATTTAAAAATATAAATAGAAATAAAATATCGATATAAACCCATATAAATACATCAATTAAACATCACAGTGGGGAACCGTCACCTCACTACCAGTGATAAATAACTCATGGGGGGGGTGTGGATGCGTCGATGTCTTAATGAACATCTTAATGAATGCCTGATCGATAATTAGGGAGGCGCATGGAGAAGAAGAGATGCCTTAATGTCTACAATTAATAATAAGACGCCTTAACAAATGCCTGGTGGATAATTGGGGCGCAGAGACTCATCCCTCCAGCACGGTTGACCCCACTCAACCCCCCAACGTGTCGGTTGGGGTAGATCCACACGAATTCAGCCACGTTAACGAGTTATAAATGAGAATTAAATAAATGCCAAGTTACAAACGACAATTCACCAGTGTTAACGAGTCAAACACGCCGCCCAGTGCCAGCGGTCCCATTTATGGATCCCCGGCGTCGCCGCCTCACCGCGCACCCTCGGCGCGTGCCGGTGCCGCCGCCTCACTCTCAGCGCGCTGGATGTCCTCCTCGGTGAGGGTGACGGGCCGGAATTTTTCCAGGAACTGGCTCTCGTTGCGGTGGGAGTGGAGGTGGTGGGGGCTCATGTGGCGCAGCCGGGCCGGCAGCGCCCCGAACTCCTCCTCGTTGACGTCGCAGTCCCGCAGCCGGGCCCCCAGCACCCACCAGCGTCCCCAGAACCCCACATCCAGGAGGCGACCGGGCAGCTCCCGCCACCGCGGCCGTAAGTGCGGGCACTGCGCCGGGTAGAGCGCGGCGTCGGCGGCATGGGGGGCTTCGTAGACCACCGCCAAGAAGAAGAAGTTGCGGTAACGTAACCGGCCGGCCTCGCGGCATCGCAGCAAGCGTTGGACGTGCTGATCGGCGGCAGGGCTGCGGGTGCCGGGGGAGAGGAGCAGCAACGTGCCGGCCGCTTCCACCGTCGCCGCCTCGAAGGATTCGGCGCTGGGGACGGCGGCGGCGCAGGCGGCCGCCCCCGCCAACCCCGCCAGGGAACCCGCCGCCATCCCGGGACGGCGACGAGCCCCCTCCGCCGCCTCCCGCACCGCCGCCGCGTAGTCCTGCAGCAGCGCCCACCACCAGCGCCCTGCCGGAACCGTCAGCGGGGGGGGGGGGGGGGCTGGGCCTCCCCTCACCCCCTCTTTGGTCGGGGCTGTGTGTTCCCCCCCCCCAGCCAGGGGGCCCGGCTGCCCCCCAAGACCCCCCCGTTGAAGCCAGGGGTGTGTGGGTCACCCCCCGAGACCCCCCATTGGACCCAGAAGGGCCCAGGCTGCCCCCCAAGACCCCCCCCAGCTGAAGCCGGGGGTTTCGGGGCTGCCCCCCCCCTCAAGTCCGTCCCCCCCCAAACTCAGGGCTCCCGGCTGCCCCCCAAACCATCCGTCCCCAGTGAACCCAGGAGCCCTTCCTGCCCCCCCCCAGACCCCCTCACTGACCCCAAGAGTGTCGGGGTGCCCCCCCCGACTCCCCCCCCGTTGCTCTGTTCCCCCCCCCGACCCAGGGGTGCCCCGGTCCCAATCGCCCGCGCCCCCCCAAGGTCCCAGCCCCCCCCCCAATTGCCTCCGGGTCCCCCCGTTGTCCCGGTCGTCCCCCCCCCTCACCGATGCGACTCTCCGCGAGGCGCCCCCAGAGGCCGCGGCCCCCCCCGGCCGCCGCCGCCGCCATGACCGGAAGCGGGTCCCACCGGGACGGATGAGGCGACGGACCGGGCGGAACCGTCGCGGTGGGGGGAACCAAGTTGGCGGGGCGAAGGGGGGGGGAAGCGGGAGAGGGACGGACCGGGAGGAACCATCACCACAGCGGCGGGGGGGGGGGGGGGGGGG
This sequence comes from Astur gentilis, assembly GCF_929443795.1. Lineage (NCBI taxonomy): Eukaryota > Metazoa > Chordata > Aves > Accipitriformes > Accipitridae > Astur > Astur gentilis. Next base: position 476,773 of record NC_064888.1, read on the forward strand.
AAGGAAAGAACCACGTCGGCGGCGCCGGGCGGTGAGCGGGGACCGGGACACCGGAGCCGGGGGAGGGGGGGGGGGAACACGACACCGGGAGCACCGGGCCCCGGGGACCTCGAGGGGGTTTTGGGGGGTGCCAGGGCCGGGGATCCCGGGGATCCGCGGCCTGAGGCGGGGGGGGCGGACGGACCGGGCCGGTGCCGGGGGGTCCCGGTCCCGTGGGGGGTCCCGGTACGACGGCGGTGCGTTTTGTCCCGGCAGCGAGAGGCTCCGCCATGGCCGCCCCCGACGACCTCCGGTTTCAGGGTGAGTCTCGGAGGGGTGTCGGTCCGGGACACCCCCGTCCCGACCGGGGACCCCCGGTCCTGCGGCCCCCCCCGCCTTCCCCGGGAGCCCCCCGGCCCTGATCCCCGTGCGGGCACCTCGGGGGGCCTCCAGGCCCCCCCAGCCCGTGTCCCGGCAGGGTTTGGGGGTGTCCAGTCGCCCCCCCCCCCCAGCGCTGCGGTCGGGGCAGGTTTCCCCCCTTCCCGGTAAGGGGACGGGGGGCTATCGGTTCCTGCCCCCCCCCCCCCCGACCCTTCTCGCCCCCCGCAGAGTTCGAGGAGGCGGCGGAGCTCCTGTCGGCGACCCCCGACGCCGCGACCCCCCGCGCCGGCGAGGAGCGGCCCAGCCACGCCGCCGTGACCGTGGGCCCCGAGGAGGGCGAGCCGGGGGATGACACCGACACGACGGAGGTGAGAGAGACGGAGGGTCCGTGTTCCCCCCCCCCCCCCCCCCCAAGAGCAGACCCCCACCGAAAGGGTTGGGGGGAACGGGCTTGCTCTGAGCCCCTGGGCTGCAGCTCCACCAACCCCGGCTCATCCCGCTCCCCCCACGCAGCTCCTGGGTGGGCAGAGGCAGCCGCGCAGCTTCTGGACCTTCGAGTACTACCAGGCCTTCTTCGACGTCGACACCCACCAGGTAACGGAGCCCGTTGGCGCAGCAGCTGGCACCGGCGTCCGCCGACCCGGCTGAGGTTCCGCCTTCGTTCCCTGGTAGGTGCTGGAGAGGATCAAGGGCTCCGTGACGCCGCTGCCGGGGAAGAATTTTGTGCGTCACCGCCTGCGCAACAACCCCGACCTGTACGGTGAGAGTGAAGCGGCCGCAGCCGTCCCCGCTGCCGAACCCCGGCGCTGCCACCGTCGCGGCTCCTCGCTGACGGCGTGTCCCCGTCCTCAGGTCCCTTCTGGATCTGCGCCACGCTGGTGTTCGCCCTGGCCGTCAGCGGGAACCTCTCCCACCTGACGGAGAAGCAAGCGTCCCCCACCTACCACTACAGCCCCCAGTTCCACAATGGTGAGGGGCCGGAGGGTGCCGGCAGTGGCCCTGCAGCTCGAGGAGGGGGGGGCTGGACCCCCAGATGGTGCCTGCCCCTGGGACCATCACGGGGACCCCAGCCGTGCCCTAACCCCCTCCTTTCTCCCCCACCAACCCCAGTCACCATCGCTGCCACCCTCATCTACTGCTACGCCTGGTTGGTGCCGCTGGCGCTGTGGGGGTTCCTGCGGTGGCGGCAGAGCCACGGGGCCGGTGCCTACAGCTTCTTGGAGACTGTCTGCGTCTACGGCTACTCCCTCTCCGCCTACATCCCAACCGCGGTGAGTCCTGGGGCAGGGAGGTCCCCGGCTTTTGGGGGACGGGACACGTCGGGGTGACGGGCCGCTGTCCCCGCAGGTCCTGTGGCTGATCCCGGCCGCCTGGCTGCAGTGGCTGCTGCTGGCCGTGGCTGCGCTGCTCTCGGCATCGGTGCTGGCCCTCACCTTCTGGCCGCTGGTCCGTGCCGACGGCCGGGCAACCGCGCTGGCCGTGGTGGCCGCTGTCGTCTCCCTGCACACCCTCCTCGCCGTCGGCTGCAAGGTACCCGCTGGTGGCAACTGGGAGGGGGTATCCCTGGGGGGTCCGTGCGTCCCTGCTGCCATGGTTTTTCTTTTCCTTTCAGCTCTACTTTTTCCAGCAGCCGCCGAGCGCCAGCCCAGCCCCTTCACCGTTCCACACCACGGTGGGGGCCGAGGGGCTCCGCAGCCATGCACCGCAGCTCCCTGGCACCAACATCTCCCTGCCGGGCACCCACCCTGCGCGGTGAGGGGACGTGTCCCTGGATCGAGGGGGAGCTCCCGGCCGTGGCACCGAGCCCCTCGGAAGGACGTGACAGCGCTCAGTGCCTCTGCTTGGCCCCAGGGCAGACGGGGGGGGGGTCCCCAGCTCCCCTGTGCCGGGGCAGCGCCGGCTCTGGCTCCTCTCAGCCTCCAGCTCGTCTCTATGCAAACTGACCCAAATAAACCCGGGGGCATGTCCTCCCCTGCACCCCACTGCTTCTCTCCTGCTTGGGGGGGACAACACCCCAAAACCACCCCGGGGGGGGGTAGGTCAGCAGGAGCTGGGGAGCGATCCGTGCCGGAGCTGGGATGCGGCTGTGGAAGCCAACAGGGGCGCGATCCTTCGAAACCCTCCCGTTTATTCAGTACTACAGCCGAAAAAAACAGCAGATCCGCTATTCCTATGCAACAGCCCGGCAAGGGGCTGCCTGCCCCCAGCCCTTCCCCGGCACAGGGGGTCTCCCCCCCCCGCAGCCGCCGCACCCCTTGAGGGGAAAACAGGAGAGAGGAGTTTGGGCGCCGAGCGCAGGGACGCGAACCGACGCCAAACGCACCGCCGTGCCAGGGAGCCTTCCAGAAAGGGGTTTGGCCCTGCCCGCGCTGCCCACGCTGCCTGCTCCAGCAGGCAGGGACGGGGCCAAAAGAGGAGCTTTTGGTACATTCAAGCCTTCCCCCTGCGGCATTTTGCCCCCCACTCCTCGCAGGGTGGTTATGGAAGACGGCACCCATGCGTCGTGGGGGCTGGTGGCTCCAGCCATTCGTTAAAAAAACAAAACAAAACAAAACCAACAACCAAACAAAACCCACCCCCACCCAAAAAAAAAAAAAAAAAAACCCCAACAAAAGAAACCCCAAAAACCCCCATCCAGGTCCAGTATCGGCGAGCGGAGCGCGGGCTGGGCGGCTTTGTCTATCATAGGAGGGTCCAAAAAAATCCTCCTGGGTGGCCCCCCGGGCTGGGGGGGTGGGCAGGGGGGGGCGGCGGGTGCTCTTCATTTGGTTTTCCTGGCGCTGGCAGTCCCGGGGAGCCCCTTAGCTCCCGTAATGCATCGTGTTGGTGGTGATGGACATGGGGGAGGCCATGGAGATGGCGGGACCCCCCATGGTGAACTGGCTGTTGAGGGGGTAGTGGGTGCTGGAGCCGCCGCCGCTCTGGCCGCTGGAGGAGCCTGGGGGGAGATGGGTGGGTCAGGGGGGAGATGGGGGGGTCTGGAGGGCTCCCAGAGAGGGGGCTGGGTGTGGGGCGGGGTTACCTTGGACGATGCCTGTGCTCATGATGGAGCCCATCCTGGAGTGAGTGTGGTTCACGATGCCGGTGTTGGCTGTGGAGGGAGGGGGGGGGGGGGAGCAGGGTAAGGTTGGGGGGCTGCTGTGACCCCCAACGGGTGGGGGAGTCTGTCCCCCCCCAGCCCCGTACTCACCTAAAGGGATCAGGTTGTTGTGGCCAACGTTGGAGCCGCCGGCGATAACGCTGCTGAGGTCGTACGCCGCGGGCATGCCTGCGCCGGAGAGAGAGGGCAAAGGGGTCAGGCCCCCACCCCAAAACAGGGTTTGCCCCCCCTCCCCGTAATCCTGTAACGCCCCTGGCCGGGGGTTTTGGCATCACTGATACGGCAGATCCCCCCCAGACCCCGACTCGCTGTTACCCACCGGCCACGGCCATCCCCGTGCTCATGTTGTAGGTGCTGCCCGTGTTCCACATGTTCTCCGAGGGGGACGTGTAGTGGGAGCCGGGGGGGGGCGAGGGGGTTGTCCCCGTGTACCTGGGGGTGGGGGGGAGCAGGAATGAGGCCTGGGGGTCTCATTGGGGACCCCACTGACCCTGCTCCCCCCCCCTGCCACCCCAAGCCCCCCTGGCGCTACCTGAAGAAGGGGTTTTTCAGGTCGAGGAGGTTGCTGGACTTGGAGCCGGTCTGGTCTACCTGAGCCACGATGCTGATGTCGTAGCTCTGTCTGGGGGGGGACACACACGGGCCGTGAGACCCCAAACTGCATCGGGGGGGGCAGGGAGCAGACAAGCCTGGCCCCCCCCGCCCCGACTTACAGCCCCCAGAGAGTACCAGGAACAGCATCAGCATTTGGGTCACGGCCGTCCCCACTGCAAGCTATAAATACACTGCCAAAACTGGGGCAGGGCCCCCTCCCCGGCCCAAACTGGGGCAGGGCCCCCCCCTCTGCCAAGCCGCTGACCCCTCCCCCCCGCAGCTATTCCGGGTGCCAGCACGAGATGCCAAGGGACGTGACATAACCAGATCGCGGCTGGTGTAGCCAAAGCTGGGACGGCGGCTCTGGCAAGGGCCCGGCTGCGTGGTGGGCCCCCCCCCCCCGGCTCTCACCTCTTGTTGGCGATGAGGAGGCAAGTCCCTGAGAGCGTGTCGCCGGCTTTGGCGAAGAGCGGTGACTGGAACAGGCACCGGACCTGGTACCAGTGGGTCAGCGGCTCAGTGGGGGCTGTTGAGAGCCACACCGTCATTCTGGGGAGGGGGGGGGAAGGAAGATGATGTGTTGGGGGGGGGTGGGGTGGGGTGTGTGAGGCACAGCCCCGACCCGCCCCCCTCAGAACCCCCCTGCCGCATACATGGAGCCGATGAAGGCTACGTCGAACCAGAAGGCCAAGCCGTGGACCAGCCCCGAATGCAGCATGTGGAACTTGAAGGGGATTTCTATCCTGGAAGGCAAAGCTGAGCCGTTGCAAGGGGGGGTCAAGGCCCCCCAGCACCCTTGGGTGCCCAAAGGCTTGGGGTGGGGGGGGCTCAGTCAGGACCCTCCCAGCTGCCACCCACCTGTGCAAATCGCCTTCCTTGGCTTCTAAGAAGTTCACGGTGTATTTGACTGATTTGGCCATTAAGATCCTGATATCGAAGGTGTCCTGGGGGGGTGGGGAAGGTGGGGGTCAGCGGCCAGGACCCCCCCAGCTCACCTCGAGCCCCCCCAGTGGTTCCCCGTCCCCCATCCCCCCGGGGACTTCAGGGCCACTCACCACCACAGGCTGCCTGAAATACTCATCCACGGCCGCCCCTCGGAGTGCAGAGAGGTCGACGCCATGGAAGGATGGCTGGTACCTACAGGAGGGGGGAACATACAAACACGTGAGGGGGGCGGCTCCGGCCCTGGCCCCCCACCATCCCAGGGCAGGGGAAGGGGTCAGGATCATCCTCCCCCCGGCACCGGACTCACCAGAAATTGGCCTTGGTGAACTGCTCCATGTAGAGCTGCTCGTCCGTGAATGGGGCCAAGTGGACGTCACCGATCGTCGGGAACATGTTCCCTGGATAGGGGAGCGGAGGATTTGGTTGAGGAGCGGGGGGACAGGAAAGTGCCTGCTCCCCCTCCCTGGGCTCGCAGGATCCATCAGACCGGGAAAGAGGCCCCTCGGGGTGCTGCGAATCCCCCCCATCCCCACCGGTGTGCTGCCCCAGCACTCACCGCTGGGTTTCAGGTACTTCTTGGCGTGGAGGTAACTCTCCAGCATCCGCTCGTTGAAGAGCATGTAGCCCATGGGCTCGGAGATGATGATGTCCACCTGCTCGGGCAGCGAGACCTCCTCCACCTTCCCCGGAATCACCACGATCCGGTCCGTCAGGTTGTTGCTCTTCACCAGTACCTACCCCAGGAAAAAAAGGAGGATGTTCAGCGGGGAGAGGAGTTGCCCCAAAGCACAGGGGCACGATACCAGGGACGTGGTGGGAGGCAGAGCCCTGAACTGCACTTGCCCCGGCATTCCCAGTGCCGTCATCCTGGCGCTACTGGGTTGTACTGGGGTAGGGGCACGGCTCAAAGGGGGCGTGATCCGAGACGGGTTTGGCACGAGACCACCGCACTTGGCAAAGCCACGAGCTGCCTGGTGGTGGGCACCGGGGCTGCTCACCTCCGCGTGCTGGGCCATGGTGCTGGCTTCCACCGCATAAATCTTCCTCGCCCCGGCCTGTGCCGCGAAGAAGGAGAGGATGCCGGAGCCGCAGCCAACGTCCAGGACGATCTGGGAGGGAGACAGTGCGGATACAGTGAACCATCGGCACCGGCTCTGGAGGTAGGGACTCATCCCATCTGGCTCCCGGCATCATCGTCCCAGAGCCAGGATCGGGGTCTTCTGCCTCCAGTCTGGGGCACAAAAGGACGGGGAGACCCAGGGACCCCAAGATTTGGATTCCCAAGAAGGAAAACCAAGGCGGCGGCACCGGCCCAGCCCCTCCTGGGGAGAAAACAGCCCCTCACCGCAGCTCCGATTACAAACAGGCTTCAGAGAAGGAACTAACTCCAGCAGGTCGTTACCCACCCCCTGGAAGCTCTGGTAACGACCCACGCGCCCAGAGCCAGCTCCGCTCGGCAGCGGGACCCAACCGCAGCGTTTATACCACCTCGGCACTGCACCAAATCGCGCCCGGACCCACGGCAGCTCTGAGGGCTCGGCCCCGGCCGCTTCCCAGTGCCACAGGGAAGAACGGGATTAAGAGCGCCGTGGCTGAGCCAGCGAACGGCACCCAAGCGCCCAAATCCTCTTTGATCCTATATATAACCCCCCCCGGCCCCGATTAGGGGGATCAGCGGTGCCGGTGCGGGAAGCCGGCCGCGCCCCAGTGCTGGCGGCACACGGCTCTTGGCCACTGTCCCTCCTCCCGCTGGCCGCGCACTCACAACCAGCCGTGTTTTTGGAGGACTACTACAAATAAAACCACGAGGAAGGAGATGGGAAAGCACCGGAACACATTAAAAGCGGGTGAAAAAAAGGGAGGAAAGTCCTAATCAAGGCGCCTATTCCAACTTTGGCATGTGACCACCCTCCCAGAGCTGGAGACAGACACCAAAAGGAGGCAGATTTCACCAAAACTATTGTACAGGCCGGGGCAGTTAAAGGGGGGGAGGTCGCCCGGCTGACCTTGTCTTTGAAGTCGCTGTGGTTCTGCAGGATGGCTCGCTGGTAGGTGCCCGTCCGGACGTAGTCCTGCATCATGTTCTGCTGCTGGGACAGGTACCCGTAGAACTGGCGGGGGGAGGAAACAGACAGACGGACGCGGATGTCACCGGGGACGCCGTGGCCAAACCCTTGCCGGCGGTTGTGCCCGGCCGGAGCAGCCCCTCACCTGGAAGTACTGCACGGCCGAGGATTCCTCCGTCCGCTCGCTGAAGACCGAGCGCTCCGTGTTGTGGCCCCGGCAGTTTTTCAGGATGTTATAAAAGGAACAGAAATCTGGAGAAGATGGAATGGGGGGGAGGGGAAGACTTTAGCCCGGGGTGGGGGGTAAGGACGGGACAGGGGCACACGAGGGTCCCGAAGAAGCCAAACCGCCCCCTCCCCGGGGTGGGGGACTCACCGTTGGGGGTGGCGAACTGGATGAGGACGCTGTTGCAGCCCAGCGTGATGATGAAGGACTGTTTGCCCACGCGGCTGCACTCAGTCTCGCGGGACACGGAGCACTTGAACACGCAGACGTCTTCATCTGGGGTGGGGGGGAAGAGAGAACACGGGGGGCGGACGGGTTAGAGCTGGGCAAAGCCCCCCGCCAACCCCACCGGATCGTGCCACGCTGGTGGGGCTCAGGTCAAACCTGCATCCCCTCCGTCTCCCGCAGCCCGGCCACCCCTTCCTGCCCTCCCTCATGTTAGACGGATGCCAAGGGAGCGGGAGAAAACATAATTAGCCTAATTAACCTCCACGGCGTTGCAGCGGGGGGAGACAAACCCCTCGTGCGCGGCCAGTGGGGTTTATGGGGCTTTTAAGTGGCCAGAAATATGGATCGGTGCCACTGCCCATTGCTGCCGGGACAGGGACCCCCCCACGGCTCTGCGGGGACCCCCCTGGCTCCGGTGAAGCCGGGCGATGCCGTGAGGAAGAACGAGGGGAGATGGACCGAGCTGCCCGCGGCCAAGCCGGGAGCGGCACCGGCCACCCCAGCCTCCCCATCGCGGGCACCGCTGGCGTCCGCACCGGCCTCCCGCCGCGGGCATCGCGGCGTTCCCTCGTTAGCCGCTTTGAAGCCGGGGAGCGGCGAGCGGGTAATTAGCACCTCCAGCCAGCGCTGCCTTTCTCACGCGGCACCCCGCCGGAAAAACCAAACGAGCCGCTGCGGCAAAACCTGTTTTTCCCCCAGCATCTCGCTGCCGGTCCCTCTCGCCCTGGCAGCGCTGGGCAGCCCTGCCTGCTGCCGGCCAGGCTCCCGGCACGTCGTCGCTCCGGATCGGCCACGCGGTGCATTAAGTTGCCCGATTAATTGGGAGTGACGAGAGGGAAACGAGCCGGAGGGGCTTCCAGCTCGACCCGCCGCTTCCAGCCCCCAAGGAGACCCCGGCAGGGCCGCGGCAGCACCTGCACCGAGCCCAGCACTGCCCACGGCGCCGCTCGGCAAAGCCATTAAATGCAAATTCCCGCCAGCCGCGTTAATCAGGCTGTCAGCCCGGGCCTCCGGGCTCTTTGTGGCTGATAAAAAAGGGCCGGCAGATGTGCCGGCGGCCGCCCCGGCGCTGAAAGGGCAGCGAGAGACCCCCGGCCCCGGCCACACAAAGGCTTTTCTGGCAAATAACTGGAAAAGGGGGACGCCGGCCAGTGCGGGGCAACGAGCTGGATGCGGCACGAGGATGCGGCGAGGGATGGAGAAGCCGCGGAGCCGAGGGTCGGCGCCTCGCGGGGCCGTGCTGGCACGAGGATGGCTCTTGGCGCCCGCCAAAAAAACCCGTTAATAACCTTCAGGCGATGGAGGCTCCAGGCGAAGCTTCGCTCTCGCCGAGGGGAGCGGGTCCGGCTGCCCAGCCGCTCGCCGCCAGCGTTCCACTCTCCTCCCGGTTGAGGAGCCACGCCGAAGCTTCGGCAGCCGGCGAGGAAACCCGGGCAGAGAAAGTGCCGGGCCGGCATCGAGGCGGAGGCAGGATTTGCCGCGGGCTCGGGGATGAGCCAGCCCCACGTGCCTCAGTTTCCCCCTGCCCCATCCCACACCGCAGGCGAGGTCTCCTCCAAATCCGGCGCAGGACGGGGCCGCTGCGCCACACATTAATTACTTGCGCCGATCAATTAATTTCACCTGAGCGGGTCATTAGCAGGGAGGGGAGGGAAGGGGGTCTGGTCGTTATTCCCCCCACGACGGTCCGGTTGTAAAGCCGACGTCTCCGCCGGTAATCACGTGAAAACCGGCCGGGCGTGGAGGCTCCGGCAGCACCGGGCCGGCACCGGCGCCGACGTATTCCCAAGATTCACCGAGCACAAAGCGCAGGAGCCGCCGGATTGGGGAAAGGGGGTGGGGTGGGGAGGAAAACCCCCCCCAAAAGAATAAAACCCACAATTCTTGGCGGAGACAAAGAAAACTCGGTCCGACACCGCGCCCGCCGGCCGGGCGGCGGACACCCCGTTAACGACTTCGTTAACGGCCACCGGAGCGAACCCCCCCGGGACGGGACGGCCGCCGCGGCGCCTGGAAGGTCACCAAATTCGGGCTATTTCAGGCAAGGCGAGGTGTGTGGGGGGGGGGGGGGGGGGGGGGGGGGGGCGAGCTGAGAATTAACTTTCCGCAGCCTCCGGCAAACGCCCGGTGGGACGGGGGAGCCCCCGCCTCGGCCGAGCCCCCCCGGCTGCTGCCGCCCTTTTGATGGTTCGGGGGGGACGGACGGGACGGGACAGGGCACACGTGGACACGACGGCGCTGGTACCCCCCAAATGACACGGACCCACTGGCCCCCAGTGTCCCTGTCTCGCCCGAAAGCCCCCCCCTCAGCCCCCAGCCCCAGCATCCCCCCAAGGCTCCACCAACCCCAAAGCCCCCCCCCGTTTCCCCCCCCAGCACCCCGTCACCCGCCCGGGAGGGTGCCGAGCCAGCCCTCCCCCGCCCAGGTCCCCCCACCCCATCTAAGCCCTACACCCCCAGCCCCCCCATAGACACCCCCAGCCCCCCCAGACACCCCCAGCCCCCCCAGGTCCCCGTACACCCCCCACCGCATCTCAACCCTCCAGCCCCCAAGCCCCTGCACCCCCAGCCCCCCCCGAGCCCCCCAAGTCCCCGCACCCCCCTACACTCCCCCCCCCCGGGCCCCCGCCCCCTCCGGCCCAGCCCCCCCGTATCTCACCCCCCCACCCCCCCGCCGGCCCCGGGCCGGTCCCGCCGCCCGCACTCACGGCCGTAAAGCGCCAGGCCGGCGCTGTCGGGGCCGGTGCGGACCTCGAGGCGCAGCGGCTGCTGCTCCTGGTGCCGCTGGATCTCGCCGTTGGCGTCCCCGATGGTGAGGAGCCGCACGCCGGGGAACACCGACACCGCGGCCATCTTGGAGCCGCCGCCGCCGCCGCCGCCGCCCCCCCCGCCCCCGCCCCCGCCCCCGCCGGCACGCCCCCGCCCGCCCCCGGCCACGCCCACCCCCCGGCGGGCGCGGGCAACGCGACCCCTGGCGGCCGGCGGCCGCGCGGCGCCGCCACCGGGATCGCGATCGGGGAACTGGAATCGGGACCGGGACCGGGGTCAGAGAAAGGGATCAGGATGGGGACAGGGACCAGGGACTGGGATCAGGATCAGGGAAAGGGATCGGGACCACGAACGGGACAGGGATCACAGAAAAGGATCAGGATTGGGACCAAGGATCAGGGAAAGGGATCGGGGATCGGGACTAGGGAAAGGGATCGGGACCAGGACCAAGGATCAGGGAAAGGGATCAGGATCAGGGAAAGGGAACAGGATCAGGGAAAGGGATCAAGATTGGGGATCGGGACCGGGACTGGGATCAGGACCAGGGATTGGGACCAAGGATCAGGACCGACCAAGGATCAGGGAAAGGGATCAAGGATCAGGATTGGGAACAGGACCAGGGATCAGGGACCAGGGATCAGGGATCAGTGACAGGGATCAGGGACCAGGATCAGGATCGGATCAGGACTGAGATCCAGGATCAGGGACTGGGATCGAGACCAGGATCAGGACCAGGGACTGGGATCGGGACCAGGGATCAGGACTGGGACCAGGATCAGGGATCAGTGACAGGGATCAGGACCAGGACAGGTAGCAGGACTGAGACCAGGATCAGGGATAGGAATCAGGACCAAGATCCAGGATTGGGGCCAGGACTGGAATCAGGAATTCGGGACAGGGATCAGGACCGAGATCCAGGATCGGGGATAAGGAACAGGGACTGGGATCAGGATTGGAACTGGGATCAGGACTGAGATCCAGGATCAAGGATAAAGGAAAGGGATTGGGACTGAGATCGGGACCAAGATCCAGGATTAGGACTGGGGACAGGTATCAGAGACAGGGATCAGGGACAGGGACCAGGACCGGGACCAGGATCAGGGGCCAGCACCAGGCAAAAGGCACCGGAGACCAGGTACCAGCACCAGGGACAGGGTACTGACACCAGCACCGAGGACTGGCACCGGGAACCGGCACCAACTGCAGGCAATGGGCACAGGGAAAGGGGCACTGGCAGGGGAACCGGGCGCAGCACCAGGCATTGGTACTGGCAATGGCACCAGCCACAGACAACTGCCACCGGGTACCGGTGCCGGGAACCGGCCAACGGGCAGAGACAGCACTGGATAATGGGCACCGGGCACCGCACGGCACCACGTGAGCACCAGGCGCTGCCGGGCCACGCATGCAGGGTGACATGGCACCCACGTCCTGCACCGGCACCTGGCGGCAAACACCTTTATTGTAACCAGAGCCGGCTCCAGTGCCAGTGGAGACGCCCCAGCACAGAGTCACTGCGATCTGGGGCGCCCAGCCCAGCTCTGCCGCTTGCCCACCATCTCCCCGGTGGCAAAGGTGCGAGGAAGAGGAGGGCCCTTTGCCGGCTCTGGTGTTGAACCGCTGGCGGTGCGTCGGCACCTCTCCCGTGCCAGGGGTCTTGTGGGCAGCTCCGGGAAGCCCCCGGCATGTCCCCCAGCCGGCGTGGTGCCGCAGCATGCCGGCGCCTTGCCGACCTTGACTTCACGCAGCCCCTTCCCTCATGGTTGGGCCGGGGGCTCCTCGTGCTCCCTGGCGGAAGGAGGAGCTGGGCTCTGGTGCCGTGGGGAGCGCCGGCAGACACGGCCCCGCCGGGGCTCATGCCAAGGACCTGAAGGTGCTGAAGTGGGGTGCCGCAGGGGGGGACGCCTGGGGGTATCTCTGTGGCGACACTGGGGGTGTGCCGGTGCCGTCGGCGGCTCCTGGCTGCGCATTCTTGCCAGGGGAGGGGGGGAGGGGGGAAGGGGTGGAGGTGAGCCAGGGTAGCCGCTGGCAGCCGGACGAGCCCGTGCCACTCCAGCAGGCGGGCAGACCCCAAAACCAACCCTGGGTGGGCACGGGACCCCCCAGCCGCCCCCACTCACCACGCTGATGGCGCAGGTGCAGTTGTCATAGGAAAGCTCTGCGGAGAAAAAATGGGACGGGGATGGTTTTAGCGTGCTGGGGACTGGGGGAAGCGGTGGCACTGGCTGCTGAAGGGGCACAGCCCGGCACAGGGTGGGTCCGAGCCTTACCGGTGGTGGGGTACTGCGTTTCCGTCCAGCAAGACGCCTGCTGCCTGCAAAAACAAAACTGGTGGCAGCGTGGCGGGCAGGGGCGCGTGCGGGCAGGGAGGAGGCAGCGGGGAGCCTGGCACTGCGGCTCGGCTGGGGTGACCCAGGGAGCTTTCGGTGCCCGTTTAGCCGTGGCGGCGCTGGCTCCGAAAGCTCTCACCTCTTTGCCCGCTGTCTCCTGGCCTCAACTGGCGAAAGAGAAAACAGAGACGGGTGGAGGCGCAGCCAGGCTCGGACACCAGAGCTGCACAGTGATGCTGGGGCGGGGACCCAGCGGGTGCCTTAAACCTGGTTCTACCCAAACCACAACCCCCTCCAGGGGTTCCTGCTGCTGGTGACTCGCCCAGAGCCGGTGAGGACCAAGAAGGGATCTGCCTGACGGCACCAGCACCGGCACCCTCGCCCCTGAGGCAGCACCGAACTGTGTGCCACCCCAGTGGGGACATCTGAGGTGCCAATCCCTACCGGCACAGCCGGTGCTCCCCGGTTATGGGCCCCCACCAGCACGGCCACACCAGCGAGAGTGCCCGCACCCTACACACCTCGACAGGCCACCACCACCGCCGCTGCCAGCAGCAGCAGCACCAGGACGGCCACACTGATGGCAACTGGGAGAAGCCAGGAACGATCTGGAAGGGGAGAGAGAGCGGGGGGTCACCCGCAGGGAAACCCCTGGCATGACCACAGAGGACCACTGGGAACAAGACACTGGCGCTGTTGCCGAGCCGGGTGGGTCCCCCGTGCCGGTACCTTGCCGCAGAGTGGTGGAGGTCGGCAGAGGACGGCCAGTCGGGGCGGTGGTGGGAGGATGACAGCCGGCGTCACCCGAGGCTGGTGAGAAACACGTTGGGTTTGGTTCGGCAGCGGCCCTGGCGCACTGCGGCCGCTGCACTGCGGCGGAGCCCCTCATGGCTGTGGGGAGGGGGTGCCCACACCCACTGCCCCCCCCGGCGTCCCACCACCCGCACCGTTCACCACAATCTCCATGCTGAATGCCGACATCTGCCAGGCGCTGCCGTTATAGCTCCGGTACCTGCACCGGTAGCACCGGGAGGCCAGTGCGGTCCCATCCAGGGTGAAATCAACCTTGTGCTGACCCGGGTTGGCGGAGACGCTCTGCGCGGGGAAATCAGCGCCTGTTGCAAAGAGCTCGAAGGTGCTGCCGGGGTAGCTCCGCGGGGCGAGGCAGATGATTTTCGGGGAACCCCCGTCCTCTTGGAAGAGGAGCCCGAGTGGCGGCGGGGAGAGCCTCGGCGCTGCCATGGCTCCTGTGCGAGAGGGAACAGGGAGCCGGATGCGATCGTCAAGGGACTGGTGCGGTGGTGAATTCTAGCTCGGCCAACCCAAGCTCAGGTGGAGGCAAGGACAACATACCCGCCACGAAGAGGAGAAACTCCAGCCTCATCCTCCTCCTCTCCCTCCTCCGGGGTCTGGATCAGGGACAGCCCCGTCAAAGAGACCCCGAGGCGCAGGAGCTCTCCGCTGAAAAGAAGAAGGAGTATTTTGCTCAAAATGAAGTTTCATCACCCAGGAAGGAAATGACAGAGTCCCCAAGTACAGACCAGGGTTATTTTTTTCCCCTGTTGCACAGAAAAGGCTTTTTCCACCCAATAATCAGAGCAACGCGAGCTTGTGTCTGTGTGAAACCTGCTCCTGCCTGACACTGGACGTGATTTCCTGGGCTCACTCCACAATTATGACAATGATATTGTCAAAAAAGAGGTGTAAACAGGACGTAACGAGGCGTCACTTTGGACTGACACCCAACCAGGACCCTCACCCAGACCCTCGACAAGGTCGGACGGCTTGAAACAACTCCTGCAGTTTTTCTTTGGCACGTCTAGCTCCCAACGGTGCTGCCGGCCTCGGTGGCAATCGCTTTGCCCGTTAATGAAAAGCAGCTGCCCACAAGGTGGAATGGAGCCTGGCGTGTACAGCGCTTCAGGGCAGGAAGCGACCAGCGAGCCTGAGGAGACGCACCTCGTCAGGGCTGACGATGCAGGCGCAAAACGAGGGGCCGTTCCTGGAGTTGCTGATCCTGAGGGACGTGACCGTGCAGGCTGGCCCGGGGGCTGTTGCGTGGGGAGAGGAGGGGCACAGCCGGCGGTGGGGACCGCGTGCCGGATGCGCCCGCCTGCTTGGTCCACGCCTGCTTCCTCTTGCGGTTGTCCCAAAACCGCGAGGAATCAGGGCCGAGAGGTTGGCCTGGGGCTGGGGAGCGGCGGTGGTAGGTCGGCTGCGGCCCTGCTCCTCCGTTTCCCCAGGAGGGTGAGGCCGAGCCCTGGGTTTGAGCCAGGGCCCTAGCTGGGGAGCAGCCCCACACCCTGACATTGCTCACAGAACCCCCCCAGTCTGCTCCCCGGCCCCTCAAGCTGTGCCAAGATCTCCCAAATCTGCCCCTAAGCACCTAAATCTGCCTTACGCCCTCCCCAGATCATCCTCAGGGACTACCCAATCCACATCTAACCACCCAAATTTGCCCTGGGACGTCCCAAATCTGCCCCAAGACCCCAGTCCTGCCCTAGGGCCCCCCCAGAACTGCACCTCAATACCCAGATCTGCTCCAGGCCCCCCTAAATCTGCGCCAGCCCCCTAAATCTGCCCCAGGAGCCTCCAAATCTGCCCCAGGAGCCTCCAAATCTGTCTCAGGGCCCCCCAAATCTGCACCTAGCCACCTGAATGTGCCCCAAGGCCCCCCAAATCTGCCTCAGGACCTCCCAGATCTGCCCTAGGGTCCACCAAATCTGCACCTAGCCAGCTAAAGCTGCCCCAGGAGCCTCCAAATCTGCACTTAAACACCCAAATTTGCCCCAGCCCACCCTCATCTGCCCCAGGCCACGCCGCGGTGCATTGTGGGAGCCCTGCTCCCCTCAGGGAGCGGCCGCGGCCCCCCGGGCTGAGGGAAAAGATGAGGGGGCGGGCGCTGGTCCGCGCCGGCCAATGAGAAGTTAGAGCGCCGGGCGCCGGGAGGGGAGCAACCAATTAGCGGAGAGGATTCCGGGAGAGGCGGGGCAACGCTGCCGTTCGCCAGGACCCCGCCCCGCGGGCGTCCGAGGCGCTGCCTGAAGCCCCGCCTCGCCGCTCCCGCCTCAGGCGGCCGCCGCGGACAACCCCGCCGTCCGCCCGGGCCCTGTCGGCGCACCGCGGCGGGGCGGGGCCTAGCTTAAAGGCGCCGCGCGTCGGAAATGGCGGCGCGGTGGCTGTGGCTGCTGGCGCTCTGCACCGGGCCCGCCGCCGCCCCGCCGCCGCCCGACGCCGAGGTGACGTTCGTCCTGCCCGCCGGCCGCCGGGAATGCTTCTACCAGGGCGCGCCCGGGAACGCCTCCCTGGAGGCCGAGTACCAGGTACCGGAGGGGGCGGGGGCGGAGCTATACCGGAGGGGGCGGGGCTTGCACCGAAGGGGGAGGGGCTTGTACCGGGCCGGTAACGGGAGAGCTGGGCCGGTAACGGAGGGGTTGCGGCCTGGGGGGGGGGGGATTGGACGACGACGGGGAAGCTGGACTGGAGAGGAGGGGGAATACCGGGAGGAGGAGGAGGAGGGGGGGGAGCCGGTACCGGGGGGGATAACGGGAGAAGGAGTTGGGGGGGGGGGGGGAACCGGTACCGGGCCCATAGGCAGGTGTGGGGGGACGTGGGGCCCAGGGCTGGGCAGGAGCGGTGTCCCCGGTACTGGAGGGGTGTCCCTGGTACCGGAGGGGTGTCCCCGTTACCGGTGTCCATCCCCGGTTCCGGCAGGTGATCGGTGGGGCCGGGCTGGACGTCGACTTCTCCCTGGAGAGTCCCTCGGGGCTGCTGCTGGTCAGCGAGTCCCGCCGCTCCGACGGGGCGCACACGTGAGTCCTGACCGTCTCCCGTCCTGTCTCCTGTCCCGTCTCCCGTCCCGTCCCGCTGACCCCACTCTCCTCTCCACCCTGGCAGCGTGGAGCCCACCGAGGCCGGCGACTACAAGCTCTGCTTCGACAACTCCTTCAGCACCATCTCGGAGAAGCTGGTGTTCTTCGAGCTCATCTTTGACAGCACCCAGGAGGACGAGGAGGAAGAGGAGGAGGAGGAGGAAGGCGACGGCTGGGTGGAGGCGGCGGAGCCCGAGGACACGCTGGACGTCAAAATCGAGGACATCAAGGTGGGGATGAAGTTCGACGAGGCCAAGCGTGAGGTCCTGCGGCTGGGCCGGTATCCGTACTGGCCGGGGATGAAGGCATCGGAGCCACCCCATGGAGGAGGAAGAGCCGGACATGAGCTGGCAACGCATGCCAGCAGCCTGGGAATTCAACTGCCTCCCGGGTGGCATCACCGGCAGCGTGGCCAGCAGGGCAAGGGAGGGGATTCTGCCCCTCAAGTCGAGCAAGAACCCCCCCGGCAGTCCTGCGTTTGGATTCAGCAGCGCTGGGTTGATGGTTGAACTCGATGATCTTAAAGTTCTTTTCCAACCTAAATTATTCCGTGATTCTGCTCCCAGCTCTGGGGCGCTCAGCAGAGGAAGGAGAGGGACATGCGGGAGCGGTTCCGGAGGAGCCCACAGAGCTGATCCGAGGGCTGGAAGAGTTGGGGGTGTTCAGCCCGGAGGGGAGACGGCTCTGGGGAGACCTTCTTGCACCTCGCGGCGCTGCCCAGAAAGACGGGGACAGACTCTTTCGGCGGGCTGGCAGCGCTGGGACAAGGGGGAAGGGGTTTCGGCTACAAGAGGGGCGATTCGGCCCGGCTCTAGGGAGGAAATTCTTCCCGCCGAGGGGGGTGAGGCCCTGGCAGAGGCTGCCCAGGGAGGGGGTCGATGCCCCGTCCGTCCCTGGGACCCTTCGGGGCCGGGCTGGCCGGGGCTCTGAGCACCCTGGTCTCGGTGAAGACGGCCCCGCTCGTGGCAGGGAGGGTTGGACGGGCTGAGCTCCAAGCGTCCCTTCCCACCCAAACCGTCTCGGGATTCCCTGAGGAGGCAGCGGAGATCGGCACGTCCGACCGGTGCCTCCCTTTCTGTCCCCAGGAATCTATCGAGACCATGAAGAGCCGCCTGGAACGGAGCATCCAGATGCAGACGCTGCTTCGAGCCTTCGAGGCCCGAGACCGTAACCTGCAGGAGAGCAACCTGGGCCGGGTGAACTTCTGGTCGGCCGTCAACCTGGGCGTGCTGGTGGTGGTGGCTTTCCTCCAGGTCTACATGCTGAAGAGCCTCTTCGAGGACAAGAGGACGGTGCGGACGTAGATGGGGGTGAGGGTGGGGGACACACACACGGGACTCGGCTCCCTGCCGGGATGGCGTCGGAGGAAGGATGTGCTCCCCTCCGGCTGCTGCTGCTCCCTCCCGGCGGGGATTAAACCTGCCCAGCTTTGTACCGCAGTGTCTTGGAGCCGATGCGAACCCCGGGGGGTGGGGGAGGTTTGGGGGCGAACCCCCCCCGCATTTTGTCACTGAAGGGCCTTGAATGCGCATCCCGGAGTCTTTGAGGAAGGAATGCGTTTATTGTGGGCCCTGTGGGGAGTCATGGGGACGAGTCTCTGGGATCCTGAGGTGGTTTATAGGCTCAGCCATAGCCAGGGGCTGGACAAACTCCTTGGAATTGCCTCCACCAGGAGGGAAAAGGGCCCCGGAGGAGCCGGAGCTGGGAAGGACTTTGCTCGGGGAGAGGGTTCCCCACTCCTGCAGCATTTATTGGGTAAGATGTGGACCCAGCCCTGCCCGCTGGCTCCGATACAGCATGGCCAGCACCATGGAGATGGAAACTGCTGCCTGGAGGCTCACCACGTGCTGGAGCTGCTCTCCCAATGCCGCTGTCCTGCAGCTCATCCAAGCATCTGGGAAGGACCCGCTGAATTCCTCCAGCTTTGGGGGAAACCGGGACTTTCCTCAGCCAACGCAGAGCCAGGATTCCCCCGCCCAGAGTCTCGCTCCCTGCGGCTCTTGCAGATTCAGGGGTGCAGGCTTGGCCCTCCCTCCACAGGAGGCATTGGAACAGAACCAAGATGGCCATAAGGAGCAGATCCAGCCTTAAAAATGCCCAGAAAAGGGAATTCAAGTGGCAAATGTCGCTCCTGGTGCCCGTAAATGGGGGGGGACGACATTGCTGGGCTGGGAGAGAGACGGGGCAAGAAATACTCCAAAATCGGGGCGAGCGTTGGACGCGCTTTATGTGTCAATGCCCCTGAAAAAAACACACCGGGGATGTCCACGAGGGGAGGGCGAAGGGGGAAAATCCCCGCGGCAAGGGCAGAGTTCCCCCTAGCTTTGCCGATGCAGCATCAGCGGGAACTGGAGCCAGTCCCAGGCTGCGGGGGGGGTCATTATTAATCCGCTAAATCACAACCTAGGCAAGGTGAGGGCAGCAGGAAGAGGCTGGCCCGGCTTGGGGGGGCTTCTCGGCGCCCTGGAAGTGGGAGTTTTCACACCAGAGTGAAACGCCGCAGTCCCAAGAGCCCTTTTCCAGTCCCGAGGTTGCCGAAAGCTGCGGGGGGAGAGGCCTCACGTGTCCCCGATGCCTCGTCCTTTGCCCCCGGTGTGGGGCTGTGTCCTGGCCCCCGGCTGAAGGCGTCTGCTCGGCTTTGCAGTGGTGGGATGGGGGCGTCGGAGCAGCGGGGCCGGTGGAGCTCAGAAGGGCCGAGGCGGCGCAGAGGGAGCCGGTCTCCTGGTGGTAGGGGAGGAGAAAAAATAGAAAAAGAGCATTTAGAAGGATCGGAGCTCCCCTGTCTGGGGGGGGGGGGGGGGGGTGTCCCCAGCCAGGACCCCCCAGTGTGGCTGCTCCAGCTGCAGAGGAGCCCCTGAGCGGGTCCCTGTCCCCCCCCAAGAGCCTCTGGAGTCTCGGGGTGAGACCTCCCCACCCAAATCACAGCCCACCCCACCCCAGTTCTATCAGCCCCCAACAAGCCCCAGCTGGCTTCCCTTGGCGCCTTCGTTAGCGCCTTCATTAGCAATCCATCCCATTAGGACTGACGGCACTCCATCGCCCCTTCCTCCTGCTGCAGCCCCGGGAGCATCCCATCCCAGCTGGCGGCTGCGGGATGAGCAGCCGGTGCCGGCACGGCACTTGCCGTGGGGTAGAACCGACCCTGAAACACCTGAGCTTGCCGCGCTGCCCGGCACCAGCGCAGGGTCCGGCCCTCGCTCTACGGAAAATCCCCCAAAATCCCTCTTGGTGCAATGTCTGGCTGCCTTGGAGCCGGCACGATCTGGTACATGCCGGAGCACCGAGTCCTACTGAAGCTGATGACACAACCCTGCACCGGGGGAAGCTCCGGCTGCGCCAGGACCTCCTGGTCACCCACCACAGCCAAGATCGCATGTCCAGGCCTCCCTCTGGCTGCCAAGGGATAAATCCCACCGGAGCCACTCATGTCCCTCCCGGGCTGGAGCAAGACACTGGTGGTTTCTGAGGACAAGGAGATGCCGGACTGCGACCGCACAGAAACGCGGCTCTGCCATAAGCCGGGTGGTGGGGAATCGGGGCTGTAGGGCTGCATCCAGCCCCAGCCCCGCACCGGCCCCTGTTTGCTCCAACCGGGATTTTTCTGCTACAACAGTTTTCTGCAGCCCAGGTGCTCAAAGACACGTCCAAAAACATGGGGACCACCGTGCTTTGGCAGCACTGGGGGGGCCTTACATGGAGGATGATGGTTTGATGCAAATAATAAAGATTTGGGCTTTTAAACAGCCATCAGTGAAATCTTGGTTAGAGGAGCTGGCACAGAGACAGCCTGCAGGACAGCCCCCCCTTGATCCGAGACCCCCAAACTCCCCGTTTGATTCGAGAGCCCCACAAAGTCTCCTCAATCTGAGACCCCCCCAAAAGCCCCTCTTGATTCGAGATCCCCCCAAAAGCTCCCCTTGATTCGAGGCCACCCCACCAGCAATAGGACACTGGAGGAAAAGGCAGGAGGGAGAAGGAAAGGGCGAGACCAAAACCCCCCTGAAGCGCCAGAGACTTTCACCAGAAGATTTGTATTTTTTTTTTCCCCTTTATTTTTTTTTTTAATCTTTTTTTTTTAGTTTATTAATAGGATACAGACTGGAGGCACTTACATGTTGGCAAACTGGAGGGAGAGGAGAGGAGCGGGCTGGGTTTTTGGCCAGAAGAGGTGAGCAAGGGGGAGGCCCCCAAAACCGCCGGCGGGAAGGGGCAAGCGCTGGACAGGACCCCCCTGGCCGGGGAGGTGGTGGCAGCACCGGCCATGGACCGGAGAGGGTGGTGGTGGGGGCGAGAGCTGCACAGAGCGGCCGTGCTGGCGATGCCACCGGCCCCCCAAAACCCTGGGGGTACCTGGCCAAATGACAGTGGGCAGGGCGGCAGGGTGGGGTCGTTAACGGATTAATTGGGGGACGGGACACCTTGCTGTGAAAAAGGGGGATGCGATTAAGGCAGGCAGCGCCGCAGCCCCATCTCCACGCTCCCGGCAGCCTGGCTGGGCTGGGGCTGGAGTCGATGTTTTTAAAAACCTACATTATTGTTGGGGTGTTGGGGTTTTTTTTCCCTTTTTTTTTTTTTTTAATACAATTAATACAGTCTGTAAAAATATTTACAACCTCTGCTCCCAGCCAGAGCCCAGTGGGGCGGCCAGCTCCTTGGGGAAGACCGAAGGCAGCAGCAAAGCGGGCAGGGATGCTGCGGGGGCCAAGGCACGGCTGGCTCGGGGCTGTCCCCTCGCTCCAGGCATCCTCCCAGACACAACCTCCCCCGCCTTCGGGATTTGCACAGGATTATCAGGGGCAGCCGGACCCCCAGAAGAGCCTGTCCTGGGTGGGGGGCTCAAGGCAGTGGGGAGAAATGCTCCCTCCTCTTCCTCAGGGCTGGAAAAGCCGCTGCCGGCGAGGGGTTGTGGTGACGACAAACCGGGAGGGCACGGAGCTGCCCAGAACGCTCCAGCATGCTCCCCCCGCCACAAGACCCACCTCCCCGTGCGTTATTCCAGTCTTTTTCCCCGGGTCAGCCCGGCTTCAGGCGTCACCGGCGGCCAAGGTTCGGTGTGCGCCGCGGTGGGCACTTTACGGTGAGCACCGAGTACGGAGTGGGGCGAGGGCGGGCGTCGCGGAAGAAATACCTGAGGTTCGCTGCTGAGCCGGCACCTCGCGACACAAGGACTACCTGGAGAGTCTGCTCCTGCTTTGCGGCGGATTAGATTTATTAGCAAATCGCTATCTGCAGTCCCATCATTTTCCATATATAAATTTTCCTCAAAGCTATAAAAACTGAAATATAGACTATGGTCAAGATTAGCAATCGACTTTCGGGTTTGGGAGAGAAAAACCAAAAATCGCTAAGTTTTATATATAATATATTAATACAAAAATTCTGGAGGGGGGGAGGAAGAGGAGGAAAAGGAGGAAGAAAGCGAATAGGCAGGAATCTGGTCAGCCCCAACGGCAGCTCTAGGAGATTCTGGGCGCAGCCAAAGACAGGCGACAGTCTTGGAGTCAACCACCTCCGAGCTCTCCCATCCCCGTCGCGTACATTCAGGCCATCCCACGGCACGAACGCCGAGCGCCGGTGTGTGGTGGAGGGAGGGAGGGGGGGGGATTTCTGACAAAGTGCAATATTCGCCCCCCCCCCCCCCAAATATCTAATCCTCCGCGGTTTATTATATGGGGGCGGGAAGGGGGGGCAGAGCGGGACTCGGGGGCTTCTCTGGCACAGCACCGGCCCCTCGCCGCCGTAGTGCCGACTATCCGCTTCCCAGCTCAGGCGCAGCGGAGGTGAGGGAGGGCGAGGAGCGCTGCCCGTCCTAAACCGATGTCGCCGGCATTTACACGCCGGGACGCTCTGCGCCCGTCCCGAGGAGGGGCCGTGGCGCGCTGATGGGGATCGGCCGTGGTTAAACCGCTCTGCTGAGCTGATCACAGGTAGGATGGTTTTAAAAAATGAGATTAGACGCAGGGGTTCGGGGTTGTTTTTTCCCCTTCCCCCCCCCCAAAACGGCAAAGGAAAGCGGCAGGCGTGGGGGCAGCCGCTCCGGGAGTCGCTACCAGCCCCTGGGCAGTTAATCGAGCAGGGAGGGTTCGGCCGGTCGGATAATGGTGGGCCGGTTCGGCGCGGCGGGGGGTCTTCTGCTGCAGAGAGAAGGGGAACAGAGGCGTGAGCGTGGGGACGGCGAGGCGAGGGGACCTCGTGGTGGCAGCTCAGCTCGAGGCCACGTCCCAGCGTGCCGGTGGCACGTGAGCTCCCCAGCCTCCGGCGCGTGCCACGGAGGTACCGGCAACCGGCACCGATCCTTCTGCAGGGACGAGGGGGACCAGAGTTCCCACCCCAGGAGAAGCGAGGGGCTGCACTGGGGGGACAGAAGGGGAGCTCCAAGTCCTGCCACAAAAACCACGAGCTGCTGACTCCCCTCCCGACCGAGGGGTTTTGCACCTCGGAGGCACCGGGACGTTCAGAAAAACTCAACCCAAGTTGAGGATCCAGCCCTGGGGGCAGGAGACCACCCCATGCCCGCCCACTCAGGAGGGCTGCAGGCCAAGGACGACAGCCTCCCCTGGCACCGGGGAGCCTGCCGAAATGGATTCTCTTACCTGGGCACACCTGGAGGAATGCCGGGGGGGATGCGTGCCGGCCGCGACGGGATCTGAGGAGGGGCTGAGAAGGGGTCGTTATTAGCAGCGAAGATGTTCTGGGGTCCAGGGCGCGATGGGATGGGGGGAGCGGCGAAGGAGGAGGGTCCCCCTGCAGGGATGGGGATCAGGGGCGGCCCTGGTGTTGGACCCCTCACAGCCGGCGGCCGGCCTGGTGGCAGGACGGCAGATCTGCGCTGAGGCGGAGGGCTGCGGAAGAGAGAAAGCACCTCAGGGAACGGAGCGCTGACAGCCCGCAGCCCTCCTTTCCCCCAGTAAAAAGCCCAAATCTGCGTTATCCTGTCGTCCACCCCACTAATTCCCATTGGGCATCCCGTCCCCGCCAAACCAACCTGTGCCCGCTGCTTGTCTGCAGCCACGTGTCGTCCACGGGCGGGGGAACTGGCGTGGAGACGGTGCTGGTGCTGATATCCCCGATGATGTTCAAGGCCTCTTTCAGGGCATGGTACATGCGCAGCATGTCGTCCCTCCTCTGCGCCTGGTCGGCCGACTCCTCCATCAGGCTGTTCTGGTCGGCAGAGGAGTACAGGTAGGCCAACAGCTCCGAGTGGATGAAATCCTTGGTCTAAAGAGAAACAGCAAGCCAAGGTCAGCCTGAGACAGCAAACCTCCTGGCTCGGAAGCTGGGGGAGTCAGAGCTGGAGGACCCAAAGCCGTGGAGGCAGCGGGGGCCAGGGGACACCTCTTCCAGCCCTGGAAGACGCGTGGAGCCCCAGCGACTTGGGACTTGCAGGACAGTTCAGCGTCCCCAGTTTGCTGGAACCAGGCTGGAGCAAACGCCAAGAATCAAAGTGCCTTCTCAGCAAAGCCGCTGCCAAGCAGCTCGAGCACAAAGACATAAAAATTAAGAATCAAAAGATCATCAAATCCCACTGTTCAGTTCCGGCTCGGCGATGCGCGTGGCGCAGCCCATCCGACTCCTACTAAAGCCGAGGGGGGCCCAGGGCTCCTCCCCAGCGTGTGCTGCCCAGAGAACCCCAAAATCCCCAGAACCCCCAGAAGCTCCCTTCCCTCTAGAGGGGCTGCATCCGTCCGAGGTTCCCCTCCACCCCGCGGTGCAGCCACTCACATTGTTTATCATGAGGTGCATTATCGTCTTTGGCATGAGGTCCCGGATGGACTTGTTGATGATGCCGACGTAGGAGTCGACAAGGTTGCGGATGGTTTCCACCTGGCGCTCCAGCTGAGGGTCCATGGAGAAGGTGTTCTCCTGGGCGCCGTCCTCGTTCTCAGTCTGCTCAGGGAAAGCAGGGCACAAGTTACTGTCGGGATCTGACAGACCCGGAAAGAAACCCCTCTGCTCCGCACATATTCCCTGTCCCTTCCACCTATTTCCATCCTACGCGGATGCTTTTTTGAAACAGTTTATTTCGTAGCCCGGAACGACTAGATCCATCGGCTGGGCAGCACAAACTAGGGCCGCGTTATAAAGTTCGTCCTCTTCTGCGATACCACGGCATTTTCCAGGGTATCCGAGAACCTACTGTGACACACCAGGACCCAAGCCAAGAGCTCCCAAGTCTGAAGGCTCCTCTGGCAGCCTCTCCCCAGGCTGGTCTCAGACAGCACCCCTCGGCCAGCCTGCTCCGGGAGGGCTCGGACAAGTCAGAGGGAGTGTTTACTTGGTCTTTCTCTGGGTAAACTCCCGCTCGGAGGAAGGAGGCTTTCCAGCTGTCCACATCTTCTTGGGAGTCGCAGGCCAGCTCAATCTGACGGAGATCTTTGTACACGTTCCTAGGAAGAAGGCGCAGAGCCAGGGGTGAGGACCACGGAGGATGGGAGGCTCGGCAGAGCACTGGCGAGGCCTCCAGCACCTCGAGCCCTCAACACCAGGATGCCCGAAGAAGCCCGAAATCCCTCCAGAATGCGTATATAAATATTGGCAAGCTTCTGCTTCCTCTGAAGAAATCCTCCCCCACCAGATCACAGATGCTCCTGCCTTGGAGCGCGACACCAAACGGACGGGGAAGACAGATGCACGGCCTGGGTTTGGACCAGCAATGACCGAAGGAGGGCAAAACCATCAGCCCGTCAACCGTGGAGCATGTTCGGCAGCGTTTTGAGCCTGGTGTGATACCCAGAAAGCGAAGGGATTTTGGGAGGCTCCTGCTCACAGCCCTTACCTTTGCTCTGTGTTGAAGATGGCAAAGACGTGCTTGTTAGACATAAATCCCTTCTCCACGTCCCTGATTTTCAAATTATCCAAAGGCAACATGTATTTCTTCTCCTTCTCCTGGAAGAGTGGACAAGAGAAAGGGAGAGATGAGAGCGAGCGAGCACAGCGGCGCTTCGCTAATGCTGATTAGCCATCCTGAGTAGAATGAAAACCCAACCCCGAGAAACACAGCGGAGATCAGAACTCCTGCGACGGAGGGGCAGCGATTTCCTCAAGCTCACACCAGAGAAGGTCCACCAAGACACGCTTTTCAGCTCAGCCCACAGCACACGATTCCCTGACCAAAGCCAAGAGCTTTACCTGGGACGGAGCAATTTGCCCTCCCCAGGAGCCTGCCCCCTGAATTGGCAGCACTCTGGCACGAGAACAGACCACGAATCCCTTTTGGTGCTGCTCTGGCTACCTGGCTTCCCTGCCTTTCCAGGGATGCATCCGGCAGCACCAAAGAAACCACTGGAGAAAGGAATTTGGTCCCTCCAGGTCAGCGGGCAGCTCCAGGATGCTGCCCGCTGGCAGCCCTGCCTGTGCCGTAGCTGCCCTCCCTTGGCATGGGATGGGGCCAGCTCCACCGGAGCCCACCCTGCTGCCTCCGAGGGGCCCCAGGAATTTCCCCCCCAGTGCCCGTCCCTGCCGGAGGGGATGGTTGGAAGGAACCGGGGCCTCGCAGTCTGGCACGAAGTCGGCTGCTGATTTAAGAGGCTGCTCTCCAGCCCCGCCGAGGGGCCACCCAGCCGAGTCGCTGCCGAAACGCCACATCTGGAATTGTTTAGAACAGCTCCAGCTCCACTTTGTCTCCAGATGCTGCGCACACGGTCCCAAAAAGTGACGTTCGCCTTTGTAGAGAGGCCACGAACCCAAAGCCTTCCCCCCCCCCGCCCCCCTTCCACCACCGCCCCACACTCCTCCTCATGATTTCCTGAAAAACCCACAACTTTTTTCCAGACTGGATTCGGTTGCAAGGACTTTGCCACGTCAGAAGAGAGACAAAGCAGTTTCCTTTCGCCCATCGGGCTTCTCTCCTTATTAAAAAAAAAAAAAACCAAAACCCGGGAGGGGGAAAAAATTAAAAATAAAAACCGCCCCCGTGGATGCCGTGGGAAGCCGGAGACTCCAGCCCAGCCTGCCCAGTGTTCAGACTACCTGTTCAGGAGGGTTTAAAGTTGTACAGTAGTCTGCACATTGGTTAGATCGGGTTTGGCCGAGCAGCACCCCAGCAGCACCCCAGCAGCCGCAAGGTAAGGGTAGTGGGGGGGAGCGAGCCCGGATTCGGCCCTTTTTGGGGAGATTTTTGCTCCGACTCGTGGAGGCGGCGTGGTTTTGGGGTTTTGGGTTTTTTTGCCTCGGCGGCACAACCGGGAGGGCAGAGCCGAAGCGGGGGGAGCCCGGCTGGGCAGTGCTCCCCACGCTTCCCCCCCCTTGCAATGCGGAGGCGAGAGGGTGGGCTGCATCCCCCCAAAACCCCAGGGTGCTGGGTGCCGGCTTAGCAGCTCTTGGCGGTTCATTTTTTAACGGCGGGGGCTTGGTGTGGGGGGGCAGGGGTAGGGGGGCAGGGAGAGCTGGGCTTGCAGAAGACAGAGCCTCATTCATCCCCGGCCGGCTGGTTCTCATTACCCGCCGCGGAGGGGCCAGACGTGCCCCCCGAGAGGCCTCTGCGCAGGAAACCGGGGGAGCACCGGCGGGCTCCGAGAGGGGGGGAAAGCACGCTGGAGGGAGGTTTATCAGCTCAACATGTTTCCTTCTCTTTTAGGAGGCAGATTTAAAAAGGGGGCTGGGGGGGGGGGGGTGTGGCCGGGTAAGAGGTTAAAATCTGACTTCACGGTTCGGGAGAGACGTTCACCTTTGCAGCTTGCTCGGAAGATGAAGGATGAACAAAAGAAGCCCGGGCTTTGCTCTCGTGCCCGATGTCCAGCTGCTGAGCAGCTCCCGGGAAATAAAAGTTGTGTTCACGTCTCCTTTTTCTGACCCGCGTGCTGGGCTCTGGCGAGGCAGCGGCCACACCGAACCCCTTGCGTCCCCCCAAAACACCCTGCAAGCCAGCCCCCCCACCCCACAGCATCTGGCCAGGAGGCCGGTGACGTAAGGGGAAAGGCGAGATCACAGGCCGATTTTCAGACTGTGGGGGCGGAAATGCTGGAAAATCTGAAATATGAAAGTAGCATGGCCGAGACCACGGTGCCATGAAGGAGATGCTGGCTCCGGCGCTCACGCCGGCCCTGGCAGGTCAGACAAGTGGGCAGGAGATGCCGGTCTTGCCGCCATCCCGTTCCTGGGAGGGTTGAGCCCAAAGAAATCGCTTTGGGTTTGAGTGGTGAAATGCTGTTTCCAGGCAGGGGTGAGCTACCAACACCCTGGCCGCCCCGGTACGCCGGGGAGCAGGATGTCCAGCCTGAGGGCTGGGGCACCAGATCCCCTGACATGGGCAAACAGGTCTGGGAACAGCAGCGGTCCCTTCCCAGACACCCGGTGAGGAACAAGAAGGGACCTGTGGGGTCCCGGCACAGAGAAACCCCAGAAGCGGAGAGAATCGGGTTCCCTCCCCATGCCCTGGTCTCCCCATGTTCCCAGGGGTGGCTCTGGAGGGGTATTGGTGGCTGGGGGGTGGCTGGGCACCGCATGAGCCGGTCAGGACAGCGTGCAATGCCCCCCACGTGTACCCTACCTCCTGCCCACCACAGGCAGGGCTGCCCGGGCTTCAGGCAGCAGAGACGCTTCAGCATTCTTTGCTGGAGGCTGGCACGGGCTGCAGCCACCTCCTGCCCACCCCGATTCCGTTTCCCATTTCCCTCCAGCTTCCAAGATCTTTTTGCAGCTCAACCCCAGCGTGGGGATATTAACCCCCTTGGCACCTCCTGCCCGAAGGCAGCTTTGGGATGACGCGTGATGTAAGAGCAGCACAGCAACCCCACGGAGAACAGCCAAGGTGGGGGTTTGGGGCTTGGTGACAATGCACCGATGGTCCCATAGGGCCAAAGACTAAGTTTTCCTTTACCTGCAGCCAAACGCTGCACAGCATTGGTGGTTTTTCTTTCCCCAGGGCCAGAACGGACATGGTTTCCCCTCCTGACCACCTGCATTGCTCCTCTGGCTTTGCTGTGCTGAGACGGTCAAACTGGGAACTGGCTGCCCTGGGTTAGGGGGCTGGGATGGGGCAGGGAGGTAAAGGGAGGTCCCCGATCCTTCTTGGAGGTCTTGCAGCAACAGCACTGGGGACAAAGAAAACCCCCCCTGAAGGAGGCAGGGCACAGGGGATGCCTGCACGGTGTGGCCACCCCCCAGGCTCGGCCAGGGCCGGGCAGCTGGATCCCGTAGGACCTCCGCTTGCCAATGTCTCCCAGTTTATCTTTGTTTACACAATCCCGAGGTCTGGGGGAGTGTCTGGAGACATGGAATTTGCTGGCTGGGGCTGTGCGGTGTCCGCAGGGCACCCTCCAGAGGAGACCCACGCTCCTGCACGCCAGGAGATGGACAATGCTAATTAGTCCCGGACACTAATTCTCATTCCTAGCCTGAGGACCTTCTCACCCCAGGCCCGTGAATCACAGAGCCTCCCCTCAAAACCCGTTCTTCCCCGCTCACACATACCTCCTCGTCCTTGTACCAGGACAATGACTCGGCCGTCAGCACAAACCAGTATTCCTTGGAGCCTCCCTTCATGATGCTGATGTTGTTGATGGTCAGCCAGCCCCTGCGGATCACCTGGAGACAGAGGAGTGGTGGTGGGGAGCGGAGGGGAGGAAGGAAGAAGAGGTTACAGGCTACTGTGGAGTCTCCAGGGGAGTTCCCCAGATGGAGAGCAAGGAAAAGTGCTCCTGAGCTCAAAACCCCGCCTAGACCCTTCACAGAAAACCCTAGCCTCAGCAAAAGACCCTCAACCAGACAGATACTGAGACCCCATCTCACAGGTAAGCTAGTAGCACATGGGGGGGATATCTGGAGCTCTTCTAGCTCCCAAAGCTGGATGAGAAAAGCAGCGAGCCCCTGCCCACGCTCACGGTAAGATGCTGCGGCACCAACAGATCCAAACCCAACTCCACATTAATTCCCCATAGCCACTGGTGCCACCTGGTCAGCCAGCAGCAGCCCAGACAGGAGAGGTGATGGAGAGCAAAAGGTCCAGCACCCCAAAGGGACGAGACAGGAATTCAGAGCGTGTCTTGGGTTTAAGAGACAACTGGAGCTGCCCGGGGGCATTACGGTCTCTGCCGAGGGCGGTTTTGGGATGTCCCGCACAGGGGTGCTGGTGCCGGTCCTTCCCAAAGGTCAGCACGCAGCGCGGCAGTGCCGGGATCCCCGTAAAAAGAGACCTCAGCCTCCATCCCAGCCGCTTCAAAGCCGCCGTCATGCCACCTGTGAGCAACGCCAGAAAAGGTCTGCAGAGACTAATGGAGCCCCATCAGCTGGGGCACGTTCCCAGGAGCAACAACCAACTTACCCAGTCCAGCAACTACCGGAGCAGCTCTCCCCATCCCTGTTCTGCTCAGGGTCTCTGTGAGCAACATGCCCTCGCTGAGGGCGGCCATGGCAGCCCTCAGCCTCATTATAACCGAGGAATCCTGTGTTTCTCACCCAAACCCACTCCCCCTCTTGTGCGTTGACCCCTACCACAAAGCAGCCTCCTCCCAGGACAGCTCCTCTGCCTCCTTGCAGGCAGGACTAGCCAGCAGGTCTTGCCGAGCTTGCAGCCCCCAGTGAAAGGCTCCCTCACAGCCCCACAGACGGACCTCGCATGCAAACACGTAGCAGCAGCTGCCAGCAATCGGGGCAGCAGCACGCTGAAGCGAGATTGCCGAAGCCTGATGTTGCAAGCAGCAGTTTTTCACAACACAATGCACAAGGACCACACTGTCCGAAGCAGGCGGCAGCATTCCCTGTCCTATATCAGCCTGGGGAGCTAACGGCTGACCACTATCTCCATCATGGCACTTGTGTTCTCTCCCAGCGCCAGTGGCAAGGAAGCTTGCACAATGGTGTAGCTGGTCTGAGCACCTACCGCACAGCAGAGCCCTCGCTAGACTATCCCACGCCTGTCTCGGCACTGTCAGAGCTAGAGGGGCACCATCCTCCTGATGCCAAGGAGCATCTCTGTGCCTGTAACAGCTTCCCCAAGACAACAGCCCTTGGGGAACAACTCCACCTTCACTGGATGCACCTTGGCGACAGCAGAGCCCCACCAGGACACCTGTGCCGGCTGGAAAACATCATGAATTATCACAAACCCCTCGCAGTTGCAAGAACAGGCAACTGAGATGTGCTGGAAGCTGGAATTGCTCCTAGCCTTGAGTCCGGACAAGCCAGGGCTGGACTGGGATGAGCGAGCACACTGCTCGGCCGAGCAGAGGATTAGACCCTGCCCAGGTGCTCCCGCCAGCCTCCCACAAGAGGGGCAGCAGATTGACTTCACCAGCAGCACAACCACCATCTTTGGGACAGGCCGGGAGTTTTCTAAGCTTTTCAACTGCGGGCAAGATTACGCTCTGCCCGGCAGGGTTCCTCCATTGTTCTGGGAGCTATTGTATGGAGAGGAAGGTCACCGCGGCTCGGCACAGACCCCAGGGGTGCGGCAGAAGCCTTTAGACCAAGCTGTGAGTCTCTCTCCCTACCAAGGGCTGCAGGGGAGCGGCATTCTTCTCACCATCACCCCCACGGTTTTACTGCAGAGCTGCTACGCCGGCCGCCCCATGAGCTGCATGGCAGGACCACGCTATGCTTCCAGATGCCAGTTTGCCTGCAAATGACCCGCTCCCAGGTAAAGAGGGGGAATGGAGAGTCCCCGAACCCGTCTGCTTCTGCTGTGTCAACACATCCAGCTGGGACTCTGCTCTGGAGACAGTGAGGGCACCCGGAGGTGGAGGATCAGACCTCCCCAGGGCACAAGCTGCCTCGCAAATGGCAATGCTGGCCACTGCTAGAGACCTAAAAAACTGCAGGAGAGCTTCCTGACAAGCACCCGCTCCTGTAGGACCCCTAAAGGAGAGCCCAGCCAAGCTGGGAGGTAGCACAGCACACAACCCCCCCCGTTCAGTAGCCTGGCACCCACACGCATCTTCCCAGTACGTGAGCCGTATCCTGTGTTCTGGGATGCTTTAGGTGCCCTGCGCTGAGCATCCCGCACTGGGAGGCCGGCGGCAGGAGGGACTCAGTGGCAGCTCGGCAAAGCCAGTGCCCCGGGACCACGGCTTTTCTACCCCAGCGCTTCACAGGGGTTAGTACCACCACACGGGTTAGTAATGGGCAGACGTGGGGAAAATGCATCTGGGGGGGTTGATTCAAGTCAGTCCGAAGCATGGATGGGAGGGAGAACGAACAACCCTTGCGGTTAAGCAGAGAAGAGTTAGACACGAGCGAGATGCAGAGTTTGTTATGGCTTGTATGGGAACCAGCTCTGAGCAGCTGCGCCCGAGACCCAAGGCAGGGCTTTAATCTCAACACCAGGATTAAGCATGTAAAACAGAGCCAGCACCAGCCCTTCTGTGCCGAGGCTTTTCCATGTGCTGCTGGGGGAATGCACCAAGGGATGGGGCTCGGGCCGCTCTCATTTTCAGACTGCTCAGGTGGCTGCCAACATAAAAGCCACGACAAAATCCACGGTGTTAGGCATGGGCAAAGCTCGGTGCGCCGGCGGGCGCAGGCAGCTAGAGCTAAAACTTAACTCATACAGATTTTTCTGGTGAGGGGAAGGAAGGAGCCCTGAAATTAAGACAGCAGAGGTTGTCAGATTAAAGATTTCACCTTCTGATTCACTCTGGCATGTTTGAGACCCTGATTTGCATTTAAAAACAATCTCCAAATTTGAACCGAGTCTGGTTTTAAAGGAACAGAGACAGGACCTGGGAGATGGAGCAGTTGAGGGGATCAGGGCCAAGGAAAGGGAAGAGGGAAAAGGTTCAGCAGCAAAGCAAGTCCTGCGAGCCGGGTTAGAGGCTCTGGCAGGTGCTGGGACAGTTTTGGAGGGGATTATAAGGAACAGCAAATCTGCCTTTAGGGCATGGGGCCGGGAGAGATCCAAGGCTGTAGCATAGAGGGAGCTGGGGTGTTAGAGAAAAGCCAAGATTTGATTTCTTTTGCTAAAGGGTAGAAGAGGGGAGGGCACTCTGCAGAGCCAGAGACACCCCAGCTGTGTGCTGGCTTGAGGGAGGACTCAGGACACCTCCTCCTCTATCCCCAAATGCAGGTTGAGGAGGAGGAGGAGAAGGACGAGGAGGAGGAGGAGAGAGGAAGGCTGTGCCACAGTGCCTGGCACTGAGCCACACAGCAGAGAGCCCAGAAGAAAGTTCCTTTAAGACCAACTGATATTGGTGAGAGCACCAATGGTTTTAGGGTTTGTAAACCAGGCAAGCTCCCCCGGCGGAAGAGTTCCAGAGCTCTCGGAGGTCTGCCCGGCTCTGAATCAGAAGCAGCCTGGCACCGGACTGGCGCCTTGAATCCTTAATTGTCAGATCTCCACCTTCCCGTCACCCGGCACGATCACGTCCGCACAGCCAGTGATGGGAGAGCGGCCCTGCACAGAAATCATTGTGTGGGAGGCAAGAGACAGGCCCTTGGGGGGGGGTTCCTTTGTTTTTGTAGCAACATCTGGATGGTGCTAAAAGAAAATGGAAGTGTCTGAACAGTTGGAAGAGATGGGAAATGGGCACGGGGCCCTCACAGACTGTTGGAGCTGCGGATGTGGTTGGTAAGTCACGGGGTTTCACTGAGCAGAAAGTACAAACCTTCCTGGGAAGAGCAGGATGGGTGCTGCCTGCGCTGTGGCAGGGCGGCTGTCTCACCACATCCCTCCACTGTAACCGGGTTATTACAGCAGCCTCATAAAATCCATTTTTGAGATAAGAAAGCATCCAGCGCCTAAGCTGCAGCTGCTTCTTCTTGGGATTGTGTGGCTGATGAGAGGTGGCCGACTCTGGGGAACTTCACCTGCAGCAAACTCCAAACTTCTGGCTTCATCCACCAGCCCAGCGCCCATCCCCAGCGGCAGGAGCCAAATTATTATCCCAGCTTCCTTCCCGAGGGAGACATTCGGGTGCTGAGGCTGCCCCTGAGGAACCGAGGCAACACCTAAGCCACGGTCCTCAAGGCTGTAAAGCCCAAACTGGTGGTTTGGAGATTACTTCCCTCTCAGACACTTCCATTTTCTTGGACCGCCAGCATGATGCTCAGCTCCAAGCCTGGAGCAGTGGGGTCAGGACCCCCACCCCACCCCACCGCCCCCAGAGGGGATTGCTCGACCACAGACAGGGAAACTCTTTTCCATTCGGAGGAAACGCTGCCCTCCACCTCCACAGAAGTGAGTACGCTTGAGGGAAAGCTCCCTGTTGGCTGAATAATGAGGCTCAAAGCCGCTGACAGTCACCCAAAGTTTGCCTCTGCCAGTTGCTAACATCTGGGAGCTGAGGAACCTCAGAAGAGGGCTCCTTGCTGGATTTCTGTGCCAGCCGTGCAGCATACCGTGCTGCGGCCAGCATTGGTAAATCAGCTGGCAGCAAGCCCGAGGTCAGGACCCAACCTCAAGCCCGAAAAAAAGGCAGCTGGGGGGAGATAACATACCTCCAGCCCCATGGAACTGGGGGTCCCAGAGAAAAGGGGGGCAAATTCCTACCCACTGTGTGTGCCGAAAACGTGGGCAGAGGGACTCCCCTGCCTCAGGGCCAGATTCTCTCCAGCCCTTACCACCACTCGATGGGAACCACATCCCATCACAACAGCAGGCAGCTCTGTGCTAAAACCTGAAGATTTTGGCTTCTTGCTTCTCAAGGGCCAGCAAAACCAGTACTCACACCCTGAATCCCAGTATTCGGCTCTCCCTATACCTGTTCCCAGCAAGTGCAGGCAGGTGCCAGGCAGCACCAACAGCCCAGTGATCATGGCACAGGCAGGGATCAGCCCTGAGCCCTTTTCTTTCAGCGACGGGAAGAGCCCAGGTGTGGGGACAAAGGGGACAGACTGAATTTCTGCCTCTAGACTAAGCTCACAGAGCCCAGCTGCTCGCCTCCAGGAATCCTGTCCTTCCTCTGCCAACAGCATACTCAATTCTGGGAAGCGAGTGGCGTCATTTTGGGTTTGGAAGGTCTTTCTGGCAGGGCCACGTCCATCACTGGGTGTCGTCTACCAGCACTATCACACTATGTGGGTACTTACCAGTATCTCACCCTTTAGGTGTGCAAAATTAAGGGGGGTGAAAAAAAAAGCAGGACAAGGAGACAGAACAGTGAAGAAAAACAAAGTGATGGAAGGGAGAAGAGAGCAGGAAGCACAAAAATGGTAGGAAAAAGCAGAAAAACAGCAAAAGAAAAACAGTTACATGCTATTAATTATAATTTTACAGTGTTAATATTTCATTACATTCTTTCCAACAAGAGGCAATGTCTGCATTAGGTACTGCAAGACCTAACACCATGCAAGGGGGCACTTCCAGTGCTGCTCTCAGTCATGCACACCGGATAGCAAACATCCTCTCGGAAGTGGGAGGCTGCATGACGAGACAGAACTGAGGCGGACACGGCTGCCGGGCACCTCCCTGCGCTCCGTTTGGTCCCCATTCCCTCCGCCCACCACCCCAGAGGGCTAGTCTGGATTAACGGGGACAGGACCCGGCAAGTTAAACCAGACCCTGCCCCGCGTCAGAGCATGGGGCTCCTCCAGCAGCACTTGCCACCCGGCTTGTTCCGACTCCCACTGCTTTGAGATGAGCTCCTGCGGAGCAAACACTCATGCTCCGTGAGCCAGAGCTCTGTCTTTCCCATCTCCAACCCCAGTGTCAAATACCCCCCAGAAAGGAGTCTGCGGATCAACTCAAATCCCGCTTTCAGAGCTGCGAAACGCAGCTCTGGGTTGCTCCGATCATTGCTCGAGCAGGATATCCTGGAGAGCTACCGCTGCTCCACGCGACGAGGGAGGACCAGGGAGCCGGCGGCCGTACCTGATTTGGGATGGCTCTTTTCTTGTTTGTCTGAGTGTTCCTTTGCTGCGCGCTGAAAGAAGAAAAAGAGCAGCTTTAGGCAGGGAAGGCAAAGCAAAGCGACAAGCGCTCAGAGCCCACACAGCCATGACACGCTTCCCACCCAGAATGCTGTAAGGAAGAGCTGAGTCCAAAGGCGAAGCCCGTCATGTAAAATTCAACCAAGACCACCCAGACTCCGTGCTGCCAGCACACTGCAATGCAGACAGAGGAGCCCCTTCCAGAGTTTTGCCCAGGACTGAATGTACACAGGACAGCAGAGAGGGACGGGGCTTTCCAACCAGGACAGCTTTATCTCCTTTTACAGTCCTTATCTCCAGGCATTTACAAGTCTGCTTGTTCCAGAGGGGCAAGGTGGTAACTTGTAGGAGAGGAAACACCAAGCAGCAGTTGCTGATTCAAAAGGGACTTCTGTCCGTGAACCCAGCCGAGCCGATGCACCCCTACCACCGCAAGGCAGATAACCAGAAGGACTCATCTCCAGAAACACCTGCAGCCTCCTAGTTCCCCCCCAGGTTGGAAAAGAGCATACCTGCACCAGAGGGAAAGCTACCTGTCTCTCCTGAGCAACCAAAGAGATGAGGGGCGAGGTGCGGGACGTAACCGTTAGTCAGGAGCAGGAACAAAATCCATGAAAACAGTTAGAATAATGCCAGGACACCCCACGGAGCAGCAGTTTACAAGCACAAACGGGGTCCTTTCCCTGGGGAAGGCGACTGCGGGACTGCATTTGCAGCAGCCACCGTCCCTCTGGCCCAGGGCGTCCCTCACCTGCCGGCTGGGGGAATTTGGGAGATCGCTCTCTGCCTACCCCGATCCTCACAGTTTCTCCCTAAACCTGTGGGACACAAGGCGAGCTGGGCACCCTGTCTGAGCCAGCCCAAGTGTCATGGCATCCCGGATGGGAGCGGGAAGCTCTCCTGTGGCTGAGCTCCACTGCAAGCGCAAATCCAAAAGCTGAGCTTGGAGGAAAAGCCTCTCCAGCTCTCATCAAACGTCCCTCCAGGCTGCGGGGAGGGGAAGGTGCAAGCGGGGCTGCCCCAGCCACTCCAGGACATGCTGTTTGAGCGGGTACCCACCCTGTCGTCATGTGCTGCTCAGTGTAACAGCTGGGGAGTGGGAGAGTTTCAGAGGAGTCCGGAGGAAAGAGTGAGATGATGGTTCAAAGGAAAAACAGGAGAAATTAGGAGAAGAGGAAGGAACTGTGAATGAAGGTGAAAAGCAGAGACATAAAAAAAGCAGGGGGAAAAAGAAAACAAGAGGAAGACTATGTGAATTTAAAGAGGAGGAGGTGATGTGGGCTCTGGCCGGTAAGGACGGTGACAAGCTCTGGGCAGAACCGCTCACCTCTGCTCTTTCTGTGCGGGGACACCTGACCCGGACCTCTGGGCGCTTCCGAAAAGTTATCGCCCACTTTGGGGCTGCACAGATGGAAAATGCTAGCCATCCTCTGGCCAAAAGCCAAAGTTGAGGGAAGAGAGACTAACAGGAGAGCCCCGCTTCTGGTCCTGGCCTCGCCTGCGTGGGCAGAGGGTTATGAGGGACAAACTCAAAGGATGGGGAGACATTTCTGCTCCAGTCCCAACAGCTCCACTGGGACAGGACGAGAGTCATTTCACCTTCCCTTAGTGTGCCCAGGGAGCACGAAAAATTCCCTCGTCTCTGCTGAAGGGCAGCAACAGCCTTAATTACCTTAATTCATCGTAAGTGCTCCTGTGAGCGGGCCCTAAGCAGTTCATCTGTCTGAGGCTCAACAATCCAACTCCAGCTTTTCACGCTCTCTGCCCTAATGAGCAGCATTAACAAATGCAGAGGCAGAGGAATGATGTGGGGCAGCTCAGATCTCCAGGCCCTCAAACACTAGCCGGGTGGCAAGCAGAGAAGCGGAGATCCCATACCCCAAATGTGAGAACTTGGGTGCTAAAGGTGCTGATTTGGTGAATTAAGTTGGGATGTGGGAGACTCCTCCACCGGTTTTCACGTCGGTGACCCTGAAAGGGTAACGTAACCCACACGCCTCCTCTGCAAACTGGGGGCAGGACCGTGAACCTCATTTATAAAAAGAGTTTGAGGACCCATCCCACCGGTAAATTACTTACTTGGCAAATCCAATGAAGTCTTCGTGGTTAGTGTTGATGTAAGAGAGTTCAATGTCAATCAGCAGGAGAATCTGGAAGGAGGTTTACACATTAGTAGTCCCACAAGGGAGGGCTGAACACCCACAGCTCCCGCACTGCTCAGGCAGAGCTGCCACAGAGCCCCACGTTTGCGCTTGGGGACATCGGTGACCACCCAGGAGATGCCAGAGCTGCAGCACGCCGCATCGCTGCCGCGAGAGGGAGCTTTGGGATCACGAGTGGGGAGATGCCGAGTGGTCGCTCCAAGCACTGGCTGCGGCCGAACAGGGCCAGGGCTTGCTTTGTCCTCGCACCCAGCAGCTGGGCTTCCTCCCTGCTCTCTAGCCAAGACGAAGATCGCATGAGCTCACCTGGTCCTTCGTTTTGCCTTCCCGTTCCCTGATGTGAGTGGTAACGATCCTCTCCGTCTCCTCTCGTAACCTGGGGTAGGAACCAAGCTGAAAAGAAAGGGAGAAGGCCAGGGAAAAAAACGCTGCTGATGGGACTGTGGCAGCCTCCAGCGCTCACCGCAGAAAGCCAGCGACAGAAGACGCTCACGAAGGGGATGGAGGACAGAGGGGACTGAGCCCCAGTTCTGTCAGGAGGACACAACTGGGGCTCAGGGGCAGAAAAAGCGACAGACTTGATTCTCTTCACTAGATCCGACAAGATCAGCAGAATCCCCTTCCCGGGGGCCTTCGAAGCAATGCCAAACACACAAATCCAGATTTTTTTTCTTCCCGCCCTCAGACCCCACAGCCAAGCAGATCCGGGTTTTCATGGCACGAAGCGCGAGCTACGGCTAAGCAAGGCAAAGGAGGTGGGATCTCAGCAATGCGAGGAGCATTTTTAGCCTTTGCTGTTACGGGGGTGAGCAAACACCTGTGCAATATGTCTCGGCAGGACCCGTGCCACGAAGCCGAGTTAATGCTACATCTATATTTGCCGGCATTTCCAACAAGCATCCAGGTGTCATAAGGACACGGCATCCCCCAAAATTAGTGACAACCTTGCGGTTGAACTCACTTTGGTCGGCTGGGTCCTGGGAGCAAATATATTCCAGATGTTCAGATTAGACAAAAAGGGATGAATTAAGACCCGTTACCTTTTCGGCACACTTTTTAATGACCGTGGCCAGCTCTGAGACCACCAGATCAACACACTTCAAACTGGGCTCTTTAAGCTTTACAATCTGTTTTTTCACTATGGCTTCAAAGGCCATGTCGGGCGTGAAGAGCCCCGTCCTGCATCATGCAGAGAGCAAGAGCGAAACACCAAGTAGAGTGCAGGGGGCGGGAAAAATAGCAACAAAGACAGAAAAAAAAGAAAAATGAGATATTTTTTTTTTAAATTAAGGTTAGTAACGTGCAAAGGAAAAAGCTGCAGCGCCTGCCTGAGAAATTCCTTCAGGTCCCTCGGAGCTGTTGGGGTGATCAGTCCCCTCTCAGCTCCCCTGCGTCCCACAGGCAGCATGGGCAGGCTCAGCCCCAGACCCCAAACTCCCTGCAGCTTCAGGGGCTGTTTTACTGACCAGGGGGTGCCTTGCCTCTATGTGTATGGGAGGGCAGCGCTGCCTGAGCGCAGGAAAAACCCTGGAGAGGCTCCTGGCTTCTCTCTAGACTGGATTACTAAGACCCAGCTCTAGGAAAACATTGAATTTCAACTTGGCTTTGGGGTTAGAGCCTATCTGAGGTGGAAGGAATTTCAGCAGGAAGCGCTGGCTTCTTCACATTACCCAGATCACAGTCAACCACGCTGGAAACGAAAGACAGCGGAGAACTCCTTATCCACCAACAAACCCCCACCAATCCTACCACTTACAGGACCAGGTCAGCATTTAAACTGTTCCGCTCCACAAAAGCACTCTGGGTAGCAAACACTGCGGATACTTTCATGTTTTTGCCTGTACATAGCTAAATTTATTAATTTTTTTAAAATAACACAAGCATTGGAAGGAGAGGGGGGCTGTTTTTCCTGCCCTCTTTTCAGTTTAAGGCATATCTTTTGGTGCCACCAGAACAAGGTTAAAAAGACAAAAGAGTCACCCTGAGAAGCCGGTTATTAAATATGGAAACGGCCCGTTTATCCAGGGCACAGCTTCAGGGTAATTAACACTTTCACAGAAAAAAGACAACTGGGGTGGGGGGAACCTTTTGAAATGTAAATGTGCTTGTTATCAAGCAGCTTATTAATTGCAGACGTTGAACTGCAAGATTTACAGGCATACCACCAGACCGTTTGCTGGAACCGCTGTCCCCGGCTTTTGTTTCCACGTTCCCGGGATTCCCAGAGTGCAGCGAAGCAGCAGTTTAAAGTGCAGTTTGAGAAGACACGTGCTAAGAGAGGTACCAGGATCCAAGAGCAGCCTGCCCACCTGCCTGGCTCCTACCGGGAACAAAGCCTCGGCAGCACCCCTCTAACCTGCCGCCACCACAGTCAGGGCCCGGGAGAGCCCCTCACTGCGAGAGCCGTGCTGCCCCCCGGAGGGTGACAGATATGGGAAGCCAAGCGTCTTGTCGAGCGTCCCCAGAAATCCCAATCCCGTCTGTCAGGATGCCTGGGAGGCTCAGGGACGCCGCCGGCACTCAAAGTGCTGGGTGACATCCTGGGTGATCTGTCCTTGGCATCAAGGACTGGCCGATCCCCCCCAGCCGAAGGCAACAGGGAAGGACTCCAAGTTAGGAGACACGAGTCAAAGCTCAGAAATATCCAATTTGCTTAGGGAGCTCCCAGATTTTGGGGTTTTTTTTGGAGGGGAAACCAGGCAAGGCAGGCAGGTTAGAGCATCGCTTCCGCTTCCCCATCCCACTGGTAGGAAGGGGCTGGATTGCCTCCAGCCAGTTCAATACCTTACTGGTACACTGTCTAACTGTATTGATTAACTCCTGAATAACGAGGTCGACACACTTCAGACAAGGCTCTTTCAGCTTCACCACCTGCTTTTTCACAATGGCCTCGAATGCCAAGTCTGGGGTGAAGAGCCCCGTCCTACAGGAATCCGCAGGTGGGGCGAGAGGGCAGAGACATGGCAGAGAAAAAAACAAAATGGGTCATCAGGTTTGGAGATGATCAGCTGTGTCCTGGAGAGCAATTCCCTCCCCAGCGCCATGAGCTGGGGTGGCCCCGGTCCTGGATCCACGGCATGGCTGAACCCCGCTTTTCCCCCCACTGTTGGGGCTGCCACAACCCCTCAGAGAAGATGGGGTACTGGCACCTCCGCCCCCCCACCTCGTGGCAGCACCCTCCAACCCCTCCAGCACCTCGAATTAGGGTGCTACTTCCCCCCGTGAAAGGGAGCGAGAGCCCAAGTGCATCAGCACTGCAAGGAAATGGGAATTAACCTTTTTGGTGGTGTTTAGGAAAAAGGGATACACCACGAGCAGGTCAAGTGAATCCTGGGGAGAGCGTTAAAGCAAAGAGAAGAAACTCTACATTTCTCTTTTCCCATCACAGCACCAGGCCAAAGAAGAACGGGCCTGCCAAGAAGAGGACTTGCATTTAATGCCATTCCTCTTTGGGGTCCTTAATTGCCCCGTTAGGTCTGTGCTGGATGGGCTGAGCAGAGTCCAGGAAAGATGCATCACTCCCCAACGAGGCAACTCGTCCCCAGCGCACGCACCTACAGCTGGGACCTGGATCCCTCTTAGTGAGAAAGTTTAACTCCCGTTCCCTACCTTTCTCTCAAGGTCATTTCTTCCCCCGCTTAAGGGAACGTAAAAGGAAAGATAAAGGTTATTTTAGCAGCTGAACTGAAGGCGCAAGGGGAAATTTTTCAGCTCAGTGTCTGTGTTGCAGCCTCTCCTGGGTTCTCCAGGGTGGTAGGGGAGTGGGACAAGCCTGACTACTAAGCAAGGTGGCACGCTACGCTGGAGGGACACACAGGCTGGCCGAGTTACCCCTTCAGTTCCCTCGAAAAGGTGAGGAACATCCATTTTCAGCAAGCGCTGGTCTCCTCAAGACACCGGACGATGAGCTGACAGCCATTGGTATCACCTCTCCCTCACCAGGAAAGCTCCGATCACACACCCCCCGCAGCCCAGGCTTACTGATCTACTCTAAGGAGAACAGGATCCGCGACCGTGCCACTCTGATACTTGCCTCACACCGTGGATGTTTTTAATTGCATAGCTTATTTCTCGCCTCAAGTCCTTCTCATCAAACTCCATCTGAATAAGGAGGAAGGCCACAGTTACGATTTTTACAGCAAGCAACTTCCAGCAATCACATGGGCTTGCAAGTGGGCTCCCGCTGCAGCCCTTCTTTTGCACCATTGCAAGAGGAAAACGCCCGCCTGAAGCAAGATCATCCTCAGCCCGAGAGGACTTCACTGGCAGGTTCAGAGGCTGCTCCCTATCCTGGCCAGACTGGCTCGCTCTCTCTGGTTTACTTAACTCAAATCTTGAGACCTTGCTATCTATGTAGCACATGCGCTCCCCAGGCCAGCTTTACCTTCACTAGCTCAAAAGGAAATCTCTCGTGGAAAATGCGATTGATTCTGGCACCCCCGGAGAGTTCAAGTGTGTCCACCTGGTCTCCTGAACCTTCGATTCGCTTCTCAAAGTCCACACCGAACTGCTGGACCATTCTGTGAAGAAGCAACAGGATTAAATGGGCGCCAGTTGAGTGCAATGGATGGACAGACACCCAGACCGCCTCCTACAGCCAGCACCACCCCACCAGCC
Source organism: Astur gentilis (assembly GCF_929443795.1). NCBI lineage: Eukaryota > Metazoa > Chordata > Aves > Accipitriformes > Accipitridae > Astur > Astur gentilis. Next base: position 518,843 of record NC_064888.1, read on the forward strand.
CTGCTTCAGCTAGTCAGGGCTGTGTAGAAGTTCTCCCAATTCCCTCCGCTGGAGTCGCAGAAGCAAAAATCTCCTTTTTGCTGTAGTCTAAAGAGCTCGTGGGCAGGTCAAGGACGGACACAAGTCATGCTTTCTAATCCCAAGACCAAACTGTTTGCTTTAGGACAGGCAGGTCATGTACACAGAGCACAGCAAGCACGAGATGCTAATTCTTGCCTGCAGAGATGCTCAGCAGGCATTTCTCGGACAGGCTTTCCTTGTCCTTCCCAGCAGCCTGCCAGACAAGCGCCGGAGGACACAGAATCTCTCCCAGGTGCCAGCTTAGCACCGTTGGAGTTGGCAGAGCCATCCGCCAGCACCACTTGCTCCCAACAACAGGGCTATTCCGGGCTCTTTCTTGAAGAAGCCACCGGCTGAGACAAATGAGCCTCACAGGAAGAGCAGAGTGAGTTTACTTCTGAGCCAGAAATGTTTCTGGCTGGGAGAGGTGAATCTCCTCTGCCAGGTAAGGCACCAGGAACGCAGCACTGAGCGACAGAAACCTACTGTAACAAAGCTTTGGTTTTTCGCGTGGGGTCATCGGGGCGGAAGTTTTTGTACTCCTCAACCTCCTTCTCCAGGGAAAGCAGCTGACTCTGAAGTTTGCTGCGCAGCGAAGGCAGCGTCTCCCGAATGTGGTTCGTCAGTTGCTGCAAAAGAATCAAGACAACTGAGACACCCTCCTCTGCACCAGACCGGCTGCCGGAACATCCCCTTTCCACCAGCGATAAACACCAGCACCGCAAAACACTTGGGAAGGGAACCAAGCCTACCTGGTTAAGGACTTTCTGCAAATGTGGGGTGCCCATCCGGTCAGCCATGTGCCGGTAAGCTGGATGAGAAAGGAAGAATTTCCGCTCGGCTGCCAGCGCTGCCCTGATGTCCTTCTTACCATCGATGTCCTTCTGGCTTCGGTTAACGACGCCAATGTAGCCTGCAAGAGGACACGTTGGCTCTTGCTACGGACATACCCAGCTGAAAGTTGTCCGAGCAGGGCCATATGGCTCCGTATCACCATCCACAGCCACTTCTCTCAGAGCACGAAGGGCCGGGGCTCCCCAGCGGACACTGGAGAGCACAGGAGCTGCCCCTCAACTCATTTTGAAATGCCACTCTCTCCACGTAAAAGACGAAGGTGGAAACAGGTTGTAGGGGGGGATGTAAAACCTTTGTGGTTCGTTATACCTCTTCGTAAAGGAAGCAGCTTGTTCTCCAGTACATCTCTGGCATCTGTGCCTTCATCCATCAGATCCAGCTTGGTGATGACTCCAATCGTCCGCAAGCCTGAAGCGGCCACACAAATGAGCAATCGATTAACCTCACAAACGAGCAATTGATCAATCGCATTTCACAGAACGTGTCAAAAGCAGGCACGCGGGTGCGTAACCAAAGCAAACATGGATTCGTCAGCGAGGAGTGGAACCGCTGGCCCCTTCTCAACTGTCAGAGGACGGAAAGTCCTCTATGAGAGGAGACGGGATGAGACACCTCACTGGTACCAAAATTGGGCAACTGATTGCTAAGACTCTGCCGCGACAGCTGCTGAAGGCTTTATCACTCCGCACCTGGGCCAATCTGAAGCAGTGACATGGGCAGAGACAGGCAGGAGGACACATCCCTCTTACCTTGAGGATCAACTTCTTTTGCCATCTTGAGTGCGTCCGAGTTGGCCAGATCCATGTTTGCCGGTGTGACAGCGAGGATCAAGCTGCTCTCCCTGCTGATGAACTGCAGGATCATGTCTTTGATCTGGTACTCGATGTCCTGCGGTTGGTCCCCCACCGGCACTTTGGTGATACCCGGGAGGTCAATCAGAGTCAGGTTCAACACTGAAAGGACAGAGACCAGCCGTGTTTGGGGACAAGGGCCTGGTGTTGGGAGCTGTCGGTCTTGCAGCTGGATCTCTTCAGATCTGCTGACAGATCCACCCCTCTGCAAGCTTTAAAAGCCCCTCTGAAGGAACAGTTACTGCTGTGTTTGTGCTGGGGGTGGGCCAGGCAGCCCCCATCAACCCCCAGGCCAGTATAAGATCAGCCAGACACACACAGCAGCCAGCATTTGCTCTTAGGACGCAGGCTGGGCTAAACCCCACAGCCACCGTGTGTGCAAATGCCAGCTTTTCTTCTTTCGCAGTGTTTTAACACACAGAGGCCTGGGGCAGAGAAGCAGCTCACTCACCATGCGGCGAGTAGACGCGGAGGTTGATGGGGACAGGAGAAATGCCTTTGTTCGTTCCTGTCACCCTGTCAGTTTCTGCTTCGATCTCCTGCCGCACCTCATCAAAATCTGTGAACTTTTTGGATTTGCAGTGCAAAAACTCAGCATATTCTGGAAGAGATAAAAAAATAAAGACAACTTGGCCATCTCGAGCCCAGCACAGGATGCACACCGAGATTCAATCAGTTTAGAGACATTTCTACATTGCAAAGCAGAACCAGCCAGGCACTTTGGTGTGACACTGAGCAGCCAGGCAAAATCAGTGCCCCAGAGAGGCACCAAGAACCTGCCCAGGGATTAACCTGGTTGTCTTCAGCCTCCTGACTGGCAGCAGCCCCAAATAAACTTGGCCTAGCCGCTTCCTCTGGCTGAGGAGGAAAGACCGGGACGATGGCAGCCAGCCGGCTCAGGCTGAGCACGCTGACACTCTGCCTGCTGCCTCTGCGCTGGCAGCAGCTGCTTTGATGTGGACTTGGAGTTACACTTCCCTTTGCCAAAAAAGAAACTGCCCTTGGGTGAGATGCTGGCAGGCAGCCGACGCTGGCTCCAGCTTAGCGAACCTCAACATCAGAATGGCCGTGTTTGTTTTCACCCAGGCCTGTTTGCCTTTCAGTCCCCACTGATTGCTTTTAAATGTTTTATTGCCCGGACTCCTAACGCTGAAGAACACTCTGAGTCTTCGGCTGCCAAGATGCTCTGGTGTGCCTGGGAGCAACCCCCGCCCCCCGCCCCAGCACCAGCAGCACCCTCGTGCTGGCAAAAGGGCTGCGGCTGGCTGCAGGGAGGCATGCCACTGCTGGAGATCCGGGATATCTTCTTTGCACCATCTGGCAAGGAAGGACCAGCAGCGCTTCCCTGCTCCAGCAGCCCCTTGCCAAGAAGGAAGAGCAGCTTCCCTCTACCTGTGCCACAAGCTCCGTTTTATTTACTCATTTGCTTTCCAGATTTACCACTCCATTTCACTCTGCCCCTGCAGCCAATAACTCCAGCCGAGCTGCAGTCCAGCAAGGGGCCTGACTCTGACCCCAGCAACTCTTGTCTCCCCCTTCTAAGCCCAAGGAACCTGTGCCAGGAGACAAACATTAACTCAGCCCCGGCTCCTCTGTGGGGAAGATGCCTGGGAACAGAAAAGCAGCTGCTTTTTCTGGGCGTCTGCGCAGTCACCTTCAGGTATCTGAGATTTTCTGAAAGGGTTTTGCAACCTTTTAGTGCACAAGAAGCTTTGAGGGGAGTGGGGAAGCTGAGCAGAGGGGAAGGGGAAGAGAGACAGCATTTCCCTACAGTCACTGGGATAATGACTCCCTGGCTCCTTGCAACAGCTCTGAATCTGCCCCTCAAAAAAAGACTTTAATAGATTTGGGGCCACGACTTGCCCCAGGGAGAGAGATGGTGCAACTCACTTCCTCCCTCCAACAACCCACAAGCGGGGTGAAGGGAAATACCAGCCCTACCCTCGCCCTTCCACTCCTACCAGTTCCAGTGCTTGATGACACCTTATCATCTGAAGGCCACGACTGACACTTTGCAATCTCCTTACGTGTTCTGAGTACCAGAAACGACTAATTACTTGATAAACAGGTCACCCAAATAAAGGCGAAAGGAGGCTGCGGAGTGTGGCTCTGTAGACCGCTCCAGCTCTGCCAGGATTGACCCAAACCCACGCTTTTTGGGAAGAGGGCTGCCTCTTTCATTTAGGGAAAGGCAATAGGAGAAATCCCCTCGAAGATCAGGCCGGCCAATGCTTTCAAAGCGTGCCTGGATGGGAAAGCAAGCTGTCCTCATGCCCCGTGTTCAGCTCCTCAGTGTTCCTCACTGTGCGTGGAGGCAGGTGAACCAGGGCAGAGGCTAATTTCGCAACTCCTCTGTACCAGGGTGCGAAGCGGAACTGAGTCACAGGGCGATGGGGAAGCAGCTTTTATTACGGGCACACTTTTATTAGCAACCACCCGCATTTTGAATGCTTGTGCATGGACAAAGTCCCCCTCATGATCAGGATAATGACACCTGAAGGGAAACAGTAATTTTCTGCTGGAGGGGAACAGAAGGATGGAATTAAATGGACCTAAATGTGTCACTGCTTCAATCTGTGCTCTGCTCCCCTCTCCCCTGCAGCCTCACAGATACCCCTGCCCTCCCCTGTGCCAGCACAATGCAGCTAAAGAGGGCTGACATACTATTTGATAAACTCACTGCAGTCTGACTCGGGATTTAACATATTCTGGGGAAGAAAGGATCATCACAATCTGCTACAAAAGCCTCCTGCGGAACAGACCCCGACTTTGCAGTGTCAAGGGCAGCATGTGTACAAAACGAGCCTGAACACAATCCACGCTGCCGGTGCATGCTCTCAACTAGATGTACACCAAAATGCTGGCATCGGTGCCAAATTGCAGAAAACTCCTCTGCCGTTTGCCACTTCCAGGGTGGCTTTCATCCCCAAGAGCAAGCGTGCTCCCCAGCAATGAAAATCTTGTTTGCGGAACACTCCAACGAACCAGAACCATTACTGAAATATTCATATGCTCGTTAAACGACAAATCTGCAAGAGGCTCGAGCACAGGCAAGCAGCCAAACGCCGACGGTACTTCCCATCTGAGTGGTAGACAGAGCTGCGTCTGCCAGCCAAGGGTTTCAACCACCCTCTCCCTCTTCTGACGGGGGAACTGGGCAGCTTCTCCTGCCCAAACCATACCTGTCTTGGAGAAGATAAGCTGCAGGATGAGAGGCCGCCGAGTGACAATTCCAGAGCCTCGGGGAAGGAAGTCTCTGCAAGGAATTAAAAGACAGATATTTACCGATGTGGTTAAATAAGCAAGTTAATGCTGTACCAAGTTAATCACCCTGATATCTAAACAGCAGGCACCGGGGGATGTTGTGCAGGGGCTCGAACGCACCTGGATCCTACACAGAACCCGTTCCTGCTCTGCAGTGGGAGCTGGAAGAGGGTGAAAAATGCTCCTGGGACCACAGACACCGGTGGCAGGGCAGGAATGTGCTCTCCCAGCGCCTGCCCTGGTCTCAAGGCCATCCTCCCCCACTCCCACTATCTCTCCCTACGGAAAAGGGAAGAGATTGGAGCCTCAAGTGCAAGGACGTCCTCAGAGGGCAGAGCTCTCCAGGAGTGCCTCCTCATCCCCAAAAGCAGGCGGGAAGAGAACAGGCAGTAACAGAGAGGAGAGCGGCTCCCACGTCCTTACAACTGCCTTCGCCATGAATTGCTTCCGAGCGACTGCTCTCGAGGCTGTGGGTGCAGGAATTCGGAAAGCCGTTTTCCCAGCTGCCAGCCATTAAGAAATTTAAGTGTCTACTGGATTTTAATACTTTGCTAATTCAGAGGGAAAAAAAGAAGACACCTTGACAGAAGGTACAAACCCACCGCTTTCTCTTTATTCTCCAAAACCACACATACTTTATGGTTTCACCCCACTTCACAGGAAGGCCCCCTGCAAAGAGTGAAACAAGGTGCAGAACTGCCCCCTGCTCAGGGAGTCAGCTCAAGCGCACAGAGCCTTTGTGGGTTGTTTTTTTTTTCCTGCCTGGACATGGTGCTGCTCCGATAGGCAGCTTTGTTTAGGGCCGTTATTGCCCAGCAAATGGCTGCAGCTCCCTTCTCCCGGGCTGAGGGTGACGAGAATTGGACGGGAAAGTGGTTTTGCTGAGTGGCTCCATGCTGGTAGTTTTGCTTGCTCAGAAACGGGAGCGATAAGAGCTCCTTGGGAGAGGCCAGGGCAGCGTTGAGTGGATTTATTGCTTCCATTAACTAGAGAACACATCCAGCTTATCAGCTGAACCCAAGGAAACGAGATCGGCATTGTGGGCAGGCAGTGCCTGTCACTGTCACGCACACTTGAAGGCACCCTGGTTGGGGTGGGGGGGAGAGACTCCACTGGGAATTCACCCCCCTCCCTCGGCTGTACCCAGCCCTGCACATCGGCACCTCTGGCTGAGCTGCCGTTGTGAATTACAGCCGCGCTGGGAACGTCACCTTCACCCGAACATCACCTAGGAGATTTCTGAACCAACCCCGCTCATCGAGCCCTACTCAGAGCCACACAGGGGAGGCAGCAGTTTCTCTAAATAGAAACATGGTTTTATCACCCTCGAAAAGAGCTTCCTGCCCAACTGGGAGGACAGGTCCTGCGGCACCCGCCATGGGAGGTGGGATGCGACAGGAAAGGGAAGCGTTTGAGAGCATCTGCTTGACAGCAGCAGTAACATCTGTTTCAGCACTGCTCGCTACCCGGTATGGCTATGGCTCTGCAGTTTCACTATGACGAGCACTGTTACGCTATTTGGAAAGCGGTAGCAGCTTCCTCCTGTTGAAATAAATACTGTGAGATGTAGAAACCCTCCCCACAGCCCCATCACCTCTCCCGGGACCCCAGGAGGGGAGAGCATCGGTCCCGGGGCGGGGTGGGGGGAGCATTACAGCATCTCCTGCAACCCCCGAGTGGATGGAACATGCCTGGCAGGCTCCACTGCTCCATTCACCTACCTGCATCATCACTGTGTTAATGATCTCTGGGGGGGGTTCGCGATATAAAACCCTCAGCTCCCGGCCCCCCCCAAGGCGTGCTAATCTCAGAGGAGTCAGGCTGCAGAGCATGAACTCACCCGCCGCTACGCTGCGGGGTCAGGCATTAGCAACCTGCCCTTTTGACGCGAAGCAAAACCGAACAACAGCCTGCTTCATCGGGGAGGATGGCGCGACTCCTGCCCGGCAGCAGACGCGGGCCAGCCCTTGTGCAGCCATGGAGCCGGGTCACCCCGTCTGGCACCCGTGGAAGGCAGCGAGTGGGTGTTTTTACAACCGAGGGCTGTTACTGTGCTCAGTCCCGCTCGCACACACATATTTTTGCAGCCAGGGTTGGCAGGAACTGTCTCCTTCACAAGAAAACGCCAACTGCAAACACGGAGGGGGGCAAACCGGAGCCTGCCAGAAGGTCCCTTTGGCATTTTTTAAACATTAAAGTGACTCAGAGATGTGGGACAGGTGGCATGAAGCAAGACACAATTGGGATGACGCACCTCAGAGACGTAACCTCCGAGGAGTGAGGTCAAACCTCTGTTTGAAATGACAACATTAAACCCACATTCTCTGCTTATTCAGAACAATCGCCTATCTCCGCTTGCCATTTGAGTGCCATACCAGGAAACGCAGCTTTACAAAGACAGCAAGAAGACAAAGGTCACTGGTGGAGGAAGTACATTTAATACATCCCGTCCCCTATAAAATCTCCCTTGGCAAAGGCACCTGAGAGCTGGCTCCCGAGCGGCGAGCACTGCCTCGTACCTGCCAGGCTCTGCCCATCCCTGCCTGGCTCTGCCTGTCCCTGCCCGGCCCCTCTCTGGTTTTAGGCTCCCGTTTATCTTGACGGATTCTTCACCAGCAACCCTGTGGCAGCTCTTCCCCAAAATCCAGGGAAAACACATCCCAAACTCCCTGGGAAGTGACCCACCAGATGGTCGTGCCACGTCCCCTCAAGATGTGTTTTCACTAATGAGCACTCGCTTCTAAATTCCCTTACTTTAGCTCCATTTTCAGACAGTTCTGCCTGCCGATAGAAGTGTGTCCCCCCATTTCTAAAGCAACACCTCACAATTAAATCACCGTTCCTCTGACAATCGCTGCCGTAAAATCCTCCCCAATCCATTTAGCCAAAGCCGTGATTTACACCTGCAGCACTGCTGCCCCAACTCGGCGCAGCCGATTCCACGGAAGCAGCCGAGCCTCACCAGACCTGGGGAATATTTGTGAAAAAGACCTAAGAACAGGTCGCTTTCATCTCCATCCTTCCCTGTGGATAAATTCTCCCTCCAAGAGGCTTAGACACGGTATTAGCACTAGCTCAAAAACTTCAGCGAGCCACCTTGGGCCTGAGCTGTTGATGCTTGGGGCAAAGGCTGAGGTTGATCTCCATTTTGGGGTCTCCGAAGCACTTTCTGGTGCCTCTTTCAGCGTCCCACTGGGAGAAGGGGACTGCGCCTGACGCAGGTAAAGGATCTGTCACCGAGGTCCGGCCACCTCCATCCCCCAAGCCCTGCCATTGTGGCCGTCCGGCTTAGCCCCAGCTTTATTTACGACTGCCGGGAGCACCGATAACGCCTTCCGAAGGACTCATAATGCCCCATTGAGGTTTGGTTCCTCGACTACGCTGCCGATGGGAGGGCCTCCCCACCGCCCGGATCACAACGACTCCATTGTCAGCCCGGTCCGAGTGGCCGCCGCGCTCAATGGCCGGGTTTTATACGGCTCTGAAAATGTCTTTTACGCCACCGTTTGTCGGAGCGTCGCTGCGAGAGCCGGAGTGGGGCCGGGGGAGGCTCGGCGCCTTTAGCACGCTTGTACTGACATGACAAGGGCTCCAAAGAGGGGTCAGTCAATGCACGTTTCATCGGGATGTCAATGGGACGGCTTTTAATACAGCTAGTACCGCAATTTTAATGCAGTGTTTTAGATTTCCCTTTGTGCTTTTCCCCACTCAAGGAGAGAATTGAGTTGCTTCAGACCCCTCGCACAGCAAGACCAACCTATTTTGACGCCCGCCGAAACAGATGCAGCAGTGAGACAGATTCCTTCCCCACAGATAAATTTAAGCCCAGCATCTAGAAAATTCACAGGTTTAGAGGGCTCCAGGCAGCTGAACCCAACTCCTGGCTCCTCCGCAGGCTTTTTGCACGACTGATGGTGGTCTCAGCGGGGCTCATAACCCTTCTCTTGTGCATTTAGGCCATGGAAGGGACCACTGTAACGTGTGACTGCCCCATCCCCAGACCAGGCTGTATGAAGGAGTGTCTTTAGGCTTCTTGAAACAGTTAAAAAACACCTAAGCGGGGCAATTCACAGAGCAGGGATCCAGACCTCCCGCTGACTCCTTATCCGAGTGTCAACAATCAGTTTGCATTCACCCCTAACGCAATCAAGCAAAATTACTTATTGTGAAGAGGGAACAATGTCTTTCCCTGTGGCTTCTCTCAATAGGGATACAAGATAAGGCAGGGGGACGAGCCCAAACAGCCTCATCCGCATCCTGCCCCTGTCTCCACCTTGCTAGCCGAGGCTGGGTGGCATGCCGGGGACCGGGATACAACACCGAAGAACACGGCACAGCTCGTTACGGGAGACAGGATGCCAGGCTCGAAGTCAGGCTTCCTACAGAGGCATCCAGCCGGCCCTGCGCCTTCCTAATGGGTCCAAAAGCCAAGATTAAAGGTCAAACAGCTACAAAAGGGGGAGAGATCAGCAAAAATAGCCTCCACTGCCCGTTTCTAACCAGCTGTTTCCAGAAGGAAACATAGTTAGCTGGCACGGTAGGCCTCCTGCATCCCTTCGGGAAGCCTTCGTTAGTGTGCGGGAACAGCAAGACCTGCCGTAAGGGGAAATCAGAGCGGACGGAGAGATTTGAGCGAGCTTCAAAGCACAGTCATGTTTCCTCTGTGTTGTTTATTCATCTCCAACTTGAAAAAAAACAGAGGCCAAAGGCTTCACCGAGGGGTCTCCCATCCTTCAGCCACTGACATCCCACCAGGCAGCTACACCTTACATGTGGCTCCTGTAAGGAAAACCACTCCACGTGGAAACTTTCCCATTTCCGTTACGTTTTGCAAACTAAAACCACCAGATGCGACTCCACAAGCAACGCCTGGTTCCTCAGCCAGAGACAGCGTCCTTTTTTAAGCCCAGCTCCCTTCCCAACAGCAGCAGCAGGTCCATCCGTGTGTGTGCTTTTACACAGACGTGCATTTGCACGCTCGGAAGCGGCCCCTTGGCTTCAGGCAGAAAAGCTCTCATGGATAAAACACGGCTCGCAAGCTCAGTGCATGGAGGCTCGATGCATTCAGCTTGAAATCTAGAGCAAGCTTCACGTGGTGCGGCTGGTTTATTGTCAGAACAGCCTGGAGGCCTCAGCACTCATCCCCAGCCGATCGGCGTACCACTCTCCATCCTGGAGAAATGCTCGATGCCACCGGCACGGGATAAAACCCGACGGGCTTCACCCAACCGCAAGCGCCAGGATGGGTACCGCAACGGCGTCAAGTGCTGCGCCGAGATAAGCAGGCGGTCCCTGCCCAACCTTGGTGTAACAAGTGAGCCGTTTCCGGGCTATTAATCCCCAAATTATCATGCAGAGCTGTTATAAGAGCATGTAACGATAATCTATATTCCTCATTATCGTATTCCCAAATATTTGAATAGCTGTGCAGGGAAAACAACAACTACAAAGAGCGGGAGATGCCGACACGCTGGTACAACAGCAACCACCGCGCCGAGGGTTGGAGACTGCTGACACCAAGGCAGGGCAGACTCCACCCCATGCATAATTAGCGGTTATTAACATGAGCTGCAGAACGAAGTTTGTGCCATGGGATGGGAGCAAAAGGTTCTCGGTTACAACTGCGCAGATTCAGCCTCGCAGAAAGCCCTCCTGGGCAGACCCTGGCTGTCTGCAGAGCACCTTAACCCCTTATTAAAAGCCTTCTGACAGAGACTTCAACGCTGCAAAACAAAGATTTTTAATTACCGGGGCTGGTTTTCCAGCAGCACCATAATTAGAGCCTGCCAAAATTTCCACCGGCAGTGATTTAGGAGGGGGAGTAACTCAACCATTTCAACCCCAATGGCAGCGAGGCTTGGCAAAGCCCAGACGCGAGTTTAGTCTGGGGGAGTTCGAGCTCCGCCGGTCCAGCCAACTCCTCCTCTCCCTCCCACGCCAACAACAGCGGGCTGAAAAAGCACCCCTGGCCGCGAATCCACGCTACGAATCCGACCCGCGTGAGGATAAAAGAAGAGGCAAATCGTGTCAGGTGATGGAGCACACAGCGGGCTCCGGATCCTGACCTCACCACTCGGAAAAACATTACACAAGCGAAAAAATCCAAGGGCAGAAAAGCACGACAGCAGGGAAAACTCAGGCGGTGCTTTCGAATTACGCTTTTCTACAGAGAAAGGGAACCACTGGCATGTCTCCGCAGCAACCAGAACGCCAAAACCAGCCCAAAACATCGGAAAAACTGTCTGGCCTGCTTTTTTGGGGATCGTTAAGGTTAACATAGGCGCCGTGGAAGAGCGGGACTGAGCCGCCGCCGTTTTGTCAGTGACAAGGTCCGCGCCGGCCCGTGTCAGGACGGAATGACGTCACAGGAAGGCTGCTATTGTTAATATTACAGCATCCGCCCCAGCCGGGATGGGAACCCCATCGTGTGATGCAGACGGAGAAAGAAGCAGCCCTAGATCAAGGGACAGGCGAGGACGGGAACAAAGCAGCAGGAATCCAGCGACAACGACAGCTCCTTACCCCATGGACGGAGCAGGCGCCCAAGGAAATGAAGACCAGCCCAGAGCCAAGCCATTAATTGCCTGACTGGTACTGCCATCCCCATAAAGGCAGAGGGGGAGAGACAAAAGGTCAAGAAGGCCAAAGAAGCAACTCTGCTTATGGCGTTTTGGTGCAGAAGCAGAAGTTATTAGCAATTATGGTGGATTTCGAAAGCGCCTGGCAAGATTTTTTAAACCCCGCAGCGGTAGCATGGGGTGAAATCAGCTCTGCTACCCCCTGTTATCGAGCCGGACGTGTTCTCCTCCCCACCCTTCACCCCCCAGGCTGGGTGTCAAGCCTGTGGCCTTGCCTTATCCTGTCCGTGCCGACCGGCCCTGTAGCAAGGCTCTGACACCTCTGACCGAGAGCTCGGCCCTATCTCGAGGGCACACGTCCCCAACACGAGCAGGCCGCCAAAACCCAGCTGCCGGAACGACCGCGGAGCCCAACGCTATCAGCTTGGAAACAGAAGCGTCTTTACGGCGTAAGCCGGCGAGCAACCGCGCTCGCGCCAAGGACGATGATGGGGAGCGAGACGGGTGAAAACATGCGCTCCCGCTCTGCCGGCTCTCCGGTTCAGCATCCTGCTGGGGGGGTTCAGCATCACCCGCTCCCGCCGGGCAGCATTCCCAGGGCATCCCAGGAGAATCCAGAGACGCCGACACGCACCGGGACGAGCTTCCTCGGTGGGCGGGAGGCCCGTGGCAGGTTCACGGGCCCGGCAGCATCCTCCACGGTCGCGGCATCGCCGCCGTCTCGCTGGTGGGGCCGGAGGGGGGGGGGGGGGGCCGGGACGGTGCGGGGGCCCCGGTGCAGCCGGCCTGCACCTGCCACGGCCCGGCATCCCCGGCTCCCCGCCGTATTCCCAGAGCCCCCTTACGCCAGCGCCGTACGCGCCAGCCACGGCCCGAGCCCCCACCTGCGCCGCTAGCGTAAGGGTCCGCCGGTGACCCGCTCCCCCCCCCCCCCCCATCCCCGGGGGGCCGCGCCTTGCGCCAAGTGCGTAAGGCACGGCGGGGCGAGGGGAGCGGAGCGGGCCGGCGGGGCGCTGCGCAGTTTGCGTAGAAGGCGGCGGAGCGCGCGGGGTCCCTCAGGCCGCGGCCGCGCCCTACGCCAGCGGGATTCACGAAGCGCGCTTACGCCAGCGGCGCAGCGCCGGGCGGGCGGGCGAGCGGCAACGGCGGCGACGGCGCCGTCGTCGTCCGCCCCGCCCGCCCCCCCCCCCCCCCCCCCGCCGCCCCGCGACTCACCGGCCCACGAAGTTCTCCAGCACCGAGCTCTTGCCCGCACTCTGCCCGCCCACCACGGCGATCTGCGGCAGGTCGAGGTGGCAGCTCTGCCCGATGGAGCTGAACGCGTCCTGCAGCTTGTTCACCAGCGGGATCAGCTCCTCCATGCCCCGGTTCCCCATGGCGGCGCGGGGAGGGGAGGAGGGGACGGGACCACGCTCCCGCTCTCCCGGCGGCGGCTCCTCCTCACAGGGCCCGCGGCGGCGGCGACCAAACTTCCCCTCCGAGTCTCCTCATCCGGCACTGGCGACACCCCCGGGGCGCCGCTCCGCCGGGCCCGCCCCGTTCCCTTCAGGCCGCGCGGCCATTGGCCGGCTCGGCCGCCCATCAGAGGAACCAGCCGAGCGGAGCGGAGCAGCGGGCTATCAGTCGGCAGGGAGGGTGGGAGAGGGGGAAGCCACGCCCCCTTCTCTACCGCTCCATTGGTCGCCCACCGCGCCGCTCATCCCTATCAGCCAATGGGAGGTGGAGCTGGCCTGTCAGCTGAGGCGGTGCCGCTGTAGCTCCCGGCCCCCGACAGCGCTCCTGCCATTTCATTGGCAGAGACGACTGCCGCTCCGGAAAGCTAGCGAACCGCCACCCGAAGGAGACCGACGACTTCATTCGCCTCTCCCCACCCGCCCTCCCTCTCATTGGACAGCGCACCCGCCACTCCCCCAGATCGACCAACCTAGCCGAAGAAGCGAATCGGAGGGAAACCGGGCAGGGAGGGGGGAAAAACCCCCTCTCGCGATTCGCCTAGCCGGATGCCGATCAACAGTCCCTGCCAACCGATTGGCTGCTTTGGTCTTTCCCCCGCCCTCCCCGGGCACAGCCCAGTGACCGTAGAACCCCGTGTAGACGCGCACGCTACCGACGGCAGCCCTCGAGGCGAGGCCCCGGGACCGGGCCGACCCCCTCGCCCCCCGGGGGACCCCCCAGCACCAAAACCCCGGCCACGGCAGTCGCCTTGAAGGAGGAGCGGGGTGTCTTTATTTCACACCCTCGCCTCGCACAGAGCGGGGAGGGGGCTCCCCTCACCGCCCCGCGCCTCCCCAGCCGCTCTCCGGTGCCGGCGGGCTGCCCCGGCGTCGCGGCGAGACCGGGGTCTGCATGCCAGTCACCAACTGGCTGAGTCCCGCCGGGAACCGGCCAGCGCAGAGAACGTCCGAGCTGCTCCTGGAAAAGATGGGGAGAGGGGGGTGTCGGGGCCAGGGGGCGCGGGCGGCCATCGCCGGGACCCGTCGCCGGGAGGTGCCGTCGGCATCACCTACCTGAGCTCGGCGGGGGTCTGGGGGCCGGGGGGCAGCGGGAAGGTGGGCAGGGAACGGCGCTGGCGGCAGAGGTAGCCGGAGGGCAGGTCCTGGGGTAGGTCAGAGTCGGGGCGTTCCAGCGGCAGGGCCATCTCTGGGGCAGGGAGAGGTGGCGGAGAGGCACCGTCAGCCCCCGGCCGGCCCCCCAGACTCCTGCCGGGGCTCCTCTCGCGATTCGGGGAGCGGAGAATCCCGCGACACCCCAAAAAACACTCGGCGGCAGTGCCACACCATGCCCCCGGGGTGGCGGTGCCTGAATTTGGGGGTGACAGGGACCTTCCAAATCCAGGCGGGGTGAGAGCTGCCCCCCCCCCCAGCCCCAGGGCCTGAACTGGGGGGCTGCCCCCAACCTTTCCTGGGGGCAAACTCTCCCTCCCAGCATCCCTACCGCTCCGGATCCGGCTCAGCTCTGGTCCCAGCAGCTTCCCGTCCATGCTCAGTAGGATGTATTTCTCCATCCGGAGCTCCGGGCTCAGCCGATCCACCATCCGCCGGTTCGGTCGGTCCTGCGCCTCCGGCTGCCGTGGGGCCGGGGGCTCGGTCCGGCCGGGATGCACCGCATCCATCTTCCAGCTGGGAAAGGGAAGGAGAAGATGTGGATTGTCACAGCTCCGGTCACTGCAGCACCAGCGTGGCCAGCACCTACCCTCCTGTCCAGACCCAGGGCTCACGGCACCACCGGAACGTCCCGGTGTCACCAGAGAGGAGGGGGGGGGGACACCAGCCCCGCTCCTGGGTCCCCGTGGGTGACTGAGCCCCAAAACTCAGTCACAGCCACCTCCCGGGTGGGACGGCATTTACCAAACCTGTCCCTGTTCCAATTTCGGACCAGCTGGGAAGAGACGCGGCCGGTTTCAGACACAGACGAACTGTGACTGGGATGCTGGCCTCCAGCCCCCGGCTTTCCCGCAACGGGGAGGGGGGGGAGCCGAGTACCAGCAGCAGCACGTCCCCAGAATGGGGAAGGGGAGGGGGTCTGTCCCCACTACAACCCCCCAGGCACAACCACAGCAGGTCGGGGGGGAAGATTGGTGTCCCCTGGGTTATTCGAACCCGATGGCATTACCGTAACCTGAACTCAACCGTTTAGCTCCGAAATGGCAAAGCTGCCCCGCGGGAGCTGCCGGTGGGGAGAGGGATGGCAAGGAAGGGAGGGAGCCAGGGTCCCGCGGTGGCACCGAGCCACCGGCGCGGTTTTGCCGGTCCCCAGCGATGCAGAGGGAGGAGCGGGGCGGGAGGCTGCAGAGAGGCCAGAGGCTGTTTCCCTTCCTCTTCCCCTCTCTGGGAAAGGGTAATTAAATCCCTCGCTGCACTTAGCGAGTCGATTACCAGATTCCCAATGAGATTTCCGAGATAAAAACCCCGCAGTTTCAGGAGGGAGAGCAGAGGAGGGAGGGGCTGGGATCAGCTGCTGGCAGGCCAGGCTGCTCCAGGCTCTGCTGACCCAGGTGCAGGTGACACAGCTCCGGGGGTGATTCCTCCAGAAGCCACAGCTCCATCGGAGCCCAGGCTGCGGCGTGCCTCTGCTTCTCTGAGCATCCGTACCTCATCCGGCTCGTTAACGCTATAACGAGATCGCCAGGGATCCCAGGACAGCCCCACGGCACACAGCAGCCATGGTGACAGCAGGGCAGCAGTACAGGCAGGGCTGCCCGCAGCGTCCAGCGGGCTGGAGCCCGGAGTGGTGTTATGGCCGAGCCCCTCCCCTGCCTGGGGGGCTGTTTCTGCACCTCAGCCTCTCGCCTGAGCCCTCCTCACCACAGAGGAGGGCGCCAGGGATTTCTGGATCGTTCCTGAAGGCCGTTTTAATTTGGGTTTAAGTAATTTCTAACAGGATGCTCCTGGCGTACCGAATCAGCTCGGGGCAGGCCCCTGGTCCCTTCTCCTCCCCAGCTCCCCCTCACCAGTTCACATCCCCCAATCCCAGCAGATGGTCTGACTAGGAAGGCAGAGCCCCCCCCCCAAAGAGCGCAGTCATAAACTCTCTGCCGAGTTCCCCTATAAAGAACCGTATATCCGTTTTGGGAACTGATAGCTCTTCCCAGGGGAGGTTACCTCCTTTAGACAGGCGGGTTCCCACACACCGAGCCGGCACGCTCGCCTCCCTCGCGCCGGGAGCAGATTATGGCAGAGTCTGGAGAAACAGAAACAGTCATTTATATCAAAACAGGGAATATTTCCCTAGCTTGGGCTTCCCATGCGAGGCCCGAGCTGCTGCTCCTACCCGTGCTGGACCCTCCACCGACCTGACATGGGGTGCCTGGACCCCGCCGGGCCTCAACACCGCCCAAGACCTGCCCCAGGGGGAAAATGGGGTGCTAAGGGGTAAAGGGAGGGGGGGTCTCCCCATGCTCAGACCTGCTCGGGGCTTTGATGGTCCCAACGAGGAGGCACCCCAGGCTGAAATCCTGGGTGCAGCTGGCACGGAGGATCCCAAGGGGACAGACAGAGCTGTTGTGTGAGGGGAAACTGAGGCAGGGAAGTGGAGGAGGGGGCTTCCCCTGGAGGGGCTTAGGGACCAGGGTAGGGGGCTCTGCCCGAGGACAAGTGGACGGAGGAGGGGGCTTCCCCTGGGGGGCTTAGGGACCAGGGGAGGGGGCTCTCCCCGGGACGAGGGAGGCAGAAGAGGGGCCTCTCCCTCGGGGACATAGGGACCAGGGGAGGGGGCCCTCCCAAGGGACAGGAGAGCAGAGGCTGGGGCTCGCCGCGGCGGGGAGGAGAGAGGGCTCTCCCGGGGATCACGGGGAGGAGGAAAGGAGGGGGCTCTCCCTGGGGGACACGGGGGCCGGAGGAGGGATTCCCCCCCGCCCCCCTCCGCGCCCCCACCGAGGCCCAGCGCAGAGGCCGAAGCCCCAACATGGCGGCCGCGTTGCCCCCGGTTACGGCTACTTCCGGCGGGACGCGGGGGCGGCCGGAAGCGTGGGTCACGTGGGAAAGCGGGAAGATGGCGGCGCCCAGGGCGATGGGGCCGGGCCCGGCGCCGCTGCTGCGGATAACGGCGGAGTGCGGGCGGAGCCGGGCGCGGGCCGGCGAGCTACGGCTGCCGCACGGCCCCGTTCCCTGCCCCGTTTTCATGCCCGTGGGTACCCGCGGTACCGCCAAAGGCGTCACGGCTGCCCAGCTCGCCGCCCTCGGCTGCCGCATCTGCCTTGGCAACACCTACCACCTGGGCACGCGGCCGGTGAGCGCCGCCGCGGCGGGGGCCGGGAGGGAAGGGAGGGGGGAACCGGGAGGGGCGAACCGGGGCCGGGCGCGCCCGCAGACACCGGCGAGCATCGGGCACCGGAGGGCCCCGCCCCCTCATCGATGGCCACGCCCCCCGTAGACCCCGCTCCCGGGAGGGTCACGCCCCCTTTTGCCCTGAAAAGTCCCGGAGGGAACCCTGAAGAAGGCCACGCCTCCCGAGTGCCCACGCCCCCGCTCCCGGGATGACCACGCCTCCCCCTCGATGACCACGCCCCCCGTAGACCCCGCACCCGGGCCCGCCACGCCCCCTTGTGCCCTTAAAAGTCTCAGAGGCAACCCTGGGAAGGCCACGCCCCCTGCGGTGACCACGCCACGCCCCTTGGGATAGCCCCGCCCCGGGGGGGCTCGGACCACCTGTGCCCATGGGAGAGCGGACTCGGGGTGGCCCCGCCCCCTGCATTGCCCCGCCCCCGTGCGCGCTAGCTCCGCCCCCTGGGGGTCCCCCTGGCCCTGGGCTGGGCCCCCCTCCATGTGACACCCCCCCCCCTCCACCGCAGGGCCCGGAGCTGGTGCAGCGCGCCGGTGGTCTCCACGGCTTCATGGACTGGCCCCACAACCTGCTGACGGTGAGGGGGGGCCGGGACCCCCACCTGGAGGGGGGGGGAGACCCCCAGGACCCCCACCTGGGAGACACACAGCCCCAGGACCCCACTTCAGGGGGGCGAGAGACCCCCAGGACTCCTACCTGCGGGGAGGGGGAGACCCCCAGGACCCCACCTGTGGGGAACACACCCCCCCAGGACCCCCACCTGGAGGCAACAACACCCCCAGGACCCCAACCTGTGGGGGGGACACCCCCAGGACCCCACTTGAGAAGGGGGGGAATCCCCAGGACCCCCACCCAGGGACCCCCAGCTCCCCTGACCCTGACCCCGCAGCTCCGGGTCTCCCGATCCACCAGCCCCCCCTGCCCCAGGGACGTGGGGCATCACCCCCCCATCCCCCCCGAGCCCCCCATTATTGGGGTCCCCCCCAGCACCTCCCCTGTACCGCCCCCCAGGACAGCGGGGGCTTCCAGATGGTCTCGCTGGTGGAGCTGTCGGAGGTGACGGAGGAGGGGGTCCGCTTCCGCTCCCCCTATGGCGGGGAGGAGATCCTGCTCAGCCCCGAGAAGTCCATCGAGATCCAGAACGCCCTGGGTGAGTCCACGGGGGGGTGGCTGAACCCCAAAATCCGAGGGGGGGGGGGGGCGATGTCCTGGGACATCCCCCCACCCTTCCTCACCCCCCCCCCCCCAGGCGCCGACATCATGATGCAGCTGGACGACGTGGTGAGCAGCACCACGACGGGGCCGCGGGTTGAGGAGGCCATGCACAGGTCCGGGACCCCCCCAGACCCCTCCAGACCCCCCTGGACCCCCACACCCTGACCCCCCCGCCCCCCCCCCCCAGGTCCATCCGCTGGCTCGACCGCTGCATCGCCGCCAACCGCCGCCCCGAGCAGCAGAAGCTCTTCGCCATCATCCAGGGGGGGCTGGATCCGGCCCTGCGCACCAAGTGCCTGGAAGGTAGTGCGGCCGTGTTCCTCCTCCCTGCCTTCCTTCTGCTCCTCATCCTCATCCTCTTCCCCCTCCCTGCCTTCCTCCTGCTCCCCGTCATCTTCCCATTCTCCACCTGCTCCTCATCTTCCTCCCACTCCTCATCCTCTTCCCACTCCATCTGCCCCCATTCCCCATCTTTCTCCTGCTCCTCATTGTCCTCCCCCTCCCTGCCTTCCTCCTCATCCTCTTCCCATTCCCCATCCTCCACCTGCTCCTCACCTTCCTCCCTCTTCCCCATCCCCATTCCCCATCTGCTCTTCGTCCTCCTCCCTCTTCCCACCTTCTTCCCACTCCTCATCTGGTCCCCCCCATTCCCCGTCTTCCTCCCACTCCTCATCCTCCCCCAGCTCCCCATCAGGTTCCCATTCCCCATCTTCCTCCCCCTCCCCATCTTCCTCCCCCTCCCCATCCTCCTCCCACTCCTCATCTTCCTCCTGCTCCCTACATTCCCCCCATTTCCCATCTTCTTGCTCCCCATCCACCTCCTGCCCCCCCACTGCCAGGCTCCTGGGGGAGGGGGGTCGGGGGGGTCCATGGGGTGCTCGCAGCCCCCGTCCCCTGTGTCTCCCCCCCCCAGAAATGACCCGTCGCGACGTCCCCGGCTTCGCCATCGGGGGCCTGAGCGGGGGCGAGGAGAAGGACCGCTTCTGGAGGATGGTGAAGCTCAGCACCGACCGCCTGCCCCGGGACAAGCCCCGATACCTGATGGGCGTGGGGTAGGTCCCGTGGGTGGGTGGGGGGGGGGAAGTGGGGCTCAGCCCCCGCCCCCCCCCAGCTCAGCCCCCGCTCCCCTCCGCAGCTACGCCACCGACCTGGTGGTCTGCGTCGCTCTGGGCTGCGACATGTTCGACTGCGTCTTCCCCACCCGGACGGCGGTAAGAGGCTCTGGGGGGGGCTGGGACACACACACACGACCCCCCCAGAGGTTGGGGGGCCCTCAGCCCTGACCCCCCCTCCCCTCTCTGCAGCGTTTCGGCTCGGCGCTGGTCCCCTGGGGTTCGCTGCCGCTGAAGAACAAACAATTCGCCAAAGATTTCCGTCCCATCGACGAGAACTGCGACTGCCCCACGTGCCAGAGGTGGGTGGGTGGGAAATGGGGGGGGGGGGGGGGGGGGGGGGAGGGAAGCCAAGACGGGGATCTGACCCCCCCCCATCTCTGTGCCCCCCATCCAGGCACAACCGCGCGTACCTGCACGCCCTGATCCGCAGCGAGACGGCCGCCCTGCACCACCTCACCATCCACAACATCGCCTACCAGGTGGGGCTGGGGGTCCCGGGGGGGCCGTGACAGCACCGGGGGGGGGTTGCCCAGCCTCCTCTTTAACCCCTCTCCCCCCCAATTTCCCCACGCTTTCCCACAGCTGAACCTGATGAGCTCCATCCGGGAGAACATCCTGGCCCAGCGCTTCCCCGAATTCGTCCGGGAGTTCATGAGCACCATGTACGGGGCGCGGGAGCGGGTCCCCCCCTGGGTGGTGGAGGCTTTGGCCACCGTCGGCATCACCCTGGACTGATGGGGACCCCCCCCTCGCAACCCACCCCCCCATCCCTGGGGGGGCAACGGAGGGGCTGAGCGCCCTGGCAGCCCCCGTTTCCCCCCGCGCAGACGGTTTTATCCTTTCCATATGTATATTTTTATACTTTTTTTGTGGGGTTTTTTTTTACTACTTTGGTCTTTTTTTAAAAGGGGGCGGCTGCCGCAGCCGGATAAAATTTCTTGGTGGGAACGGTGGCTTGCGTGGCTCTGAATGGGTCTGGGGGGGCCCCAAATGGGTCTGGGGCGGCTGTGTGCCCACGGCAGGGGCTCGGTGGCCCCTCGGGGCTGCGCTGTCCCTGGGTAGGGTGAGAGCGGGGGGCCCACAGTCCTGGGCAGGGGGCGGTCCTGGGGTGCACGGTGTTGGTGGGACACGTCTGGTGCTGCCCGGGGAGGGGTCTCAGAGAGCCCAGGGTCCGATGGAGCCCACAGCCAGAGAACTGGCAATTTGGGGGACACTCTGGGGTCCCGGGAGGGGATTGGGGGTGCTCTGGGGACCCAGAGACCTGGGGGGGGGGGACTGAGGGAGAAGAGTAGTGGTGATGGGGGTCTGAGGATGCAGAGGGGGGGACTGGGGGTGCAGGGGGGGGAAACTGGGAGCATTCTGGGGACTCAGGAATGCAGAAGGGGCTCTGGGGATGCTCAGGGGTCCCAGGGACCAGGGGAAGGATCAGGGAGATGTTTGGGGGTCCCAGGAGGGGACCAGGGGATGCTCTGGGGTCCTGGGAGGGGACCAAGGGAGAGGACTGGGGGTCTGGGGGTGCAGTGGGGGGAAATCGGGGATGTTTTGGGGACCCAGGAATGCAGAAGGGGCTCTGGGGACTGTCTGGGGTCCTGGGGACACTC
Organism: Astur gentilis; assembly: GCF_929443795.1. NCBI lineage: Eukaryota > Metazoa > Chordata > Aves > Accipitriformes > Accipitridae > Astur > Astur gentilis. The sequence goes on from NC_064888.1 coordinate 540,163, forward strand.
TGGGGTCCTGGGGACTAGGGGTGGGGGGCTCTGGGGATGCAGAGGAGGGGACCTGGGGGTGCAGGGAGGGGGGAAACTGGGGATATTTTGGGGTCCCGGGGAGGCAGGAGGGGACCGGGGTGGTGGGGGACACAGGGGACACAGGACCTGGATTGTCTCCGACGCTGGTCCTCCATCAGCACCTCCTCCACCGTCACCGACATCACACCCCGGATCCGTCCCGTTGTCGTCACCGTGACCCACGTGGGCCCCCGCCGTGCCGCAAACCCGGCTGCCGGGTCCCTACCCCCAAAACCCTGGGGTCCCCCCACACCCTGGGATCCCCCCAGGGCTCATTTTCTCCCCCCCCCCCCCCCCGCCAAAGACCCTGCGTGTGGGGATGAAGGGGGTACCACCCTGGGGGTCCACCAAGGCGAGGGGATGAATTGGGGCAGGATCCGGCCAGGAGAAGGGGAAGGGGCTGGGTTGGGTTTAAATAGGGTCAGTGGGTGCAGGTGGGGGCTCAGGTGTGCTGCAGCCCCCCTGCACCCAGGTCCTGGGGACGGGGATGCCAGGGTCCCCCCCACCCCACCATGGGCGACGTCCCCGAGCGTTGCGCGGTGGTGGCCTTTGTCCCCATCAACCCGGCGCCCGACACATGGCTGGAGGCGGTGAAGCGGCGTGAGTTTTTGGGGACCCCCCCCCCAGGTGCCCCCTAACAGGCTGTGACACCCCCCACCACCACCCTGAGGTCTCACTGGTGTGTGTTGGGGGGCTGAGGGCTGGGATGTGGGGGTCCGTGTTGGGGAGGGGGAGTGAGGTTGGATCTGGGGGTCCTTTGGGGGGCCTGGGGGGGGCTCAGGCACGCGGGGGGGGGGGGGGCTGCATTGGGGGGAGGGCCTCAGATCTTGGAGGTGCGGGTCCTTCGGGGTCCCGGGGGTCGGACACGTGGGTCCAGTTTGGGGGGTCTCACACCTCGGAGGGGGTCCGCAAGCCCGGACGCGTGGGTCCGCGTTGGGGGTCTCGGAGCTCAGACGCTTGCATCCTTTGGGGGTACGGGAGCTGGGCCCCCCCCCCGATGCTATTTTCAGCTCAAAACCCCCCAAATTCGGGCCGTTCCCCCTCCCCTCGCCCCTGCAGCGGCTCAGGGGGGACCGGGACCCCCGTCCCCTGCCCCACGGCGGGCGGGGGGGCCGGAGGCGTCGTGGCCGGTGCCGTGCGTCAGCCGGGGCGTGTGGCCGGGGCGGCCGCGGGGAGGAAGTTTGTGGATGGGGTGGGGTGCTCGGGGCTGCGTCACCCGCGTTCGGCAATTTCTGCCGCTGCCGGGCACCCCGGCCCCATTGGCAGCGACCGCGCCGGGGCTGACGGGCAGGTGAGCGGCACCTGGGAGCCACTGGGAGAGGCAACTGGGGTGAACTGGGAGCAGCTGGGAGCAACTGGGAAGGGCGGGAGCAGCACCTGGGGTGAACTGGGAGCCGCTGGGAGCAACTGGAAACCACTGGGGTGAACTGGGAGCTGCTGGGAGCAACCAGAAAGGGTGGGAGCAGCACCTGGGGTGAACTGGGAGTCACTGGGAGCAACCAGAAAGGGTGGGAGCAGCACCTGGGGTGAACTGGGAGTCACTGGGAGCAACCAGAAAGGGCGGGAGCAGCACCTGGGGTGAACTGGGAGCAACTGGGAAAGACTGGGAGTAGCACCCCAAGGGGGAACTAAGATTGATCTGGAAGGGCTGGGAGTGGCAACTGGGAGCAACTGGGAATGGCTGGGAGGTGTAGCAAGAGAAGTCATGGGACAAATGAGGAGAACTGGGCAGGGAGGGGAGCTGCACTCTGGGGAAACTGGGATGAACTGGGAAAGGCTGAGCACTGCACCCCAAAGAGGAACTGGGATGAACTAGGAAAGGTTGAGCGCTGCACGCCAAGGGGGAACTGGGATGAACTGGGAAAGGCTGAGCGCTGCAACCTGGGTAAACTGGAAAGCCCTGGGCAGGGCTGGCAGCTGCCCCCTGGGGCAAACTGGAAGAACTGGGCAGAGCTGGGAGCTGCACCCAAAGGGAACTGGGAGAACTGGGCAGAGCTCTGAGCTGCACCTGAAGGGAACTGGGAGAACTGGGCAGAGCTGGGAACTATACCTGAGGGGAACTGGGCAGCGCTGGGAGCTGCACTCGAGGGGAACTGGGAGAACTGGGCAGAGCCGGGAGCTGCACCTGAGGGGAACTGGGCAGCGCTGGGAGCTGCACCCAAAGGGAACTGGGAGAACTGGGCAGAGCCGGGAGCTGCACCCAAAGGGAACTGGGAGAACTGGGCAGAGCCGGGAGCTGCACCCGAAGGGAACTGGGAGAACTGGGCAGAGCTGGGAACTATACCTGAGGGGAACTGGGCAGCGCTGGGAGCTGCACTCGAGGGGAACTGGGAGAACTGGGCAGAGCTGGGAGCTGCACCTGAGGGGAACTGGGCAGCGCTGGGAGCTGCACCCAAAGGGAACTGGGAGAACTGGGCAGCGCTGGGAGCTGCACCCAAAGGGAACTGGGAGAACTGGGCAGAGCCGGGAGCTGCACCCGAAGGGAACTGGGAGAACTGGGCAGAGCTGGGAACTGCAGCCGAGGGGAACTGGGAGAACTGGGCAGAGCCGGGAACTGCAGCCGAGGGGAACTGGGAGAACTGGGCTGAGCTGGGAGCTGCACCTGAGGGGAACTGGGCAGCGCTGGGAGCTGCACCCGAAGGGAACTGGGAGAACTGGGCAGAGCCGGGAGCTGCACCCAAAGGGAACTGGGAGAACTGGGCAGAGCCGGGAGCTGCAGCCGAGGGGAACTGGGAGAACTGGGCTGAGCTGGGAGCTGCACCTGAGGGGAACTGGGCAGCGCTGGGAGCTGCACTCGAGGGGAACTGGGAGAACTGGGCAGAGCTGGGAGCTGCACCTGAGGGGAACTGGGCAGCGCTGGGAGCTGCACCCAAAGGGAACTGGGAGAACTGGGCAGCGCTGGGAGCTGCACCCGAAGGGAACTGGGAGAACTGGGCAGAGCTGGGAACTGCAGCCGAGGGGAACTGGGAGAACTGGGCAGAGCCGGGAACTGCAGCCGAGGGGAACTGGGAGAACTGGGCTGAGCTGGGAGCTGCACCTGAGGGGAACTGGGCAGCGCTGGGAGCTGCACCCGAAGGGAACTGGGAGAACTGGGCTGAGCTGGGAGCTGCACCTGAGGGGAACTGGGCAGCGCTGGGAGCTGCACCCGAAGGGAACTGGGAGAACTGGGCAGCGCTGGGAGCTGCACCCAAAGGGAACTGGGAGAACTGGGCAGAGCCGGGAGCTGCACCCGAAGGGAACTGGGAGAACTGGGCAGAGCTGGGAACTGCAGCCGAGGGGAACTGGGAGAACTGGGCAGAGCCGGGAACTGCAGCCGAGGGGAACTGGGAGAACTGGGCAGAGCTGGGAGCTGCACCTGAGGGGAACTGGGCAGCGCTGGGAGCTGCACCCGAAGGGAACTGGGAGAACTGGGCAGAGCCGGGAGCTGCACCCAAAGGGAACTGGGAGAACTGGGCAGAGCCGGGAGCTGCATCCAAAGGGAACTGGGAGAACTGGGCAGAGCCGGGAGCTGCAGCCGAGGGGAACTGGGAGAACTGGGCTGAGCTGGGAGCTGCACCTGAGGGGAACTGGGCAGCACTGGGAGCTGCACCCGAAGGGAACTGGGAGAACTGGGCAGCGCCGGGAGCTGCACCCGAAGGGAACTGGGCTGAGCCGGGAGCTGCACCCGACGGGAACTGGGGGAACTGGGCAGAGCCGGGAGCTGCACCCAAAGGGAACTGGGAGAACTGGGCAGAGCCGGGCTCTTGGCCCCAGGACCCCCACGGCTCACACCAGGCCGGGGACAAGCAGCAGGACCCCCAACTGGTTTTACTGGTTTAACTGGCCGGGGGGGGAGGTGGAGCCGGGACCCCAGGGAGGTTGCGGGCGGCTCTGCACCCCAGCCGGGGCACCCCCCTGCCCTCACGGGGTGCCCCCGACCTCTCTGTGCCCCCCCCGTCCCATCCTGTCCCCCCCCTCCATTGCGCCCACCCCAGGGAAGGACCGTCACCGGGCTGGGGGCCGCGGCGGCTCTCGGGGTCCCTTCACCATCGCGGCGTTTGCGCTGGCCCTGGCGGGGTGTGTCCCACCGCACCGCCGGTGCATTCCCTCCCTTATCGCACCCGGCGCCTCTTATCAGCACCCGGCCCCCGCTGCGGCCGCGCCAAGACGGCCCCGGGCTGCGCCAGGGTGGGCGAGGGGACGCCGATGGGGCTGGGGGCACCCGGTGCGGCCCCCGGCACCGCAAGATACCCTGAAATGTGGTGGTTGGGGTGGGTGGGGTGGAGGGGCCCCGGCAGGCCGAGCGAGCGGGTTTTGGGTGCCGAGCGAGCGGCTGGGTGGGTGCAGAGGCAACCTTGGGTGGTTGCCAAGCGAGCGGCCGGGTGGGCGCTAAGCGAGCGCAGGGGGTCTTTTTGGGTGCCGAGGGAGCGTCGGGCGGGCCCGCCGTCGCTCTGAGGTGCCGGCTTTTCCCCCCCCCGCAGCTGGAGCCATGAAGTGCCAGCTGAGCCCACGCCTGCTGCTGCTGCCCGTCCTGGTGTCGCTGGCGCTGCTGGGGCTGCGGGTGCAGCGCTTCGCCGAGGAACCCGTCACCGCCACCCCCGCCCTGGCCGGTGGAGATGCCGCCGATCGGCAGCGCCCAGCCGGGCCGGGTTTCCACTGGCACGGGGGAGCGGCGGGCGGGCGCGGCAATGCCACGGTCAAGCCGCCCCCCATCCGGCACCCACTGCAGCCCCCCTACCCTTACCCTTACCGCTTCCTCCTCAACGAGCCCCACAAGTGCCGGGACCAGACGCCCTTCCTGGTGCTGCTGGTGGTGACAGAGCCGGGGGACACGACAGGCAGGACCGCCATCCGGCAAACCTGGGGCAACGAAAGCTCGGTGCCGGGGGTCTCCATCCTCCGTCTCTTCCTCCTCGGCGTTCACCCGGTGTTCCGACAGGAGCTGCAGCCGTTGCTGGAGGAGGAGAGCCTTCTCCACCACGACATCCTCCAGCAAGACTTCTTGGACACCTACAACAACCTGACGTTGAAGACACTGATGGGCATGGAGTGGGTGAGCAAGCACTGCCCCAACGCCAGCTACGTGATGAAGGCCGACCGCGACGTCTTCCTCAACCTGGGTTACCTGGTACAGCAATTCCTCATTCCCCCCAAGAAGAACTTCATGACAGGTCACATCTACCGCAACACGGGGCCGCTGCGCAACAAGGGCTACAAGTGGTACGTGCCCCACGAGGTCTACCCCAACAACACCTACCCGCCCTACTGCGGCGGACCCGGCTACGTCCTCTCCGGGGATTTGGCAAGCAAAATCTATGGTGTCGCCCAAACTTTGTCCGTCATCAACATGGAGGATGCCTTCATGGGCATCTGCCTGCACGCGCTGGGCGTCAGCGTCACCAACAGCCCTTGGGGTGTCTTCAACATGTACCGGATCGAGTACGAGAAGTGCCGGTTCTCCCGGTTGGTGATGGTCCATCACTACGAGCCCCAGCAGCTGCTGAAGCTCTGGCCCGGCTTCCAGGAGCCAAAGACAACGTGCCACCGCTAGCCACGGCTGGAGGGCTGAGCCATGCCGGGGCTGCCAGGCACCGGAGCCATCCCACAGCCCCAGTGGTGGGTACCACTGCCCCCTCCGCTGTGCCGAGACTTGCTGGCTTCATCCTCTCCGGTGACTTTCTGGCCAGTCTCCGGCTCTCAAGCAGCTGCTTGGGGCCATCTCCAAACCTCAGGTCTCTCGGGGACCCCCCACCCCTACCGGGGATGGTTTCCACCCCCCCATTTTGAGCCGCCAGCTGGTTTGCACTGCTGGAGCCGAGAGCTTTGCTCGCCGGACCAGCCACTTCACTTCATTAGATCTTTTTAATGTTATTAGTAGTATTATTGATTTTTTTTGTTGTTCTGAGCCATCTGGTCGCAGTGGTCCAGGACCCCACTGGCAGTAAAGCCATACCCGCATTAAGTTATAGCTGATATTTATAATAAAAGGCTGAAGCCAGCCGGAGCAACTCGCCAATTGTCTCATTTCTCCTGGTGCCAACACCGCACCTGGGCTGCCCACTGGCACGAACCCCCCACCATCCCCTCTCATCCCGGTGTGCCAGGGAGGGAAGTGTCACCATCCTGAAACACTGGCTAAAGCCCAGCCTTTGCTTGGGCTGTTGACTCAACGCGGCCTCACTGGCGGCGGCAGAACAAGCGCCGGTTGGGGCGTTACCGCACGGGGTTTGGGTCCAGCTCTGCCACCAGCCCACCGAGAACAAGAAACACCGGTGCAAGGTGCAAAATTTATTCAACTAACTGCGCCGCACCCGGAGGAGGCACATTTACACACATGCAAAACGCGCATGGCCAAATGGCACCAGGGCAGTAACTGATAAGGCACCAGCTGTTTCCAGCACTGCTTAAAGGAGCTAAAGCAGCAGCACCGGTATTATTTTTGTTGGAAAAGGGGCAGTTTTGTAGCTCAAACCCCTGCTGCCCCGCAGCTTTGGTTTAAGAGATGCGATCTGGCAGCTGGCTGCACCAGAGAGGTGCCGGAATATTTGGGAGCAGGAGCTGCTCCGCACCCTCGGTTCCCTTGGGACGACACCTGCGTGTTCCCAGCTTTGCAAATGCCGCTCCACCTTTCCCAGAAAGGTGAGCAAACTGAAGCCACTATCCCCGTTTAATTTTCTTATGGTTTTGAGGAGCGCTGTAGTTACAGGCAGGATCTGGCAGGGCCGGGAAATTGCCCAAGAGCCACGAGGATTATCTACACCAGGAAGTCCCCACTGGCCCTTGCTGTGAACTGTCACACCACGAACCTTCTCACCGCGTTAAAGGGTCTCTCCTCGAACGCCCCACCCTGTGTCAAGAATTCGGTGCCTCTTCCCGACACCCACCGCGGCGCAGGAACGGAGGCGGGCCCCTCACACAGTGGGCCCGGGCAGCTGCTGCTGCCGTCGTCGTCTCCGGCGCAGTGGTTTAATCACCAGCAAAGGCAATAATTTGGTCTTACCCAAGGCTCAAGCCAGCCCTGCTTGCTCCTCCGGTGGGCTCAGGCTGCCGTGCTCTCGGAAGTCCATAATCTCCTCCTGGCCAAAGCCCCTGGGGTGGTTTAATCTCAAAACCGAGAGTTTAAGGTCATTCAAATTGCAGAAAGTAGAGAATATTCTGAATTTTTTTTTTTTTTTTTAAGAGAGGCAGGAGGCTGCCACAGTGGCGCACACCGTGAAACGACATGCTAGGAGACCAAGACATCAAGAGTTTTGTGTTTATTTGTCTACATTCAGCTTACTCCAGATGTACTGCCTGAGGGATTCAGGCATACAAAACCCACTCTTTCCCACTGGTTTTTAAAATAAAATCTTCACTTATAAAACTGAAACACTAAAGCATTAAAATACAGAAAGCTTGTTTAACTCACTTCACAAAAGCATTAACAGATGACATATCCCTTATCTATTTAAAGCCATACTGTGTTCACACTTCCACGTCAATTTTTAAATAGAAAAAGGATACTGAAATTGTATTAACTCAAAAAAAAAAACAAAACAAAACAAAACCCCCAAAAATTCCTATTTAGACAAAGTCGTAATGGCAACTAACAAACCATTAAATACAGAGATGCCCAAAATACAGCTAAGTATGGAATTACAGGTACTCAACCATTAGTGACCGGTATCACAAAGAGCACTGCAACATGGAAACGGGGCGGGGGGGGGGGGGGGCAAGGGAGGGGTTTACGTGTTTACCGTGATGCGATAAAACTGAATATTCAAAGGGTGGGTGAGCGCAGGAGGGAACAAAGCTCCACGCCCATGGAGGAAGGGGCGGCTTTATCTGTACTGGTAATTCATGCTGTGGTCGTTTCTGCCGTAGCCGCCTTGGGATGCTTGGTAGGAGCTGGGGGGGCCGCTGTAATTTTGGCCTGAACCGGGGGAGTTGTAGTTGGACTGAGAGGAATATCCACCTGCGGGGGCGGGGGGGGGTGTGGAGAAGGGGAGAGAGAAGCACTCGGTTACCATCAAGGCATGAAACAACAACAAAAAGCTGTTTCGACGCAGAATCGGAACTTTTCCTCCCATCTGGGAGCCGCTGCCAGGCAAAAGCACACACGGATGGGAAGATGCTGCCCTCGCATGGAAAGATATATAGGGAAGTGTCGTATACTGACCTTGCTTACCTTGGTACGAGGACCCTCCGCCCCCAGATCCTCCCCCATAGCCACCGTGTGAGCCGGTGTTGTAGGAGGCACCTCCCGAATAGTTATTTCCTCCGCCTCCACGGCCGCTGTTGCCACCGTAACCTGGAAGGGAAAACGCGGTGAGCAGAGCCGGTCTCCCCAGCAGCAGCAGCTCTGCCTTCATCGCACCCAGAGGGAGGTTTTTGTCTGCTGTTAGCAGCAAAAGGGACTATTATTGGAGGTGAGGCGACTACCAGGGGTTCGATGAGTGAACACATCCCCTGGGGCGGCTAAAGGCTTCACGGAGAGGTCTGGCTGCCAGGGGCAGCTGTGGGATTTCCCCACAGCTTGCACAAGCATGGGCAATCCACGCTGAGGAACGTGCGGATCCCAAGCGCTCAACTGCCCGACACAGAAAGTAAAGACTCGATCATCAAACAGTAACTCAAGAGCAGAGCAGGCAATTCCACCTTCATCCTCTGAAAGGCAAGAGCATCTCCTCAGGGAAGAGCAGACAGATGGCAGCAGGTTTCCTGGTTGGTTGTCAATCTCAACTAATTAAATCAACTCAACCAGAGCGTTTTAAGCCCTCCAAGTGCACAGAAGTATGGGACGGTTTGGGTGGGAAGGGACGCTTGGAGCTCAGCCCGTCCAACCCTCCCTGCCACGAGCGGGGCCGTCTTCACCGAGACCAGGGTGCTCAGAGCCCCGGCCAGCCCGGCCCCGAAGGGTCCCAGGGACGGACGGGGCATCGACCCCCTCCCTGGGCAGCCTCTGCCAGGGCCTCACCCCCCTCGGCGGGAAGAACTTCCTCCCTAGAGCTGGGCCGAATCGCCCCTCTGGTAGCCAAAAACACTTCCCCCTTGTCCCAGTGCTACCAGTCCGCCTCGAAGTTACTCCTTTGTGTAGGACCACACGCCTACAGAGCGCATATTTCCTTATTATCGACAGTTTGCATTTTACTCCCCAGATAAGCTAACCCAGCACTCACTAAATTTGCTCTCGTAGTTGTAATCGGAGCCTCCACCGCCAGGCGAGTTGTAGGAATTGGAGTAGGAGGAATAGTTGCCTTGGCCGTGGTTGTAGCCTTTCTGTTTGCCCTGCGGCGGGCCATAGTTACTGTACTGGTTTTGGTTGTAGGACTGCTGCTGCTGGCCCTGGTGGGACTGATACCCCGAACCGTAGGAGGGTTTTTGCTGTCCTCCATGCTGCTGTTTCTTTCCGCCGTGTTTTGGAGGAACCGGCGAGTTGTAGTTATCGCCGCCTTGGTAGTAGGAGCCATAGCCGGAGGAGCCGCCACCGCCGCCTCCACCGCCGCTCCCCGAGTTGGAGTGGCCGCCGTTGCTGTAGAACTGGCCTAAACAGAGAGAAAAGGGTCAGCCCCACAGCGGCCGCATTTTGGAGCGGGGAGGCAGGCACCACAAGGCACAATTTTACAGGTTAAGGCTCATAACAGTGAGATTTTTACCCTTGCGAAGGCAAGGGTTTAGGAGTGGTTTAGCTCTTACACTGGTGAAAGGTTTAAGAAACTCCACACGAGGCTGAGAGGTGAAACATCTTGTTCATTTAAGTAGACAGGGAATTGTGAAATACATCGACATCGTACCATTGTCCAGTCACCCTGCAATCTCAGTGAACGACGCCCAGCCAGTTCTCCCACAGCTTTAATTCCAGTACGACCCCAATGTTTAGGACTAAGCTCAGGGCTATGACAGTTTCTTTAATGCATGTTACAATAACTAACAGTTATTATTTCAATGCTCTACAAAGATTTAAAATCTGGTGCTCAAACTACATTTGAGACAAGTCAGCCATCAACGGCAGCTGATGCTCGGTCTCTGCAGCAGAGAGACACGGTAACGAGGAAGAATCTCGTTCCTGTAATGAGGAATTATGTCAACATCCAGGCAGATCGCTCTAACACAGCGAGCCATCCGTCTGGATTTACACGGTGAGTGAGCAGCAAGAATCCAACGAAATTAAGACGTGCGTGCACAGCTCATCCTATTTACCTCAAAGTTCAGGTACTACCTCCAGGATCCAAGGTTACTGAAAACCTCTAACAGATCAAAACACTCCAGAGAGCCTGGATGCGACAGCACGGTACATAGTCAAGTTAGTCTAATTTTATTTACCAAGAGCACTACAGTCAAGCTCTTTGAGCGATTCTTTTCCTGCCCAATTTCTGTGAGTTGAACTTTGGGGTGTTCTTTGTGTGGGCCTTAGTGTGAGAAGACTTACTCTACAGTCAGACTTGTTGTGTTATTCGAAACTACACTTATTTTCAAGGAATAAAAGCCACTAAAATCTAACTAAAAACCTGCACCAGTGTCTGTAATGGCGTGTACGCTCGAGGAATGGAGCTACACCTCTAAAAGGAGGAAAGATTTGCTAGTGCCTCCTCTGATGTGGAGGAGAGGCGGAGGAGAATTTAGTAAAAAAAAAAAAAAAAAAAAAAAAAAAAAAAGAGACAAAAGAGTAAAATCTCATGCCCTTTGCTTCTGCAATTCTGTGTGAAACTACCAGGACGACTCACGGGGAAGCTGAATCCCAGGTCAGTTCCTAAATTCGGGTTGTGTTTACATTGTGAAGAGCTGCAGCTCTTCAAGGCACCTAGCTTTTCATTTTTTGATCACTCAATTGATTCTTATCTACACCCTGCACTACAGTTAAGACTTTCTACGCAAGAGGTTTTTTCCTCTTCTGCAGAAACGAGGTTCTGTGAAAAAAATTTATCTCCAGCCGAGAACACCAAGGCTGTAGCAAAACATTTTCTGCTGAATGAGAGATACCTCGCTCCGTCACTTGTATTAAAATCCCCGTCTTTGGTTCCAGCGCTGGGTTACAACTGGCAGCACGTAAATTCAAGCTGCAGATGCTGGAAGTTGATCTCTCCCAAGTCAATATTTCTGGAAATTCCATTTTATACCAACGCTTCATATTTAACTATGAAGTTCTCATGCTGTTTGACATCGGATTATTTTTGACTTTCTCCAAATCAAAGCTAAGGAATAAAACTATCCAGCACACAAGCAGTTACTCTAACAGGTAGTCGCCTAGAAACCAGCAGTTTTCCACCTCATTCAGGACAGGATCTACTCCATTGTATAAAAAGTCAATATCTCAAACAATAGCTCTCTAAACAAGATAGGGCATGCATCATTATTATTTTAAGTATCTGCTAAACACCTTGGACTTTTTTTTTTGTTTGTTTTTTAAACCTGGTGCTTTGTAGGTCAGAGGTATTTTTAGTTTGCTTTGTTTTTGTTTAGCTAGTTTAATTACTGAGTTAACTCAAATGTTGTTGAGCCTCACAAGTTAAACGAATGCAACGGTGCAGGCTTTGCAGCTAAAAACAGTGACAAACAAAATTACAGTTTTAAAAACAAATACCGTAGCAAGAATAAAGGACCAAACACTTGGAATTCAGAGACTCGGGTCTCGACTGGCCAATTGTGACATTTCCCGCAATTCCCGATTCTGGTGAAATTTAATTCTCCAGGCAATTAGGTACTCGTAGGGCAACGAGCGTTTTTCAGCATGGCTGCCGAGCTGGCAGAGCTTTGCTGTTAAGTGCTTTAGGCCCTTTATGCTTGGCTCGAGAAAGCCCATTTTCACGTTAGCGAACGAATCCATGCATTTTCAGAAGTTACTAACATGGTTACACTAACCCCTAACGCCTGGATATTTATTGTATCAGGATTGGAAGCACAATTACAATACCTTTGAAAGTACACTAGCTACCAGCCACAACAAGTCACATCCCTCAGTGTTAATCCACCAGCGTGTTACAAAGGATGTAGGATTAAACTTTAGCACACACGATTCCACGTACAAGTCAACATTTTGCATGCTTAAAAAGCTGGGCTGTACTATATTCAGAGATGTTGAAAAGTCTTCCCAATATCGAGAGGCGTGTACCCAATTGCTGGGATTTATTAAAAGGCTCAAATTTTGTACAAAACCTGCTGTAAATTAAGACAAAGGTAGATTAAAACACTTCAGTTTCTTAAAAATAAAGTAATGCTTTCCATAAAAAGCAAAGATGGGCTTTTTGCCTTTACGCTGAACGGAGCTGGCTTGGAAATTTGTGCCAACTGCACAAAAACATTCTCGGATAATTGGTTCCCCCTGTTGTGTACATCGATACAACCAAGTTCAAAGGCAAATCACAATAAAAACTGCCACTGTCTTAAGTTCTGCAGGCTAAGAGAGTTTCAGACAAGCTGCGGTGAAAAGCCACTGTTGAGAAACCCAGTGAAGCACAGGGACACAGCACGAACACTTTGGGTTTTGGAGTTCGAGAAAATTGGAGTAAAAAGCTGTTTTTTGTGCAATACTTTTAGATGATCTAGGAAGACCCAAAATCATGATAGCCGTAGCAGTCTGTGAAAAAGTCACCTACAAAAGGGGGAGACAGAGCAGAGAAAAAAAATTAGAATTCTTTTGAAGATGGCAAAATGCGCCACATTTGAAAGTCATGTTTTAGATTTCTCTGCTCCTGTCACCCCCCAATGAAGGCTTCTTCTCAAGACCAATCGCTGTGTATTTTCAGGAAAATCACATTCAAAAGTGTGGCCGATAGCTTCACGTGGCTTAAAGCAGAGAAATTTAAAATATTCACAGTTTTAGAGGAAACGTGAAGTCACCTGGATTCGCATTTTAACTTTTTAATGAGTACACGAGCCATCTTTCATTACTTCTCATTCAAAAAAAAAGAGAACCCCTTACAAGAGGGCTTCCGCACAAGCACATCACCGCACGGTGCGACCCAGTCTGAGTTTCACACCCCCAGCAGATCGATGCGTTTCCAAATTTAGGATGAAGAACACTTACTATAGCCTGCCGTCGCAGAATTGCCTCCATAACCATAGCTTCCATATCCAGCACCTAGATTAGAAGAAAATGTTTAAATAAAAAGGAAATCAAAGCATACGAAAGCCTCGAACTTCCCGTCGTGCTACAAGATGCCACAAAACGCTAGCGGGGATTAATTTGCCTGTTGGTGTTTGGGTAGTTTGTTGTACATTTAGAGTGGAAAGAATCAGGACGGGGTGCAGGCAGCATCTCACCTGCATTCATGTAGCCACCGTGATTGCCACCAAATCCGCCCCTGCCTCTTCCGCGGCCTCGAATGTTGCCGCCTCTTCCACGACCGCGCATGTTGGGCGGAGGGGGCACTTCGTTGTGCATGGGGCCTCCCATTCCGAAACCTGGGTTGTGCTGCTGAGGGAAGAGAGACGTGTTACCCAGCTCTGGCTCCTGAGCCTTGCCTCCAAGGTGAAAACAAACCTTTCAAGAGGATGTCAGGAGCTCTAGAACACATCAGGTACCCACCTGCCTTAAAAAGAAGAGGGGCTAAGCCAAAAGCAACGGGGGCGGGTACCAAATAAAAGTCATGTCCAGAAAACAGAGGCTGTCTTCCATAAAACTGGACGGTATTTCTGCTTTCAAGCCCAATGGCCATTAGCAGATCCTGGTTTCCCTCCACACCTTAAATTACTTCCCCTCCCAAAAAGGGATTAAAGTCATAGAGGAGACAACTGTACTACAGGACCATTACTGACGCCACAAAGTCATCGAATTGTGACATTTACTTACTTTTACAGCAAACTTGGGTCCTCCCCTAGCTGGCACAGGAGGCCTTTTCTTCTTGTTTTGCTCAATGGCAACAGGAGCATCTGGGAACAACTTCTCTAGTGCGGCCAGAGCGGCGTAGGCTTTTGCCACCTTCTTATTTGAACCAGCTCCTTGGAATTTCTGCCCGTCAACCTCCACCTTTAAAAGGGATTAAATCATTGCATGTAAGTGGAAAGGGCAGGAACAGAAGCTGCCACTTGGTAAAATTAACCGTTTTTTCTGGTGCCTGCAAACAATTCCAGAAGTTGGAAGTGCTCAAGGTCAGGTTGGATGAGGTTTTGAGCAACCTGATCTACTGAAAACATCCCTGCCCACTAGGCGATCTTTAAAAGGTCCCTTCCAACCCAAACCATTCTGTAATTTTATGATTTTAAATTCTCACCAAGTAACTAAAATTACAGATATCATAGTTGGGATGAAGGCACAGAGCAGGGACCAGAAGTCACCTCACCTCCATGACAAAGCGCTTGTCATGACTGCCGCCCGTTTCTGAAATCAGTTCGTATTTCAGCCCGCGCCTTTTCTCATTGAGCTCCATCACAGGATTCTTGCCATGCTTTGTCAGAATTGGTCCCTGTTGTTTCACATTCTGGAAGCAGATAAGCAGCAGTGAAACACCAAGAAAAAAACCTAATGGGCTTGAAGGTGCTTCCAAAACACATAGTTTGGAAAACATCTTGAAGAAGATAGCTTGGAATAAGCTTGCCTGATGTTTTTACCTCATAAATTGTATCGTAACAGTAACTGACTGTACAGTGCGCCGTTACAGCAACCTGTTGCTAAAAGGCGTTTCCAATGACACCCTACAACATCATCCCAAAGAATGAGAGCGACCCGTTTCCCCTTCTTTGACTGCGCTCACCTCTGGGGTTTGATCTGAAGGAGGAGACGCAGCAGTGGGCGTCGAGACAGTTTCTACTACAGGAGGAGGAGCGACAACGACTGGTTTCTGCTCTGTTTCCTCTGCTGATTCGTCTCCTTTCCCAGATTCTTTGCCCTCCACTCCTGTGGGTAAACCCATATCTTGCAACACCTAGGGTAAGGAGAGTTGGAGAGATTACTGAACAGCACTTACCTCAAAGAACCACTGGCTCTCATGTGCCCTACCCATTTTGGGGTAAATACTCAAGAAGGCTGCTCAAGAATCTTTGTATTAATTCTGTTCAAGGGCTAGGAATTCCCCAAATCCCACAGGCACTTCAAGGCCTAGGAGGTACAAAGTCCTCTGCCCTGAGACCTCATGCATAACAGACTACACTGTCTTGGTGTTTAACTCTCTCCCCTGTCTGTCCTGAAGGGTTTATGACATTTTTCATACATGGTTGTTGCCACGACTGTCATCACCATCAATCTGGTTGCCCTTTTCAACTTTGAGAAGTCAGCAATCAAGCTGCCTCCTAACAAGAGCCCTCTGGCAGGAATTAATGTACACAGCTCTTACCTTCACTGCCACATGCAATTTGGCTGTCTTTTTGGAAGGTCCTGATGCCTCAAACGTGCTGCCATCAATTTCCACAGACATTGTAAAGATAGGAGCGTGAACAGGACCGGTCTGAGAGACAAGTTTGTACTGGAGCCCGGGTTTTAGCTGGTTTAGTTTCATCAGTGCATTCATGGCCTGGGGAGGTTCGAGTTTTTCCTCTGAATAGAGAAAAAAAACCCAGAAGTTTGGGGATGTTTGTCACCTCTTTCAAAGAAGCATAACTGATTTCAGACAAGCTCTGATCTGTGTTTTCCTCCTTGTGAGAGTTTAAGTTATAGCAAGTAAAAATCTTACAGTGTTACGGTTTTGTTTTTTTTTTTAAATTCACATGCCCTGTAGCCCCTATTCACAGCGTCACCCAAGACCAAACACTCGCAAGAGTTCTTCCGCAACCTGCCCCCCGCCTCAGCCTGAGAACAGCTCTCGGGTAGCCATTTGTACCTACCTCTTGTTAACTCAATACCTTTTTTCTGAATCTTCTTTTTCTTTTTGCTGGGAGATTTCTCCTCTCCATCCTCCTCCATTGGACGCTTCATTGGGGTGACAGCGTACGTTGTACTGGGAGGAATCTGGACTGTAACAACCACAACAAAAACCCCTAAGTATTCCGGTTTCCAGCAACAAGAGCAGCAAAAAGCCTTGGAAACATGGTTTGTGGGGTTTGCCCCCCCCCAAGTACCTACCAGTATAGTCAACGGGGTTTTCGTTCTTTGGTTTCTTGGGCATTTTGGAAGGTAGGGGATCCATCCCCAAGACTTTGTGAAGCTGGCCAAAAGCAGCAAGTCTCAGAGCATGCTAGAAAGATTAAACATGTGTTACTGGGACGCGCAAGTGGCTCCACCAATCTCTGTTCCCTGCACAGTTTCAGACAGGAACATTCTACCCACCCCTACACAGAAATCCTCATCAGTTTAAATAGGACTCTCTGAATTTTTGAAGTTCAACCCAAAATACGGGTCATGGTAGCAAGTCACTATTTAAAACCTGATACTTTGCTTCTGGTTGGCCAAGCTACAAATTCCTTATTGGTGTGGGACCCATTTGTATTTCTTTTACTTGACTAGATATTAAAAAAGTTAACACCGACCTCCGTGAGGTTACTATACTACCATTAACCAATATGGAAGTTCAGAGTCAGTTGAACTGATTAAGTTTTCGTAACATCTGTAGTCAAAACTATACCTGAGCACTCTGTGTGATATCTTCCCTTTGTTGTCTGTCTAGATGCCCAATAGCATCAGTGGCTTCTTTTTCACAAGGATCATAAATACCAGAACCATCTGAAGGCAGGAAACAAGGAAGATATGCAGAGAATTATCCTGGTGTTTCTAAAGAAACTAAACTAAGTATTCCCTTGGCATCAATCAACACTCATCTCGAAGAAGAACACGGACTGACATGATCCATCCAATGTCCAACATTCTGAAACTCGCCTGGACCATTTTACATGTACAATTACCAGTGAAGCTGGTCACGACCACTCAGGGAACCAATTTTACGCTTGCAGAAACTGGTACCTCTCTCTACGGGGGTTTAACGTCATGGGTCCGTAGCTTTGAACACACGTGCCCTAAGTAACAGCAAGGTACTGTAGTACCCGTGTACACTGGGGGCTTTCTGAGCTCCGAATCTAGGCTGCCCGCACATATAACAAGGGACTTCTCAAACACTAAGGCAAGGTAACCGCGCCTCGAAGCTTCAACCGCGTTTCATTTCAGCTTCGCTTTGAAATGTAAATGCAGAGAACCACCTAACCTGGCATAACGATTCCCGAGGCAAGGCATTCAAGAACTCTCCTCAGAGCCTCGCCAGCGCCCATGGGTCTGTTAGCAGTTCCAATAGATTTCTCACACAGCAGCTCTAGAGGCTGAAAGACAGTTTGGAAAAGTGAGAGGAGCAAAGGTAGGCGCTTGCGCTGCCATTACAGCCAGAAGCTGCTTCAAATCCACAAACGATTAACGATTTACACTGTAGAAATCGTTAACTGATAAAACGATTTACACTGTAGCTGTTTGAAACGTATCTTTTAAGGGCAGAAACCTTGTTCGTACTACATAAACCTCTAACGTATGAAACGGAATGTGTGCAGACTGAAGAGAGCTGAACACCAGCTTGGAGAAGTGGTACCAAACCCCCAAAAAATGAAAGAAAAAAGGAAAAATTACCCATCCTCTCAGTGGTGCCCAAGTAGGAACCCGAGTACACAGATCTCGCAACACTCGTATCACTATGACGCACGACTTCAGCCCGTTAGCCCTGGCCTAGAATAAGAATCAAAAGCAGACATACATTCAATAAAAACACCAAAACTGCTCATTTGCAGACATTCATTTTTGTGGTGCTACTTTGTCAAGGGTAAACAGTATTTCGCGTTACCATTTTATAACTTATAACAATAACTGGAGTGTACAAAGGCAACATTACTCTTAAAACAAAGCAGCAGCTATGCATCTACTCTTTAAAAAAGGTTCCTTCCAAACGTTTAATTCGCTTAAGTGCTTCTTTAGCAACTGTACCGTTGACAGACGCTAAGTCCAGCACGTCTAACTATCATCCGACGTTAAAGTATTTTAAACAAAAAAAAAAAAAAAAAAAAAAGTTAGCCCCTTAATAGTTTACAAATTTTCTACTTAAAGACAAATATAAGAACAAAATGCAAACCTGGAACCACTTGGCGTGTCGCAGTGACGCCAAGGCAGCAAGGCATTTCTGCCTGTCCAGAACGTCCGGGGAGTCGTTGACTGATAGCGTTTCTATTCGTGGATGGAATAAGAAGACAAGGCACAGTTTGACCAAGGGGGTTCTGTCAGGCGGAGAGGGGATGAGGCAGCTTCCTAACGGGCAGCTGAGGCTCCCAAAAGATCCTGATCTAGATCCTGTACCTGGAAGGATGGGTCTGCAGTGCGCTCGCCTAGCGGCCTTGCTTAGAAATTAAAACTGCAGAGAGGGGGGTGGGGGGGGAAGTTCAATTAACAGGGACGGACTGAAATCTATTCTGCGAGGAGGAGATGGGGCGTGAAACTCAATGGGAGAGGACAGAAATCCTTTGTGACTCAAATGAAGTGGTAGCGTATGAGGCCGGTAATAGGTAACAAAGGGAAATTTAAAATAAACCCCCACTCTGTGTTTAGCTTTAGTGGAGAAGTGGGGGGAAAAGCTTTGCGAGGATCAAGGGAACCCCCTCCGCCCATAAGGCTTGACTGCCCTGGCCCCAACCCGTGACAGAGAGCGTCCTGTTGGTCAAAGGTCCAGCGTCCCTAAAATTGACAAACTAGAAGGCTTGGTAGACGAGGTCAGATATCAAAACCATAGACAGTCAATAGAGCACAAAGATATCTTCCAGTCTGTGCTGCAGCAAAATTGAAGATATGGTTTGAAAAAGTACAAAGTTTCTCAAGACCAGGGTTTTAGATAAGGCTAGTGCACAGAGCGAGCGTTTAACATCCACCAATTCGACAGCGCGATGCCTACGATACAGAACCCATCGTAGTGAAGCAATTCAAGCGCAAAAAAACCAGTCTGCAAATTCTTATTCCAAAGGGAATTTGAGAGTGAATGGAGAAGCTAACTTTATCCAAAACTCTGCATCACTTTCTGGAATTCTGAACTTTAGCTGATGAAACAGCCAATCAAGGAGACCCAGAGCAGCTATCATTCTTGCTGCAACACAAACTGCGTGGAACATCCAATTTCATGTACATGCAAGTCATTTAACAAGAAGCCTTCAAGAATCTTTTTAAATGTATCTGGTTTATATTTTTATGTCACTCTGCAGGCCACTTGTGTGGCTAGGTACAAAACAAGATTAATACAACAAGATGACGTATTAGTGAACTAAAGGCCCAAGAAAAAAAAATACTAAAAGAAAAAGGATTAAAAAAAAAAAAAAAAAAAAAAGGAGCAAAATCCCATCTGAAAGGTGCTACTCAGTTTCAGAAGCTCAGTCCAAATAAACCGCGACTGTGATCTCACGAGGTTGGTGTTGTCATACGGAATTTTGAATTTGCACAAAAATAATCGTTGCCGCTTCGGCTGAAACTGAAGAGCACACTTTAACAGTGAATTAGCAACGGAAATGTACGGGTTTCCAACCGACTGTTGGCTGTTTTCAGTCTTCCATACCTCCAGCTAACTGTTTTTCCATTTCTTCTCTGACTACGGGCGACGTCAAGTGGATGGTCAGTGTCAACGGCGGCTCTTTTGTGTTCTTAATTACAATTGCAGCATCACCAACTGACTGGATTATTTCATATTTGTCTTCGGTAATAGCCTGCAACATAATTTCACTGCTTAGCGGAAGTCTTAATTCATTTCTGAGTGATTTGCAACGTTCTTTTCCAGCAAAAACCAAGGTCTATAAACAAAACTTCAGCTAATAAAGGGAAGTTCATTTATCAAGGCAATTCCAGAATAACACTACATGCCTATGAAAATTACTTTTCCAAGACAGAAAAAGGGTATCAAAACAAATGTCATCAGTACCTTTTTAACCATTTAAAACCTATTTCGGTTGTTCTGTCACAAGCACGCACAAACATTGAAAAGTTTTACTCACAGCAAGCTGTACTCCAAGATTGTCAGCTACTTTCTCCAGGAGATCTGTGGTGGGTTTATCTTTGCACAAAAGAACTAGCTCAAGATCCAAGTCCCCCTTCAGTAACAGGCCTTTTGCTACCAGCCCTACACGCATCACTCCACGCAGGGTCCTAGTCAACTGCTCTGTGGCCTTCTGATCCCTGCAAATACACAGGCTACAGTCACGACGGCTTCAAAACTACAAGAAGTTAACTGCAGCCAGGTAAGCAGGAACACTCAGCCCAAACTAAGAGATAGAGCTGCAAAGATTAAACACGCTGCACGACCCCCGCTGAAGGATTTACTACACCTGCACGCGAACAGTCACTTCAGCCCCGGGTTAGTTAATTCCTCTTAATTCCACAGCCAGGGAAAACAACTCTTCCAGCGAGCGGATTTTTACTAATCTAAGTAAGAAGGTGCTACTACTTCTGACAGTGCCCCTTAGAAACACGTGTTCGATGATGTTCCTTACCCTCCTTCCTTGTTTTCCTCTTCAGCTGCTGTCTCCATGGACTCTGTTTCTGGCTGCTCCCCACTGACTTTTTCTTGCTCATCAATCCAGTCAGAGACAGCTTTGAGCGCTCGCTCCGTGTGGGACACCATATTCTGAACTGCCTCCAGCTCCTCTTGCGTCGGGTAAACGGCCGAATGTTTGGCCATCACATGGCGGTCGTCATTCACAAAAATACGCATTGGTCGCTGAAAAGGGATTTTAGAACAGTTTTAGAGAGAGCTGAAACGCGGATATTCATCTCGCAAGCCTGAAACCTCCCTATCCTTACCATTTTTGCTTTTGAATGTCTGTCCAAGCCTTCAAAATGTGCTTATTTAGATTCTTCCACCAAAAAGACTGTACCAGTACCACACTTTTCCGTAATCTGAAAGCAACAGAAAACCAGTTAGCAACACTGGCAGGCTGATCCATCCCCGCAGCCTGCTTGCTGACTGTGCATAGGAACAGAAATAACTGGAATTGATAATTGGAAGCAATAGCAGAAATGAGAAGTATGCAAACTTGTTAGTGAAAGCCCTGTTTTCCACTCCTGATGACTTATATTCTTAAGATGTGAACAGTGCCCACGATAACAGTTACAGCCAATGTTGTCACACTGCTGTCACCCCCAACTTACACAGGCTGCCTTCAAAGAGGGTTTGCATTAACTGCTCAGTTTTACCTGCCCAGCAGTTTAATGAGCACCATACACTCATTTACCATCCACCAGCTCAGCCGTGGAGCAAGGGCCAAGCACGCTGCACACGGCAAACGCTTTGAACCATTCCCTCATACAACATCCCGCAGAAGCAGAGACATCCCAGCAGCCTGAGCTGCACCCAACTGCTCAATTTTCCCTCCTACTGCTCGTCCGCAGCCGTACGTATATTATTTTGGCTCCTTATTCCCAAGAGGCTTTCCCATTGAAATTGGATTTTTCCAAAAGCTCCTGCTCATATTTCTAAAACAAAGCACACTGAAGGTAAAGCACTCCCCAATACACGCTGGAGCAGCCTGCTGGGAAAATTAACAGTCCACACGCTAATATAATTCCACGAAGTAAAGAACCAGGCTGCCATTGCCCAGTTGCCAAGTGAGGTGATAGCTTTCATTCATACTACTCAGAAGCAACTATTTGTAAAGATCTCTTTGCCACATACCACTTTTTACCCCAAATTCATTTTATGGCCCCGAAGTAAACAAGCCTGCTTTTAATTAGGATCAATGCGAGACAAGTTCGGTGGCTCCATCGAGTCTCTTCACTTACTTTATCGGGCAGAAATAGTATAAACCTACACCAGCATACCTGCTTTTGAAGCAAGCGCTCTCAACTCCTAAAATACAACAGACTAAGCTGAAATTGCAACAGCTTAGTTCCAAACGAGAAGCTGTTTTCGAAGGGAACTAACCCACCCCGATAACCTAAGCCCCAGCCGAGGCTGTGAACTTCTTTTGTTAAAATTCAAGCACTCTGTTGCTCAGTTTTAGCCAAGGGGCCTTGGAGCAGAGAAACATTTGCATCCTGCAGGACTGGCTTATGCTTTGTGGGAGAAGACAGCTTCCCAAGATCGCCTTCAGATGCAAGCAGGCTTCTGGCAAGAACTTCAAAATGACACCCTGCACCCACCAGGATCGACTCTTTGGCATCAGCATCATCGTTTCCCGTGCAACTAGCGTAAGAATTAGCAGTTGCTTGATTCACGGTCATTAATTTGACCAAACATCTTTAATAAAATTCTTGATTTACCTCTAACTGAAACCACGCAGTGGCAATCCCGGTCCTGCAAACACCCAATGTTTCACGGTAACTCCAAGAATTGTGAAGTGCCATTTAAAAGCCTTAGCACAAGTGAGGCAAAGGAAGAGCCTCAGCACCTGAAGATGCTGGAGATGAAGGTCATCGTCATCTGCATCCACCAGCTGTTTCACTTCATTGTACAACCAAGTACACATCAAAACTGCCTGGTAACTAACACTTTTGGAAACACTGCTGGAGAAACTCGTCAATCACGCCTCAGTGATTCCAGAGCTCACAACCAAATCCTGCTTCTCTGGAAGTCCTTCCGTTTTGAATGAGTTTCAGTCAAAATGAAACCAGACTGAAGCTTGCTTTTGCTTTTTTCCACTGGAACCTGCCTCGAATCAGCCCCTTCCCAGCCTCACCGGTCATTGCTACGTACAGCTCGCAAACCCAACGCTTGACTTTTTACGCTTTACAGATGACAGAAACTGGAAGTAATCCCGACTGATTTTAAGTATGAAGTGTCAAAGATACTGGAATAGTATAAAGTATCCAGGATACTGGAATAATAATAAAACAAGTAACTAACTGCCCAAATACTTAGTGCTTTACTAGAATAATGGCATTACAACTCTATAAAGTAACATGAAGGGCCTGGGCAGAAATCGCGACCCTGCTGCGCTGCTTGTTTTACAAACAGAGCTGGGGCTCACAACCTGAAGAATTTTCTAGGATAAAATTGGGAAAGCTCATTTCCTTGAGCCACCGTCACTGTACAGACTATTCCACAGCACAGAAATACCTCCGATTTCAATCCTGCAAATATTTATGCACAGGACGACTTTGGTAGTGTTAGAAATCCAGATCTAACTGTAATTAAACCCAGATGTTAGTGCCCACTGAGCAGGGAGAATTATTCCCAAGCTACCTGCAAGAACCCACAAGGCATCTTCTCATGTTTGCGGGTGCCAGCCTCCCAATCCGCTCCTGCGTTGGACTGGACCCTGAAGAACTCGTACACTCTGTACGCAGTTATTTTTCTTAAAGCTCCCTTAATTTCCTCCAAGCAAGGTAAGAAATAAGTTGAAATACAACCTAGTGAGGCAGCTGTTTCTACAGTCAGAAAATACTACAACAGCCTCAGAAACGAGCGTCCAGTTTCCTGCGATTTCTAAAGACGGACGTTAGCGCTCTTGAAATCACTGAAGTTCCTTTCAAGTGAGAACCCAGGAGCTGATGCTGCAGCATCACAGGATTCATGCCTCTTGGGGAAAAGAATCACAGAACAAGTTAAAAATACAAACGTGCTCGATAACACCCAATTCCTGACATTGCTCTTGAGGCCGATCATCACTAAAATTTGAGAAAAAGGAGAAACTTTTAAATTCCACCCTTGTTTTAAGCCTCACCTGCTCTACTCTCCCCCTCCTACCATTTCCACTGCCAGCTTGATCTCACCAACAAACTTTCCACTCAATTTGGGTCTTCCGACAGCAGGAGCAGACTCTCCAAAACATTTGTTGGGGTGGGGGCGGATGAGAAAACGAGAATGCAAAAGGTTGAAAACTCAGCCTTAGATCAGGGGAAAGCTTAACGCACGTGAAGAAGCGCATTTTGTTTTAGAAACCTTCTACGTTTTAAGAAAGAATTAGTAATTTTTAGCCTATCGTACCTGAAGAGGATGACTGAAGGGGCGCAAAGCCTTAATGCCTGGCTTTTGTTTGCATGGGGATGGCTGGCCTGGCAGGCAAAGCTCTTCCAGGTCTAAGGATACCGACAGCATCTATTCCCCATCACAAGGCTACCAGGCCAACCGAGGTGACGGCAAACAAAAGCTGTTGGCTCATGCAAAGTGGATTTTTTTTTTTAAATTTTTTTCTGAACCGTCCAGCTACAAATAACGGGATCGATGAGAACAAGAGGAATTGCAAGGAAGCAATGGGAGAACCCGGATAAAAACCCTGGAGAGTGAAGTTTAGGAGAGGAGAGCGCGGTCCTGTCCCTGAGGGAAGGAGGTAGGGATTTAAATCACACCAAAGGGGATGTTTCCACCTCACCTGTGCAACACCCCCCCCACCCCCCGAGACAGCAGGGAGAAGCCTGCAGGCCCCGGGGGGGATGGGGGGGTGGGGGTGGGTTGTGGGCGGGAACGGTCGTGTCCGTCGTCCCCCCCAGGACCGACCTTTCCCTCCTCCCCGCTCCCACACGGGCAGCACCGCCCGGCCCCACGCGGGAACCGACGGCCACGGGGGGGGGGGGGGGGTTAGCGGAGGCGGGGGGGGGGTGTGTGTGTGAAGGGGCAGGCGGGCCGCTGCCGCCATTTGCAAACGCGGCGAGAACAAAGCGGCGGCGGCGGGAAATGGGGGTGGGAGGCTGGAAAGTGAGCACGGCGCGACACCCCCCCACACCCCCCCCAAAACCGGGCGCGACCCCCCCCCCCCCCCCCCCCAGCGCGAGGGGCGGCTCCGGGGCGGGGGAGGGGGGAACCTGAGGGGACACACACACACACACACACGTAGCACAGTAGCGCAGACACCACCCCCCCCCCCTTCCAATTCCTGAGACCCCCAGCCCTCCCCTCACTCACCCCCGGCCCAACGGCCGCCCGCCGCCATTTTGTCTCCACAGCACAATGGGCCGAGCGGGAGGGAGGGAGGGAGGGAAGGAGGGAGGAGAAGGGGGCCGGGTCACCGCCGGCGCGGCCCGCGGCTCACCGCCACCCCCCCCCCACCTCAACCCCCCCTTTACCCCCGTCCTCCGCTGCTTTGTCCCCCCCCCCCGCCCCTCACACGCACACACAACCCCCCCCCCCCCCCCCCCGCTCCAAGACACAGGCCTACCCGCCCTCCTCCGCGGTCCGTCCCCCCGGGGTTGGGAAAGGCAACGCGGTTCCTACCGGCGGCGAAACGGGGCGGAGGAGGGGGGGGTGTGTGTATGTGTAATGGGGAGGGGGGGGGGGGGGAGCGGGAGGCCTCCTGCTCCTCCCTCAGCGGCGGCGGCGGCGGGGCCCGGGCCTGGGCCGGGGCCTGGGCCTGGCCGCGGTGCGGGGCGCAGGGGGGTGCGGGGTGCGCGGATGCGGCGGGGCGCGAGACTGCAGCGCGGGGGGCGGAGCCGCCGGCCGGCGGGGGGCGCGCGGCCGTGCGCGAGAAGGGGAGGGGTGGGGAAGGGAGGGAGGGAGGGGGGGGGGCGGAGGAGGGGGCTCGGGGGGCGGGGGGGGCGTGAGTGTGTGTGAGAGTGTGTGTGTGTGTGTGGTGTGTGGCTGGCGGAGGGGCGGGAGTAGGGAGTCACGTGGAGCGCGGTGGTGGGAGCCAATGGGTGAGGCCGGCGGGAGGGTGACGGAGTGGGAGGTGCTTTGGTGGGAGGGGGCGGTGCTGCGCAGGCGCAGAGGGAGGGAGGGGGCGGAGCGGGACCGGTGGCCTGAGGGGACCGGTGTGAGGGGGCTGGTGGGTGAGGGGACCAGTGGCCTGTGGGAACCAGTGGCCAGAGGGGACCGGCCTGAGGGGACCGGTGGCCTGTGGGGACCAGTCTGAGGGGAACAGTGGCCTGAGGGGAACAGTGGCCCGTGGGGACCAGTCTGAGGGGGCTGGTGGGCTGAGGGGACCAGTGGCCTGTGGGGGCCGGCCTGAGGGGACCGGTGGCCTGTGGGGACCAGCCTGAGAGGGCTGGTGGCCTGAGGGGACCAGCAGCCTGAGGGGGCTGGTGGCCTGAGGGGACCACCCTGAAGGGACCAGTGACTTGTGGGGCTGGTGGCCTGAGGAGAATGTGGGGCACAAAGGGTCCTGGGGTGCAGGGGAGGGCAGCCCCTGAGGGGCTGAGCACAGGGCTGTCCACCCTTGGGGCCCTGAGGCCTCGGAGGGGGCAGTGGACCAGCTGCGCACCATGGAGGTGAGCCCTTCAGGACGGGGAAGGGCTGCCGCTTGGATTTGTGCCTACCTCCACTGACATCCCGGCCCCGGGGCCGGGAAGCTCGGGGCAACCAAGAGCAGGGTTTGGCCAAGAGCTCGCTGTCCCACGTAGAAAGACAGGAGTCGCCGCAATATAGGGTTGATCGATAGCAGGGCATGAGTCCTATAGGCGCAGGGGACATCAGTGGGTGTCTGTCACCTTCCGTGGAGCAGCCGCCTGCGATGTGTTGGTGTGGCGGCAGAGGGTGCCACCCAGCCATGGCCACAACTCATTAGAGCAGTAATGGTCGTGGCAGCTGGAGGGATCGGGAAGAGATGAACAACGTCGCCCTGTACTAACTAACCCGGCATCAAGCTCTAAGAGCTTTGGGGTGCAGGATGAGGGCCCCTGGGCTCGGTGGCAAGTTCCTTCTCCTGCTATAACATAGAAGGGGAACGATCTCAGAGGTTGTCTTCTGCTTTTGTTGAACTCAAGTATGAACTTAAATGATTGTAAGTGTCCAAATGAACGCTCAGTCCTTAAAAAAAAAGCCTGTTAAACCTCTGCTGGAGGTGGCCATCTTCTGTGGGTCAAGGATTATTTGACAATACCTCGTACTTAGTCAAAAAAACCAAGGCAGCGAAGCCCCAGACTCTGAAAATAGGAAGCGGAGCGTTAAGGCATGCACTGAAGCAAGCTGTAGTGGCCCGTTTTTGGGGTGAAAGGCAGCTGTATCAGTCACACGTGCCGTCACGCTCTGCTCTTTCTCCAGCTGTTCTGTGCTGCCGGGCAGAAAAACGCTGCGGAGACGAGCAGAAGCCACAACGAAGAGGAACTAATGAGTGCGGTCGGACCAGCGGCACCCCGGAGGTTCCCTCCACTCCCAACGCCTCTCCGAAGGGCTGCAGAGAATTTGGTAAAGGCTTTGCCATGATGTCAGAGCCCCGTGAGGTCAGAAGGAAGCGCGTGGCGGAAGCGAGGTCCAAACAGGCACTTTTATTTGTGGTTGCAACGCTGACATCAATGGAACCGTCACACACGACATCAGGAACGCGCGCGGACGCTCCCGCCGGAGGTGCATCCTTGCATAGGAGCCCCAGTGCATAGTAGCGGTAGTTAATGCCTCAGAAATACATTAAAAAAGAAGGGATTTGTTTTGCAGAACATCAACCCTGCAGTTTTTAGTTTTTGTTTTTTTTTTTTTTAGTTTTTTTTACTTGCCCTGGCCCGATTCAGGGAACGGATTCGAAGCATGCGCAGTTTATAGGGACAAAAGTTGCATTTCACTGCTGAAAAGGGCGCGATTATTCCCAAAGACAGACAAATTAATGCCTTTAAATACACAGCTTTACGCGGGAGACATGCTCCAAGTGCACGGATCGCTCCACGCTTGCAGAAACAAATAACCCAAGTCACAGAGTGAAGCCTTTCCGGACACTAAAATCCCGCTGGACAGCTGCCCTCACCCCAGTGGCTCTGTCTTTTTCCAAAACCTCCTCATTTACTGGAAGATTTGTCTCTCTGCTTTCCGAAGCTCTCAGCAAGCACAGCGCGTGTAGTTTTCAGCTTTGAAAAGCCGGCTGCTGCTTTGTCTTATTGGAAATGGGAATCCCTAATTCCACTTCTCAAATACCAAGTTTACAGAACGCAGCAGAGCCAGCCCCACGGCCCAAAGAACACATTTTGCTAAATTTATTCCCTACTTCAACATTTGTATTTCCAGACCTAAAAATCTCTACTGTATAGTGGCTGTTTATGCAAATAAATCAAGTTACTGATGGTCCTCTGCTATTTCGGACAGCGTTTCCACAACCAAGGTGTCTCGATACAAAAAGAGAACAGCTAAAGTCGAGGAGCAAGAGTAAACTTAACCCTCTACACAAAAATTTCAAAGAGGAAATAAAACAAACCACCTCAAAACCTACACAAGGATGACAGAGGAAAAAAATAAAATAATTCAGGACCAGCATCAGGCTGCAGAAAATATTTTCTCGTAGGTGCTCGTATAGCTGTAAACTGAATATATTGCCGTAATTATTCCCTTAGTTATTCCCCCCCTGCCCCAAACCAAGAGGATTCTCCTCTTTTTAGCTTTACCTCTACCTTTTTCTTTTTAGCTTTACCTCTACCTTTGCCTTTTCTTTTTAGCTCTCCCCCGCCGCGCATTGGATCAGCTACGTCGTGATGCGAGGAAAAAGGCGCTTTAGAGAAACGATGGCGTTTGATTCCAGCAAGCGTAGATCTACACCTGCGATCGGCTTAGGGAGACGTCAGCAGTGCTGCGCCACCCCGGGCCAGGGCAGTTACATCTCAGTTTGCTGCCAGGCAGATATTTCAAAATCTGTCACAAAAATAGTACTGGAAGAGATCAAAATAACGGCTACAGAACTGAAATAACTAGTAAAAGCAAAATATACAAAACCCCCAAACCATTTAATAATTCAGATAGAAAACACTCCTTGTATCTTACAAAAATACTACCTGGATCTAAAGATTACTAAGAAATATGTATAAAAGAAGCAAAATATATCCTTCAGCACAAATTAAATGTGGCTAAGCAAACGTTTGCATTTTTTAAGGCAGGGAGGCGCCTGTAACCCCACAAGCCTCCTGCTGTTGCTGCCCCCCCACCCCGTGCTTTGGGAGCTGTTAAATTGTCCACCAAAGCCTGAGTGCATTTATTTTTCAACAAATTAAACCACAAAAAGGTACAATTTGTGGTGGTGACTATACCTGGGTGAGCCTCCTTTTGCTCAAAGGACACTTCGGCAGCTGTGCGTATCAGAGGAGGTGTTTTAAATTTGTTAAAATTTAAGTTTAATATTTGTGGTTTAGTGACATTTAACCCCCTTCAATCTATTTCTCAAAAACCTTCCCTTTTTTCTCCTGACAGGAGCTGCCAAAGGTCTGGACCTTCCCACTAGAAACAGCAGTCAGCTACAAGTCCAGATGCTGCCATGGCATCTAAAGGACATAAGGCAACCTGTTGTTTGTCATTTGGTTTGCTTAAAATTACCTAATGTTAAGCTAAAAAAAAAATAATAATATCTATATATATTTATATGTATATATACATTACTCCTTCACCATGCCCGCAGGTGGGGTCTTCCTAAATTTGTCACACAGACAAAGCATTTTGTTCAACAGTTAGGGAAGGCTTTACTGTAAATTTTTTTTTTAAATATATAGTGCAGGATTTTTGGGGGAGGAATCGGTAGAAGCCATCAGTCCTAGAAAGATGCAATAACTGTACAGAGCGTCCGTCTATCCGTCCGTCCCAGGTTGTATCCAAACACGAACCCCTGGTTCAGTGGGATACCCAGCACAGCGCCCTAACGCCCAAGTCCTGCTCATTAACCCCTCATTTCCCTCCACCTTCACCCTTTGCAGGTGGCTACAAGAACACTAATTGGCATATTCCTAAGAGAATTAATTGTCTAAACGTGCCCAGCACAACCCAAAAGCAGGGCCCTAAGGCGTCTCCAAAGGGTGGCGAGAGAAGCAAGGTGATTTCAGCATGTTTCATCTCTCTGGGTAGGAATCAACTACTGCAATTAAATATTTTGGGGGGGGTGGGTGGGTGGGCTGCAAATAAAAACCAAGTCGAGGAGCTGCTTAAAGCCATTGGCTTGTTCGCTGGTCACCGCAGCGCCTGGATTTACCCAGGCGCTAAGGGACAGCCAAACACCGCTGACCTGAAGGTAAACATCATCTTTTTTTGACCGGTATAAAATAAAATTACTAAATCCAATTAAACTCACTTCGGTGTCGGTCGACACCCTGGAAGACGGAACTTTGCCCTGTGTCAGAGACATTTCTGTGCTGCTTTTATCAGCACCTGCGCTGGCAGGATTTGGCCGGGAACTCCCCAGCTCAGTATTTGAGCTGGCTGGGGACCAACGGGACGTTAGCTGTGATGAGTTCTGCGGAAGCAGACACGCTAGAGCGGTCTTCGTTTAGCAGCCCCGACGATTTAAGGTTGAATCATTAACAATAACCCATTCCTCTCTTTAACGAACCCCGCTTCTGCTGCTTGCCCACCGCAGGGGTAAAGGAGATGGTGGTTCGAGCTTCATTAACGAGATTTCCAAGTGGGACAAACGATGCTGAGTGCTGGGCGTTATCCTGCAGCTCTGCTCCCGAAGCGGGAACAGGAAGAGGAAGCACGGAAAGGACGAAGGCAAGCTCTAGGCGTCAGGCTGACCTTTGTTCGTCTTCTTCAGGAGCTTTTTCAGGTCGGGTGACATAAAATAAGGCTTTTCGGCCGAACCATCGTTGCGCTCCAGGTCTTCCACTGCAAAGAGAACCCCCCCCCAGCCCCGCACAGCAGCGCGGGGGGGACAGACACACAGGTTGGCGTGGCAGGAGTCACAGCAGATGCAGCAAGGAGCCCAAAGGCAGAGAGATGCCAGAGGAGCAGCCGTCCTGCTCATCTAATGATCATCTTTGACAGAAATAAAAGTCTTTCGGCTCATCGCGGGCAGGGGATATTTTGTCCCTGTGTCACAGCTAAATGCCCCCAGCTGTACAAACCACCGCAGCAGCACCTCTCCCATTTTACAGGGAGCACCACGCTCTGAAAACAGGCCGCTATTATTTAGAAGAAAGCAGAGCTTTGGGTGGTTTTTGGTTTTTTTTTTTTTTCAGGGGGGCAGTGGGAAAGTTTAACAGTGCCATAGGAAAAGCAGTCTCCTCGGCACGCCACTCGAGCTCTGCTGGCCTGGAGCGTGGTTCCCCTCCTCTACAGAGCCAGGCAGCGCGGCTCTCCCTGCTCTTTGTGCAGCCGAAATGGCTCATGACGCGAGCGCAAAGCAATTTCGCTCGGTATTCGCTTGGCGCTGCTCGCTGAGTGCGCGACGCCCTTGTCAACACGCCATGCATACATAATCGTTAGGTGTATTCCCAGCACCGAACACGCTGCTCGGCCTCTCGCTGTTCAAAGCAAAGCAGCTGCGCCAGCAAGAAGTGGTAGGAAAATCACAGCCACCAAAAAAAACCCACCAAAACCAAACAAACCCACAAAGCACCAGCTTCAGAGTCGACTGAAAGCGCCTTGGGATATTTTGAGAGGGATTTCAGTGTTTCTCTGTAATGAAAATACAAGCGTTAACACTACAGCTTTGTCCTAAGAGGGCACGACTCAAAAGACGGGCCTCTCTGTCTGCATGAGGATTTGTAATAGGAGATCTGGCCACAACTACCCGGGCTGTGTGCCGCCAGAATGGCATTTTTTAAAATCTTGATTGTTTCTGGACTATCAAGAGGAGAAAACAAGGTGAGGATCCAGCCTGTGTCTGGCTGCCATTTCTTTAGGGGCCGTAACCCTCACCAGCTGCCTCCCAATCAAACTTATGATTTTTTTGGTCTGATTTCTCTAGCTGTAGAGATGCCGCAATACGTTCCCGGTGTAACACCTGCCAGCGCAACGCACTATCTCCCCGCAGCCTTCCAGCCCGTCAGAGGTGCTCACACCGCTCCTCCAGACATCGCCTTCCCTTGACGGTCCCTCGGCAATTCGGAGTTGCCGGAGCCGGCCTGGGGACTCGCCTTCCATGCGGGCTCCATCTTCCTTCCCACAACCACCCCAGCCTGCACGTCTTGGCAAGCGTCTCCACCTACACTCTGCGTTAGCGTGGAAAAGTCTTTGCAGCCCCCCAGCTCCTCCGCCCCGTAGGAGCCCGGACCAGGCAGAAGCCAAACCATCAACTCAACCACCTCAGGGCAGGGAAAGAGCAGAGCCCATCAGGCAGCTCCCAGGACGAGCCACCACCTCCCTGCAGCCATTAAACCTCTGTGCAACCAGCAAGAGAAACCATTTTAAATGAGGGATGCTGCGAGTAAAAGCCCTCCGAGTTGTAACGGCTTGCAACCGGCGGCGGCTCTTTTCGGCTTCCCTAAACCGGCGGCGCGAGGAAACGGAGTTTTTGGCTGTGAAAAGGGCAAGCTCTGTTTTGTGAGGAAGGCCCGGCTGATGCAACAGACTTAAAAGCAAAAGATCTGCAATCTCACAAAGAAGTCTTTTTAAGTGGGCCAACCCGGTTTTGCATAGAAAGAGTGGGCGAGGAAAGAGGCTCGTTGCTCTTTGCTGGGGGCAGAACAAAGAGGAAAGCGCGGAGAGACCAGTTTTCAGGCTGTCGAACCCACTCAGCCCGTCCTACAAACCACAGCCCTGCAACACAAGGTACCTCCTGCGAGCAGAGGGGCTCTCCCATCCTTTTCACAGCTGGCGGTTAGGAACAAAGATCTCTGCTTCAACGTGAAACACAACTATATATCGGCACCCGTGTGCGTCCAGCCGGTTCCCAGCCGCTCACTAGAGCGGAGCGCTCCTCGCCGGGCGCTACCGGGACACGTGGGACCCCAGATTAACTCTAGGTGACACTCTAGGTTCATTCTCTCGATACAAGAATATTCATTATTGGGCAGGAAGGTAGATTTGATACAGCATTGGGCACTGAGGAATCAGCACCCCCTCTACCCTCAAGGCTTTGAAGGACATCCAGGGGAAAGATTTGCACCGTGGCTGCCACCCGCAGGCTTAGGAGAACGCTGCTTGGGTTGGGGGGCCGAGAGCATCCTGCAGCCCCCCCAGGCACGCAGCCTTCCTCCCCGGGGCCAGCCCCTAGCCTTGGCTATCGGCGCTTTTGGAAGGCTCTAGGTTCCCCTTCAGCAGGATCTCACTCAGCTCAGGGGACATGTAGTAAGGCCTCTCGGGAGATCCATCGTTCCTCTCCAGATCTTCACCTTTTCACAACCCCAGGAAGAAGCGGCCGTGATGGGGAAGAGTGAAAAATAGCAGAATAGCCAGGGAGAGGCAGAACAGAGATGAAGGACGGAGAACATGTGAAAAGAGACACGAGGGCGAGAGGGGAAGAAAAAAAAAAAAAGGAAAAAAAGAGGAGGGGGGAAAAAAAAAAGGAAAATTGAAGTTAGTTGCAGCTGAGTTCCACCGAGACCAAAGCACCAAAACAGAAAGATCAAGAGAGACCGCAGGAGACGCAAGGACAGGCTCTGGGTTTCCACTGCTAGCAGGCAGGGGGGAAGCAGATGCTGGTAAGAACGCAGGTAGGAGTCAGCAAAGGAAAAAGCAGGAGAAAAACCACACAGAGAGGCCATGGGAATTTGGAGCAAACCCCAAATCTGGACAACTCTGGGGTTCAGCCCCAAAGGGAGGGAGGTTTTACTACCACAAACTCCTGCCCAGCGGAAGACAGACACTCCGAGCCAGACACTTACAGAAGCAGAGGAAGAGGGTGTCCACACACATGCCGTACACGCTGAAGAACCCGTGGGCAATGAGGTAGGAGCCCACGATCACCGTCTGAAAGAGAAATTGTGTGGTCATGCCATGACCTGACATCTTGCAAAGACCACAAAACCCCTCATCCGGGAGGAGGAAACCTGCTGAATCCCCTGAATTCCCCAAGGAAAGGAGGAGAAGCGAACAGGGCAGGACTGTTCAGACCAGCCCGCTTCAGGACAAAAGGCCTCAGCAACGACGGTGGATGGAGGCCAATCTGGGCAGCACGGGAAGGGCGAGACGCCTCTTCGTGGCTGGCTGAAACAAAGGGCTTATTTCAATGGGGACAGAGAAAACACCTTCAACAAAGAAGGTCCTTCAGAAGCAGTGAGTGGAGGGGTGTTTTTAAGGCATTTGTGTTAAGAATCTCTTTCCATCGCTTCTAAATTCCCCAAAAAGACGAGAAAGGGGCTCACCAGAATAGGGACCCAGTAGTAATTTAGGGGCGGCGCTGTGTCTTGGACGAGCTTTATCCGCTGGGTGAAGAAAAAGAAGGCAAGGATTCCTGGAAAAGCAAATGATGAAAATCGCTGTGGGATGCCGGGCAGAAGAAAGACAGCAAACAGGTGGTGGGAAGGAGATGTAAAACAGGAGGGAAAGGAACGGTCACCCCCTCTCACAGGAGGGGTGAAGAGAGCAGAGGTTTCAGGAAGGCGTAACTGGCTGTGAAAGCCTACAGCAGCCATACAGCCCGAGGAGAAACTTCCACTCCCCAGCACTTACCGACACTTCCCACGATGAGGAGTTTACCGAGGAAGAAGAGGAAATCCGTGACTTTATCTAAAACTGCCACCCTGCAAACAAGAGAGAGATGAGCATCCGCTCCCCACCCCAAATTCAGAAGGAAGCATGGGAGGAGGCGGCCAACTTGCACACCCATTGCAAACATGGCATAAACCACCGTGAAAGCCTGAAAACAAGGCAGACAGATCAGGGTTGATCTTTGGCAGCGAGAAGGACTTGGAAATAACCAAGCCTGCTGTCCAGAGCAGACCCCTCGCACCCACCAGGATCTCACCTAATGATGTTCCTCATCAGCAGGAAGAATGCGTTCCTGGCGGAGGTGCAGAAATTGGTGCCATAGACAGCGATCTAGGGTGGGTCCCAGAAAAAAGAGGCAGAGAACAGAGAAATGGAGCTGCACTGAATTCACCGCTAAGAAGAGGGTGCAATTAATCCCATCTTTGAGTAAAACTCGGATAAATCCCACCCTGGAAGTGCATTTGTCATCCACTGACAGGTCAGGCATCGCAGACACCAAGAGCTAAATCTCCACACCCCGGTGACTCTGAGAAGGTCCCTCCCAAAGTCAAAGCAACATGGCTGAAGTCAAGGCTTTCCAGTGAAACAGCTGGGAAATGCTGAAAAGCCTCGTTTTCCCATGATGTTGGGAGACATGGTTCTCAACAGCCACCGAAAGAAATCGCCAAGAGTCCTGAGATGACCCCACTGTAGTCATGACCCTTTGGGCGTTAATGTTGGGAGACTCTTACCATGATGTATGCGTTTCTATTGAGGAATTTGATGAATTTTTCCAGGCACCAGAAGCAGCACTTCAGGCAGCTCAGGAGGAACTTGGCAAACTTATTATCTGCAGCTGGAGAAATGCCACGGGAGAGCATTTCAGCTCAGTGAGCAGCCAAACCGAGAGACGCCTTTCCTTACAGAAGCAACTTCAAGGTCCCAACGAGACGTCCCACCGCCCTGTCACAGGCTCCCCCCACCTCTACGCCCTCTTTTCAGCCTCCCTGGGAGGCCAACACTGCTGCAGACAGCGGGATGAGCCTCGCGTGCTCTTCCCACGCTTCTGCTCGCTGTTTACATTTCACGATCAATGGAGTCACACAGCCAGACGCAGACTTCCCTGGAACCTGTACAGACACCCAGGACTGGTTGACTTAGCGCGGCAGCCGTGGCATATCCCTCGCCTCCTGCCCTGTGAAAGATCTCTTGGGTAAAGAGAGACGGCTATGGGATCCCAAAAGGAAAATCTCGATTCTCTACCGAAATACTGAAATTATTCCCCTTGATGTTAGCCATGAGCTCTGGCACCAAGGAAAGCAGAAGCAGCCAACCTAATTCATCTACTCATTTGTCATTCCAGCTTCGGTACCTTTTAACCTGTGGTCCAGATACTCCAGTGTGACCCTGATGACTTGGACGATGGCGAGAATCAGAGAGCCAAAGGCAAGCGAGCCGGTGTGGTACCTGGGAAAGATTGCTCCAGTTATAAGGGGACAACCTCAAGAAGCTCGCAAGTCCTCCTCAAGAGGGACATACCGGAGCGCACGGCCAAAGGCAGAGAAGAGGGGGAAGGCGGGCATGTCGTCAGGTTTCTTGAAGGCCCAGTAGTACGACGCGAAGGCCCCTGCCAGCGTCACCTGGCCCAGCGCGATCACGAAGTTGGCGAGCCAGAAGAACATGAAGACGTTGAAGAACTGAAGGACGATGAGATACTTGTGGTATGCTGTCTCGCCCCCGTAGAATGCGAAGAGGCACTGGGCATCAGGGCACAGCTTGGTGACGTTGCTTGTGTTGAAGGTCTAGAGAGGACAGCAGATGCTCATGCACTGTGGTGGCCGGAGACGTGCAACAGGGAGGACTGATGGCATCTTTTGGTCAACCCAAAGCAATCTCGACTTTCAGAAGACTGAAAGTCTTCTTAATTTTTAATTAAGTCCTGCTTAATTTTTCAGTAGCATTTGCTCAGACTGAAAAGTCGGCTTTGTGCACACAACAGCTTGAAGAAAAATAACGACATGACGTAAACGAGTTTAGAAAGGCGGAATTTCACTTGGAAGAGCTTGCAGGCTCGAATAGCCACCAGAATATTTTTCATGTAATAAACAATCTTATCTCTGACAGATTAAGCATAGCATTTGTATGAGTTTCCCAACGCCCTCACCTCCGGCTTGCAGGTCTGCCCGGAAAACTGGCATGCAGACTCGTTAAAAACCTTATAGATCGCCTCGTTGGAGGTGGAGAGGAAACTGCAGAGCAACGGTTAAGGAGAGAAGATTTCGCAAACCCCAAACCCGAATCCTAACTCAGTTTTGCTCTCACCAGCCTCCTGCAATTGCTTTTCTAGCTAGGTTTTGTTTTAAGTTAAACTTAGAGAGTTAAGCCGGCAGTTTTGCAAACGTATGTGTCACTAATCCTGTGAGATGTTCAGCAGCCTGGAAGTCCTTTGACATCTGAGCAACTTCCTTCCTGGGGAGCAGAGGCGCAGGGAAGGGGAAGAGGAGGAGGAAAGGATACACGGCGGTGCTGGCCCAGTAGGCGATGCAGAGACACAGCAGGAAGAAGGTGCACAATGGGAACAGCAGCGACATCATGATGTGACCAACAGCTCTACCGAGAAGATGGTTAAGACCCAGTTAAAATCCTTGTGGCAATGGGAGGACCTCAGTGGCTGGAGCCCAGCCGTCCCCGAGTCCTCCCACCGCGATGGGTGACAACGGCCACCTCTGCCTGGGGACGGGGGACACCCGGACCTGCTTGCCTCCTTGATGAGCGCGATGGCAATGAGGATCCTCTTGCGGAGGAAGATGAGCAGCAGTATGATCACCACCTCCACGATGCACAGGATGATCACTGGGAGGAGAAGGGGAGTCCCAGGTAGCGCGAGGGCACGGACGGTGCCCGATGGCCACCTTTGCCTTGCCAAGCAAATCCATCACGGCACCGAACACTCCTCAAGGGACATCCAGCACCCCGGTTCATGTTGGAAAAGCAGCACCCACTCAGTCATCCCAGCCATAAGCTCAGGCCCGTAGCAGAGGTGGCATCAAGAAAAGCCACCTTCCTTAGCTCAGCTCTTTGCAAAGGGCCATGAAGAGACTGAGAAGACCCCAAATCTCTGTGCTCTCCCCTTCGCAAGCCCTGTTCCTCAAAGGGACCAGGGCTGGGGCACATCCACCGTGTCCCGTCCCGCATCCAGAGGAGGACAGAGACTTACTGAATGCCAGCCACGTCTGCCGCAGGTGGAGGTAGACACGTAGGTCTGTCTGAAATCCCAGGTCCTTCAGGGAGACATCAGAACCCGCTTCCCCTTTCAGTTTCGCATATTCCATGTAACAGTGGAAGATTCCTGTGGTGAAAAGCAGAAAACTGTCATATTTACACTGAAAAGCAGAGAGTGAGATGCCAGCAGGCTCTGCTCAACCCCACCAATGCCGATGTTCGGATAGAAGACACCTGGAAGGATGCTGTGTATGAACTTTCTTCGTGCAAAGCCCACTTAAAATAGGGAAAGTAAAATGGGGAAAGCCAGGGAGAAGGTCCCAATCACCCACTCACCGTAGCCCAGCACCAGGATCACCATCACAATCATCACCCAGACCATGATCCCGGCCAGGAAGCGGAGCAGGACAATGAAGATGAAGCTGGCCACCATCGCAATCACGAGGCCTCTGCGGGAGGAAGGCAGCAACGCATCAAAAAACTAGGCAATGCCACCCCCTCCCCACCGCTTTCCTCCATCAGTCAGCTTGTCCTCTCTCCTTTCTCAAGCTTTAATGATGGGGCAGCCTTAAAAATGGGAATCGTTGATGGCAGAGGGGGCGGTGCGTGAGCAGGATCCCAGTAAATTTGCTCCAAAACACCCTCTGGCATCTCTTGTTTTGTCTGAATGGAAATTATGCAAAGGCCAGGGGGAAAAAAAAAAAAAAAAAATATAAAAAAATCAGTAATTCATGAGCTTCGCCTCATGCTTGAGCATGGCACCAAGCCCGCAGCCAGCATGGCAGAGCATCGGCCCTCACGGGCTCCGGTCCAGCTGCCTGCGCGAAGGGATGGCCGTTAAAGCGTAGCCCGGCCCCTGCTCACATTATTATCCAGTACCAGGAAACCGTGTAATCTTCAAAGATCTTCATAGCCAGTTGTCTGGTTTCCAGGACCACGTTTGCTTTTCTGCAACACAAAAATAAAACACAAGTGAAGCGGAAGCCGGGGGAACGAAGCGGAGGAGCATCAGCCTGGGCTCAGCCCCAGCGAGGCTCTGCCCGCGCCCGCTGCCTGTACTCGTGCTGCCTCAATGGCCCCTTGTCCTCCCCTGCCAAACGGCCCTCTGCCAGACTCCCTGAAAACACGAAAATTCAACAAGACCGAGGCTGATTTCCCAGCACTGTTTTCCTTCAAGCTGACCCCGTTGCTTTCCCTTCATCCTCCCTTCCAGCTGCCATTTCAAACACGGGATATGAGTTTTGGTGCAGGATTTTGTGCAAACACAGGACCACGGCTCTGTGACGGGGCTTTCAAGGCTCTTCTGCAATATAAATCGCTCAACAAATGTGGTGCAGAAGTGCCGGCAGATAAAACCACTCGATTCTCTTCTGGGTGAGGCAGCAATAACAAAGCAGCTCGTTAAGAGTACGGCTGCATCCCCGCCATGTTGCCGTCATCACCACAAGTGCTCGCTCTCAGGACCGCCCCGGCAAAGATGGAAGTGACCGGTGAACCGCGGCACCTGCCCGGCGTGAAGGCTGCGAGGACTCACTTGGCCCCTTCCAGAAGCTCAGTGACGTTCCTCCGGCGCCCGCGGCCGTCGTCGTAAGTGGTCTCGTTACCGACCATGATGACGCCCTTCTTGGCCCGGATGGCCGGGAAGCATCGCCGCGCCACTGGGTGAGAGGAGGGGAAAACTCAGCGTCGCAAACCTCAGCGGGGGAAATGAGCCAAAACCCCCTCCCCGTGGTCACAAACCTACACCGGATGCCCAGAAAACCCAAACAGGAGCCTCCGACCACCCCCCAGAAATTCCCAACAGCCAGCCTGCAAAGCAGCCTCTTCCCCCGACCGCGACAAAAGTGAGCGGGCTTGTTAATCGGCTCATCGCAGCTCGTTAGCCCTCTGGACGTACGTGGGGTGCTGGGGATAATCATGGCTGGGCACTCTTTGTCCTTCAGCACCTCAATGGGAGCCTGGATGGAGACAGAGAAGCTGGACATTAACACTTGGGGCAGGAATTACTGAGCCAGGGAAGGCCGGCATCTCCGGGGCCAGCGGGGAAATGCCGACACCACGCTCCCAGCAACCCACCTTCTGCAGGTTTTTGAACTCGGGGACGCAGAATTGCCGGTAGTACTCCAGCTCGCTGGGCACGCGGGAGCCATAGGCGCTCAGGTACGTCTGGTACCGGTCTGGGCATTTGCTGACGCAGATCTAGATGAGAGAAGAGGACACGGAGTGGGGGGGCTGTACATGAAGGCAGGAGCCCCCTCCACGGGGACGCCGCAAACTGCAGCTTCCCCAAGGAGAAGCCTGGCAGTGGGGAGCCGCGCCTGGCGCAGCACCTCGAAGCCGGGATCGGTACCTGCGTGGTCGGGCACTGAAACTCCAGCAGCACCAGCGGGCTGGCACACTTCACGATATCGAAGTAAAAGAGGAAAGGTTTCTTCCTGCAAAGCAAACCAGGCAGAAAAAAAAAAAAGCCCGGTTTGGGGAACCGCCTGCCCTGGGAGAGGCGATGGGCAGCACCCGCATCCCTCTGCCTGCTCGGGAAGGGGGATGGAGGACCCCAAAAAACCCCAACTCCCCAAAAACCAGGAGCTGCAAGCTGCTACGATGCTTTTCTGCACCTCCCAAGAGCGGGCAGGGTCTCAGCCGCTCCCCGCAGCCAGAGGAGAGAGCAGGCAGCACGGGCAAGGCCAGCTGCCCATCCCGGAGCTGCGGGGTGCAAGACCCCAAGGTTATGGTCTCTCCGGCAATGCCAAGGTGGCGGTGAGCGATGGGCGCGAG
The DNA here is from genome assembly GCF_929443795.1 of Astur gentilis. NCBI lineage: Eukaryota > Metazoa > Chordata > Aves > Accipitriformes > Accipitridae > Astur > Astur gentilis. The sequence goes on from NC_064888.1 coordinate 580,227, forward strand.
CCGGGACACGTACTCGTTGGGGGTTCCCTGTTGCCCGCAGAACTGCCCGCGACTGTCGGTTGGGTAGATCACCTTCCGGGGGTCCCCGTGGGTCCAGGCTGAGGAGGGGAAAGCAGAACAACGTGGCTGTGGTTACTCCCGCAGCCCTCGCTCCCTTATTTCCCCCCACCCACCGCTCGCAAGACCCCTGGCAGGGACCCTCCCATCCCCATCGGGATGAGCAGGAGGACGCGATGCCCCTCGGCACAGGGTTTTGCTGGCCCAGACGCCAAGCCAGCCACAAGCCGAGTCTTCCCTATTGCCGAAAACTTGCTAACGCAGCAAAAAACGGCACAGACCCTCTCGGTACTTACCCACGACACCCACCACCACGTAGCCCACGATGGCGATGACCAGCAGGATGCAGCAGATAATGTCCGTGCAGCCCCTGCCAGCGGGAAGAAGAGCGTTGGGGACACAGGATGGGCCACGGCACTGCCGAAACCGGCACCTCCCGAGAGGCTTCCCTTACCTGTCATAAATGGGACCTTTGAAAGTCGGGTCATATTTCTGCGGCGTCCCTGCAGACACAATGAAGGAATGGAAAACCAATTTGGGGGATGGCTGGGATGGGAGGAAGGGGCTCCTCATCCTCCTCTCGCCACCGCACACAAGAAGAGAAGCAGAGGGAGCATAACGCTTTAACCGAAAGCCTCGGGATGAGCAGAATCGGGAGGGAAATAATCTCCAGATGCCATTTCCCTCCGTTCGTGCCTCTGCTGTCCAGGCGTGGAAACAATTATTCCCTTGGAAAACTCGTTTCCACCCGGTTCTCTCCAAAAATGTTTCCCTGCATCTGCCCAAGATACCCAAAATCCCTCGGAAGCACAGAAGAGCCGCAGAGCGGGGCTGGGAGCAGCAATGCCAGCGGTGGGGGGACCCAGGGGGTTTCGGGTGCCGCAGAACCCCGGCATGACCGGAGCAGCACGGGCAGCCGACGCCGCGGCTCGCCAGAGGGACCTGCCTTGGTCCCACGATGGTGCTGGGCTCCTGCCCAGCGGATACGGCATGATCCTTTTTCCCCTCTTTTATTTTTAGGGTGGGAATTCAGCCAGCCAAGGCAGTGCAGCCGTGGGAACATGCCGGTGCCAGGAACACGGCGGCTTTGGGGGTCCCTTTTGGGGGGCCCCCATGCTGAGGACACGTCTGCTTTGAGGTGCTTTTGGGGGTGCTCGGAGCAGCCCCAGGGCAGGGACACATCTGCTTCAAGATATTTTTGGGGGTGCTTGGAGAAACCCCATGCTGAGAACACGGCTGCTTTTGGGATGCCTTTTGGGGGGGGGCTCAGAGCAGCCTCACGCTGGACATATGCCTGCTTCGAGGCAGTTTTGGGGCTGCTTGGAGTATCCCCATGCCGGGGACATGTTTGCTTTGAGGCATTTTTGGGGGTGCTCAGAGCAACGCCATGGCATGGACACAGCTGCTTTGGGGGTGCCTTTTGGGGGGCCTCAGGGCAGCCTCAAGCCAGGGACACATTTGATTCAGGGTATTTTGGTGGGGCTCTGGGAGCTTGCTCCCCACAGAGCGTCCTGCTCCCAGCCCCGGCAGATCCCTAATCTCCACGGAGCAGCCGAGCCCCCGCCCCAGCCCTTTCCAAGAACCTGCACCCCAAAACGCCAGCATGGGGCAGGGGGTCATTGCTGCGGGGTGGGGGGATGGCAGGGAACGATTGAACCCCAGGGATCCCCCCAAAAAAACCCCGGCGCCGGCGAAGGGACAGCCGGCTCCAGCAGTAACCGGGGCGCCGGCCACGGTGACGAACCGCCAACCGCGGGAACCTGTTTGTCCCAGTTGTTAAGCATTAACCGCCAGTGCCAGCGACGCCGTTGTGCTGGTTATGCCGGTGCGCGGCGAGGGTGGCCCCCCGGCACCGTGGCCCCCCGGCACCGCGGCCTCCCACGGCTGGGGGGAAAAGCAACGCAGCGAGAACGGCGGCTGCTTTTGGTTTTGCTTTGTTTTGCCTTTTTTTCCCTCCCCTTTCTCTCCCATTTCGTGTTTGTTTTTTCCTCCTTTATCTGCCGCAGTTTAACTTCCTCCGTCCTGACCCGCGGCGAGCGGCGGCCGACGGTGACCCCAACCCGCGGCGAGCGACCGCCGATGGTGACCCCGACCCGCGGCCGGGCTGCCGGGCCCCACAGACCATCGCTCCCCGGCAGCCCCCACGGGACAGCCCCCCTCCCCGGCCACGGCGAGCGGTTGCCAAAGCCTTACCGTGCTTGCCGTAGTAGTTGTCCCCTTGGCCCCCCATGCCGGCGAGCGCTCACGCCTCGGCCCCCGGCCCGCAGCAGATGCACAGCAGCCCCTACACCGCGGCCCTCGCCGAATGCGCCGCCCTGGGCGTGCCGTCGCCCGCCTCCAGTTAAACACACCAGAAAACCACCCTCCGGTGCGCAAACACGGCTTTAAAGGCGCAGCCGCTTCGCCGCGACCCTCCACGCCTGGCCGTTTTTACGGCCTTGCAAAACTCCGGTTGCGGCACCGGCTTCTCGCAAACTGCCGTGGGGCCTGGCGGCCACCGACGTGGCACGGTGGTCACCGGCACCAGGGAGGGGGGTGGTCTGGGCCTGGCAAACCCGGCACGGCGCAAAGGTCGGGAGCGTGCATGGGCAGGCGGCGAGAGCTGCCGGTTTCAACCAGCAAAGGGCACGAGGTCAGCAATGACGGTGCCGATGCCCCTGCTTGCGGCGACGCCGAGCTTCCCATCCCCACCCCAGGATTATATTTAGGCGATAAATAAATAACCGGCCAGACGCGCCGGCTCGTGGTCAGGAATAGCACGCTGCCGCCCAGCACGGCCACAGCTCGGAGGGTCGCGGTCAGGCACACCGTGGCGTCGCTGCCGGCGCTCATAGGCTGCTGGTGATGTCAGGGCAGCCGGGATTTACACCCGCAGAAGCGGCTCGGGGAACAAAAGCCGAGGCTGGGGAGGGCTGGGCGGACCCCCTGCCCAGGAAAACCAGTTGGGACGCAGCATCCCCCCCCCGTCCCCACATATGGGGGGCATCTGGTGGCCGGCTGGTCCCTGGATCCCACTGGGAAGGGGACACGGTGCCGGCTCCAGCGTCCTCCTCCTCTGCAACCCCCTCGCTGGTGCTGGAGCAGCCCCCCGGGCTTGGGGGCCACCAGGACCCCCCTCTGGGACCTCCTGCACCCCCACAGCAGGGACTGTCCCCTCACCGGCACGGAGCCGGGAAGGGTCCAGCACCGGCACCTGCCAACACAAGCCGAAGCCGAAGGATGCTCGGAGCCCCCCCGGCACAGCCCGGAGCCGTGCAGCCCCCCCCGGCCCCAGCTGGGCCCCCCCATGCACAAGCGAAGCCCCCACCCCTGCAGGCAGTGGGGTGCTGGGACCCCCGGGCAGGGCACGGCAGCTGCTTAGGGTGGGGGGTCCCAGGGGCTGGGACAGGGGGTCCCTAAGCATGGGGGTCCTCAAGCCCGGTGGTCCCAAAACCCTGGGGGCCCCCAAGCTTGGTGGTCGCAAAACTGGGGGTTCCCCAAGCCTGGGGGGGTTCCCAAAACCCTGGAGGTCCCCAAGCCTGGTGCTTGCAAAACCAGGGGGGTCCCAACACCCTGGGGGTCCCCGAACCTGGCAGTTCCCGAGCCCAGGGGTCCTCAAGCCCGGGCATCCCCCAAACCCTGGGTGTGCCCACAATCTGGGAGTCCCCAAACCCTGGGGGACCCCAACACTGCACCCCTGGGGGTCCCCGAGCCTGGTGGTTGCAAAACCAGGGGGTCCCAACACCCTGGGGGTCCCCAAACCTGGCAGTTCCCGAGCCCAGGGGTCCCCAAAAATGGGGGTCCCCGAGGCCGGGCATCCCCCAAACCCTGGGGGTGCCCAAAATCTGGGGGTCCCCAAACCCCTGGGGGTCCCCAAGCCCCCGAGGGACCCCGGGCAGGCTGGGGGATGGGGGAACGGATTAGGGGACCCCCGTAGGTCCGAGCCCCGGGTGCGCGGGGGGGGTGCCCGGTGCCGGTACCGTAAGCGCCGTCCGGGTCCCTCCTGCCCGCGGCTCGCTCCTCCATGGCGGGGCGGAGACCCGCGGGATGCTCCGGGATGCTCCGGGCCGCTCCGGGCGGCTCCTCCCGCCGCCGCCGCCGGTTCTTCCCCCCCCCCACCGCCCTCCCCGACCCCGGGGCGTTGCGCCTGCGGCTGCGGGCGGGGCGGCTCCGGGACCGGCCCCCGGTCCCCGCCGCTCCGCCCCGATCGCTGCTCCGGGGGGGAGAGGGCGGCGGGGACCCCCGGGGGGGGGGGGGGAACCGGGGGTCTGGGGTCTGCAGGGACCCCCAGGGTGGGATGAGGGATGTGGGGTGCTGCAGGGACCCCCAGGGTGGGGGTCTGGGGTTGGGGGTCTGCAGGGACCCCCTGGGCTGGGATGAGGGATGTGGGGTGCTGCAAGGACCCCCAGGGTGGGGGAAACGGGGTCTGGGGTCTGCAGGGACCCCCAGGGTGGGATGAGGGATGTGGGGTGCTGCAGGGACCCCCAGGGTGGGGGAAACGGGGTCTGGGGTCTGCAGGGACCCCCAGGGTGGGATGAGGGATGTGGGGTGCTGCAGGGACCCCCAGGGTGGGGGTCTGGGGTTGGGGGTCTGCAGGGACCCCCTGGGCTGGGATGAGGGATGTGGGGTGCTGCAAGGACCCCCAGGGTGGGGGAAACGGGGTCTGGGGTCTGCAGGGACCCCCAGGGTGGGATGAGGGATGTGGGGTGCTGCAGGGACCCCCAGGGTGAGGGATGCGGGGGTCAGGGTGCTGCAGGGAACCCCAGGGTGGGGAGTCCATGGTCTGGGGTCTGCAGGGTCCCCGAGAGTGGGGGATCTGAGGGTTGGAGTGCTGCAGGGACCCCCAGGGTGGGGGATCCAGGGTCTGGGGTCTGTAGGGACCCCCCGGGGTTGGACGAGGGATGTGGGGTGCTGCAGGAACCCCCAGGTTGGGGGATCTGGGGGTTGGGGGTCTGCAGGGACCCCCAGGGTGGGATGAGGGATCCGGGGTGCTGCAGAGACCCCTCCAAGGTGGGGAATCCAGGGTCTGGGGTCTGCAGGGATGACCAGGGTGGGATGAGGGATCTGGGGTGCTGCAGGGACCCCCAGGGTGAGGGATCCGGGATCTGGGGTGCTGCAGGGACTCCCAGGGTGGGGGATCCAGGGTTTGGGGTCTGCAGGGACCCTCTGGGGTGGGATGAGGAGTCTGGGGTGCTGCAAGGACCCCCAGCGTGGGGGATCCAGGCATCAGGGGGTGCAGGAACCCCCAGGGTGGGCAATCCGGGGATCTGGGGTGCTGCAGGGACCCCCAGGGTGGGGGATACGGGGGTCGGGGGTCTGCAGGGACTCCCCAGGGTGGGATGAGGGATGTGGGGTGCTGCAGGGACCCCCAGGGTGGGCGATCTGGGTGTCAGGGGTGCTGCTGGGTCCCCCCAGGATGGAATGAGAGACCTGGGCACCCAAGGGTGTATGCACACCCCCCCGGGGGGGAGTGGGGGACCCAGGCTGCTGCAGGAACCCCCCCCCAGGCTGGGTTGGGGCACTCAGGGTGCCTCACAGACCCCCCCCCCCAAACCCGGGATGGGTGACCCAAACATCCAGGAGCTGCCCCCCCCCCCCATCCCAGTCTCAGGGTCCCTTGGGTGGGGGGGTCCCAACCCACATCCCCCCACGAGACCACCCAGCTTTGTTAGAGGTGGCCGTGCCACCCATGGGGTGGCCGAGCCCCCCCCGTGGGGGTCCATGGGGCTGGGCCGTCCCCTTTAAGGCCCCCACGCACCCGTGGGCGCAGCCGCTCACCTGGCGCAGGTGACGGTGACGGTGACGACGCGGTGGCTGCCGGGGCCCCGCCATGGCCGCCTCTGCCCTCTTCATCCTGGACCTCAAGGGGAAGGTGAGACCCCCCCCCCAACACACACCCCCCCCCACCCCCCCCCCCAAAGACCCCCCGGGGAGGGGACACCCCGGTGTCCCCCCTCTGGTCTTGAAGGTCAGCCAAGGTCAACGGCGGAGCCTGGCGGTGACCCCCGTGACCCCGGGAACGGGGTGAGCGATTTTGGGGTGGGTGGAGGTGCCCCCCGCCTCTGACACACCCCCCCCTCCCCCCCGCAGCCGCTGATCAGCCGCAACTACAAGGGGGACGTGGGGCTGGGGGAGATCGAGCACTTCATGGGGCTGCTGCTGCAGCGGGAGGAGGAGGGGGCCCTCACCCCCCTCCTGACCCACGGCAAGGTCCATTTCCTCTGGATCAAACACGCCAACCTCTACCGTATCCTTATGGAACGCCCTCCCCACGGACCCCCCGCTCTGGTGTTCCCCCCTTTCCTTAACTCCCCCCGCCACCAGTGGTGGCCACCACCCAGAAGAACGGCAACGCTTCCTTGGTCTACTCCTTCCTCTACAAGGTGGTGGAGGTGAGGTTTGGGGGGGGGGGCTCGGGTCCTCCCAGTTTGGGGGAGCTCCTCTCCCTGGAGGGGGGGGGGGGGGGTGACGGAGGCGCTCCCCCCCCCGGCCAGGTCTTCTGCGAGTACTTCAAGGAGCTGGAGGAGGAGAGCATCCGCGACAACTTCGTCATCATCTACGAGCTCCTGGACGAGCTGATGGACTTTGGCTTCCCGCAGACCACGGACAGCAAGATCCTCGCAGGAGTGAGCGGGGCCGGGGGCGGGCCGGAGGGGGGCGTCGGGACCCCCCCACATCCCTCACCCCCCCCCCACCCACCGCAGGTACATCACGCAGGAGGGTAACAAGCTGGAGACGGGCAAATCCCGCGTCCCCACCACGGTCACCAACGCCGTGTCCTGGCGCTCCGAGGGCATCAAGTACAAGAAGAACGAGGTCTTCATCGACGTCATCGAGTCGGTGAACCTGCTGGTGAGACGGGGGGAGGGGGGACACACCTGTAACTGGGGGGGAAGGGGGCTGTTGGGTCCTGCTGCAGCAGGGGCTGCGCTGGGTCCGTGGTGGGGTGGGGAACCGGTGGTGATGGGAATGGTGATGGTGGTGGGATGGTGACCGGGCCATGATGGTGATGCTGGGGTGATGGTGACGACGGTGATGATGGGGCTGGGACCAGTGATGGGGCTGGTGATGAGGATGGGGGTGGAGACAATTGTGGTGACGGGGATGAGGGTCGGGGGTGGTGATGGGGACGAGGATGGTGACGTTGATGGGGATGGGGACGGTGATGAGGATGGTCATGGGGATGGGGATGGTGACGTTGATGGGGATGGTGATGGTGATGAGGATGAAGCTGGTGCCGGTGCCCACAGGTGAGCGCCAACGGCAGCGTGCTGCTGAGCGAGGTGGTGGGCACCATCAAGCTGAAGGTCTTCCTCTCGGGGATGCCCGAGCTGCGCCTGGGCTTGAACGACCGCGTCCTCTTCGAGCTGACCGGGCGTGAGTGCCGCCGTGTGGGCTTGGGGACAGCCCCGTCGCAGGGGGGTGATGCATGCCCGTCCCCTCGTCGCCCCCCGGACACCGTCCATCCCTCCCCAGGGGGCAAGAACAAGTCGGTGGAGCTGGAGGACGTCAAGTTCCACCAGTGCGTCCGGCTCTCTCGCTTCGACAACGACCGCACCATCTCCTTCATCCCCCCCGACGGAGACTTCGAGCTCATGTCCTACCGCCTCAACACCCAGGTGGGGGCCGGGCCCACCCGAGGGGGGGGGGACACGGGGGACGTGGGGGTGACCCTTTTCCTCCCACCCAGGTGAAGCCGCTCATCTGGATCGAGTCGGTCATCGAGAAGTTCTCCCACAGCCGGGTGGAAATCATGGTCAAGGTGAGACGTCGGGGAGGTCACCGCCGCCACGGGGGACCCCCAGCCGCCCCTGACCCCCCCACACCCCGCTCCTCTCCCCCTCAAGGCCAAGGGCCAGTTCAAGAAGCAGTCGGTGGCCAACGGGGTGGAGATCGCCGTGCCGGTGCCCAGCGACGCCGACTCCCCCAAATTCAAGACGAGCGTGGGTTCCGCCAGGTACCTCCCGGAGAGGAACCTCGTCATCTGGACCATCAAATCCTTCCCGGTGAGGTTGCCCACCCCGCCATCCCCGACGCCGGGGGTCCCCCTCGTCGGGTTTTCCCCCAGCCGGCTGCCGCGGCGGGTGGCCCGGCACCGTCCCCAGCCCTGCGGGTGCCGCGCAGGGGGGAAAGGAGCACCTGATGCGCGCCCACTTCGGTCTGCCCAGCGTGGAGAAGGAGGAGGAGGAGGGTCGGCCCCCCATCTCCGTCCGCTTCGAGATCCCCTACTTCACCGTCTCGGGCATCCAGGTGCCACCCAGGGAGGGGGACGTGGCCCGTGGCATCCCTGGGGAAGTGTCCGTGTGTTTTGGGGGGGCAATGTGGCCTGTGGGGTCCCCAGGGAAGGGGGTCCCGTGTGTTTTGGGGACAGGACGGAGGGGACATGGCCCATGGGGTCCCCAGGGAAGGGGGTCCCGTGTTTTTGGGGACAGGACGGAGGGGACATGGCCCATGGGGTCCCCAGGGAAGGGGGTCCCGTGTGTTTTGGGGACAGGACGGAGGGGACGTGGCCCGTGGTGTCCCCGGGGAAGGGGGTCCTGTGTGTTTTGGGGGGATGTGGCCCGTGGGGTCCCTGGGGAAGGGGGTCCCGTGTGCTTTGGGGACAGGGTACGGGGACATGGCCCCTTGCATCCCCATGGGGGTGGCCTGTTTTGGGGGCGGGGGGGGCAATGAATGTCCCCTCTGCACCGGGGGGAGCTGGGGGGGTGTCAGGATGCCCGGGGGTGGGTCGGGGTGCCCGGGAGGGGTGTTGGGGGGGGGGGTGTCCATCCCCACCTCCCCCCCCGCAGGTGCGGTACATGAAGATCATCGAGAAGAGCGGGTACCAGGCGCTGCCCTGGGTGCGCTACATCACCCAGAGCGGGGGTGAGTCCGGGACCCCCCCCGGGACCCCCCCGGACACCCCCCCCCCCCCACTCACCCCCACTCTTCCTCTTGCAGACTACCAGCTCCGCACCAGCTAAGGGCAGGGGGGGGCTCCCCGGACCACCATGGACACCCCCCCCCGCGCCCCCCCTCCTCCTCTGTGCCTATAAAGATGGAGCTGAGACCACCGGCCCCGTGGATCTGTTTGGGGAGGGTGGGCCCCACCAGTGGGCACGGCGCGTTTACCCTTTTAAGAGTGGGATGGGGCGGGGCTGCCGGGAGGGGCGGGGCTGTCGGGAGGGGCGTGGCGTGGCTGTCGCACCCACGTGACGGGGGAGCCGGAAGCGGCAGTCACGTGGAGGAGGAGCGAGAAGATGCCGGAGCCGGAGCTGCGGGTGAACGCGGCCTTCGCGGAGCGCTACGGCCGGTACCGGCGGCGCGAGGAGCTGCAGCGACGTGAGAGGGGCGGGGCCAGGGGTGGGCGGGGCCGGGAGGGGGAGGGAGACACCGGGGACCGGGGGGTGGGTTTTCCCCGCCCCGCGGTGCCGGTAGCTGAGGGCTCCCCGCAGTGCAGGACCGTTACGGGGACACCGGGGGCGGTTCCAGCTCCGAGTCCGAGTCCGAATCCAGCGGGGACGAGGTGGTGAGTGGCGGCGGGGGGGGGGGGGGGGGAGAGCTGTGTTCCCCCCCCCTCGAACTCCTGGGACCCCCCCAGACATCTGGATGTCCCCCCCAGACTCCTGGGTCCCTGCCCAGATGCCTGCGTGCCCCCCCCGGACCCCCCTCCCAACCTCCTGGGACCCAGCCCCCAAAATCCCAGGCCCCCCCCAGACACCTGGCCCCCCCACCTCCTTTGGACTCCCCATAAACGCCTGGTCCCTCCCCAGACACCTGCATCACTCCCCTGGACTCCTGCGACTCCCCACTCCCCCCCCAAACTGCTGGGTGGTGTCCCCCCCCAAGACTCCTGGGTGTCCCCCCCAAACTCCTGGGTGTCCCCCCCAAACTGTTGGGTCCCCTCCTGGACGCCTGGGTCGTCCCCCCCAGACTCCCAGGTCACCCCCAGACACCTGCATCACCCCCCCCAATACATCTGGGTCCGCCTCCCCCCCCCGCCAAACTCCTGGGACCCCCCAGACATTTGGTCGTCCCCCCCCAGACACCTGGGTCCCCTCCCTGGACATCTGGGTCCCCCAGACTCCTGGGTGTGCCCCCCCCAAACTGTTGGGTTCTCTCCTGGCTGCCCCCCCAGGCTCCCCCCAAACTCCTGGGTCACCCCCCAGACACCTGTGTCACTCCCCCAGGACCTCTGGGACCCCCCCCCAAACTCCTGGGTGTCCCATGTCCCCCCCCAGGCCCTCGACCCCCGCCTGGAGCGGGATTTCTACCGCACCCTGGCGCTGCTGAAGACCCGGGACCCCCGAATCTACCAGCAGGACACCACCTTCTACAGCCAGCGAGGTACTGGTGGGGCATCTCCCTCCCTGAAAACCCCTTGGGGGGGGGTCCCCAAAACGGGGAGGGTGTCCCCAAACCCTGTTCCCTCTGTCCGCAGACTCGTCGTCGGGGAGCGATGCCGGGGAGGAGGAGGAGGAGGATGAAGGGCGCCCGGCGAAGCCGATGTACCTGAAGGATTATGAGAGGAAGGTGGTGCTGGAGAAGGAGGGGTGAGGAGGGGACCCTATTTTGGGGGGGTGGGGGGGCCTTATTTTTGGGGGAGGCATGTCCTGGGCTGAGCCCCCCCCCAGGCAGGCTCTGATCCTCTTGCTTTCCCCACAGCAAATACGTGGACGAGGAAGATGAGGAGGATGAAGAGGCAGCAGCCGAGCGGAGGAAGGTGGGTTGGGGGGGGACATGTGATCCCCCCCAAATTACTCTGACCCTCCTCAGCACTGACAACCCCCCCCCCCCAATTTCTCCCCACAGCGAGTGGCCTCCAGGAGCTACGTGGAGGAGCAGAGGGAGCTGAAGGAGAGGTGGGGGGCTGTGACATTCGGGGGGGCTGCCACGCTTTGGTGGGGGAGGGTTCCTCAGCACCGGGGGGGTAACTGTGTGCCCCCCCGCCAGCTTCCGAGCCTTCGTGGCTGACAGCGAAGAGGAAGAGGAGGAGGAGGGGGGATCTGCCCTGCTCCGGCGGCGCAGTCAGACAGCAGAGGAGAAGGTGAGGCTGGGGGAGGGTTGGGCGGGACACAGGGTGGTTTTGGAGTGGGGGGGCCCTCGGGACTGACGCTGTGTGTGTGTCTCCCCCCCAGGAGCGGGAGGAGGAGGATTACATCCGCTGGCTGAAGGGGCAGGGGGAAGCCCCCCCGGAGCCGCTGCAGGACCTGGTGAGAGGGCTGAGGCCGGGCACAGCTCGTGGCAGCGATGGCCCTAGGATTGCAGAGTGCTGCATCCCCCCCACATGCCCGAGGCCCCCTTGTCCCCACATCCACCCCCCCGTCCCGCAGGTCCCCCTCCAGCAGTACTGGACCGACCCGGCGCTGGACCCCGGCGAGCGCTTCCTGCGGGATTACATCCTGAACCAGGGCTACCGCGAGGAAGAGGAGGAGGAAGAGGATGCTGAAGGGTAAGCAGGGAGCCCCCCTGACCCCCCAAAAACCCACCGCACCTCCCCTCATCCCCCCCCCACCGTGTCCCCCCACCCAGGGCATCCCCACTCCGGCTGGCCGATTCCTCGGATGAGGGTGAGCTTTTCCTGGCGAAGCAGGAGGATTTTGAACGTCGCTACAATTTCCGCTTCGAGGAGCCTGACGCCGAGCAGGTGGGGGGGTGGCAAAATTTGGGAGGGGTGTACAGTTTGGGGGTTAGGGGCGCTGACCCTAACCCCCCCCCCCCAAGGTGAAGACGTATCCCCGGAACATCCCCACCTCGGTGCGACGACGGGATGAGCGGCGGAAGGAGAAGCGGGAGCAGATTCGGGAGAGGAAGAGAAAGGTGAGGGGGTGAAGCTGAAGGGGGCAGGCAGCGCCGCGTCCATCTGCCGTGTGTCCGTCCCGTCCCCCCCCGGCACCGCGTCCATCTGTCTGTCCGTCCGTCCGTAGGAGAAGGCGCGGAAGCAGGAGGAGCTGAAGCAGCTGAAGAACCTGAAGCGGGAAGAAATGGCCGCCCGGCTGGCCCGGCTGCGGGAGGCCACCGGCAACGCCGTCGTCGGCTTCACCGAAACCTTCCTGGAGGAAGACTTTGACCCGGCCCGGCATGACCAGCTGATGGCGGTGGGTGCCCCCCTCTCCGTGCCCCCCCCATCTACCCATCCCCGCTGACCTCCCCCCCCCCGCTCTCCCCTCCCCCAGGAATATTTCGGTGACGATTATTACGGCCGAGGGGAGGAGGAGAAGCCGCAGTTTGAGGAGGAGGAGGGGCTGGATGGTGAGTGGGGGGGCTCGGAGGTGGGGGAAGACGACTGTCAGCCCCCCCAATCCCTGAGGTGACATCATGGTGTGTGTGTGTGGTGTCGTCCCCCCCCACACAGACGACTGGAACTGGGATGCCTGGACAGGCCGGGAGGAGGTGGGGGGCGAGCACGAGCCCCACTGCGAGGACCCCGATTTCGTGGTACGTGTGTATCCCCCCCCAGGCTAAGGCCGGGAGGAACTCATCACAGGGATGGGCGTCACAGGCAGGCCCCCCCACCCCCTCCTTTCCATCCCCTGTTCTCCCCCCGCCCCAGATGGATGCAGACTACGACCCGGCGGCCCCCCCAGCCCCAAAACAGCGGCAGCCCCCGGCGCTGGGGAAGAAGCGGCGCAAGACGCGGTTCAGGGAGGCAGTGGAGCGGGAAAAGCCAGCGTTCGACCCTGGTGAGGGCCGGGACCCCCCCCCAGTCCCTGAGACCCCCCCCAAGTCCCTGAGACCCCCCCCAAACCCCTGACACCCCCCCCCAAACTCCTGCTCCCCCCGCCCCCCTGCAGCCACCAGCACCTTCGAGCAGTACCTGGACGAGTTTTACCGCCTGGACTACGAGGACCTGGTGGGGGACCTGCCCTGTCGCTTCAAGTACCGCAACGTCCTCCCCTGCGACTTCGGCCTCACCACCGACGAGGTAGAGTCCGCCCAGACCCTCCTGGGGGGGGGTCTGTGCTCTCGCCCGGGTTGTCTGTGCCCCCCAACTCTGCCCTGTGTCCTTCCCCCCCGCCCCCAGATTCTGGCGGCTGACGACAAGGAGCTGAACCGGTGGTGCTCCCTGCGCAAGACCTGCATGTACCGGTGAGGAAGGGGGGCGCGTTTCTTTTACCCAAAACGGGGGTGTAGGGGGGGGTCCTGTGTGTGCCCCCCCCCCGTTTTGGGGAGCTCACCGTACCCCTCGCCTGCAGGTCGGAGCAGGAGGAGCGGCAGGATCAGGCCAACTACAGCCAACGGGCGCAGAACGCCTGGAAGAAGCAGCAGATCTTCAAATCTCTGGCGGCTGCGTACGTGGGGGAGGGGATTTGGGGAGGGGGGGGGGGGCACCAGGGGGTACACAGCCCCCCCTCACCCCCATCCCACCCTCCCCAGGCCGGAGGATCCGCAGCCGGTGCCGTCGGCCAAGCGCAAGCTAGGGAAGAAAGGCCGGGACAAGCGGAAACGGTCGGAGGAGCCGGAGGCCTCGGCCCCCCACCCTGCGGCAGCCCCCCCCCCCACGCTGGGGGGACCCGGCGCCGGGGTTCGGCACCCCTGGGGCCGGCGGTTCGCCTGGGGGGCCGGGATTTCACCGGGAAGCGGTTGGAAGCCTTCGGCCTCAATCCTCGACGGCTCCGGTACCGGCAGCTTCTCCGGCAGCGGCGCAAAAAGGGGGGGGGGCAGGGGGGGGAAGGAAGGAAAGCCCCCCCGGCCCCGATCCGGCACTGGGGGGGAACAGGACATACACCCGCAGTGACGGAGAAACACCGTAACGCACCGCGCCAGCCGCGCTCTGGTTCAAGTTCATCTTTAATCTGGGGAGGGGGGAATGGACGGACAGACGGACGAGGGGGGGTCCTGAGTGGAGCAATAAATAACATCCCCCCCCTCGCCGTGAGCTGTGTGTGTTGGCCAAAAACCCACCACGACGGGGTTGGGGGGGGGTCCCTGTGCCAGGAGGAGCGTTGGGGGGAGGCTTGGCTTGGCCGCCCCACCACCACCGGGATTCGGCAAACGCTAGCCCTGAGCTCCGGTCCCGGCGCGGCGCAGTAGTGAACCAAAACCCTGAGGGGGGGGGATTGTCCCCGCGGCCCCCCCCCAAACCGCGGTGACACCACGCCGGGGCATCTGATCCAGTGTATGGGGTTGGGGGGGGGGAAGTAGGAGGGGGTCAGAGGAAGACGAACTCGTCGGCGCCGGGTTTTTTGGGGCGCTTGCCGGCACGGGGGGGTCGCGGTGGCGGGGGGGGGCAAGAGCTGAGTGGCTCCAGGCCATGGTCCTGCGCCTGACCCTCCGCCACCGTGAAGATGGGGTAGCGTTCCGGCGCCGAGGGGGGGGTCAGGACCTGCAAAGGAGGGGGGGCGGGATAAAGCATTAGAAAAAATGGGTGGGTGCACCCCAAAAGCCGCTGCCCCCGCCCCCAGCAGCAGGGACTCACGCGGGTGAGGTCGGAGCAGAGCTCATCCAGGTCCGGCCCGGCGGCGGCGTAGAAGCCGATGGTGCAGCTGGGATCCATCTTCCCAAAGGCCATTTTCCGGGGCGCGCTGCAGTGGAAGGACTTTGGGGGGGGGGGGGTTACAGCCTCCAGGGCCCCCCCACACCCTGTTTTATCGGGGTGTCACGTGCCCCCCAGCACCCACCTGCAAGGGGAAGTTCTCCCGGGAGGTGTCGATGAAGGGCTGGCAGTAGTGGGGGTCCAGGTAGAGCAAGAAGTCGTCTGGGGTGAGGCGGGGGGGCCCAAAAATCAGCTGGTGTGTTGTGTCCCCCCCTCTAGCTGCATCCCCAACCCCTGCGGCACCACCGGCACCGGCATGGCTACCTTGGAAGCCGACGAAGTAGAGGGAATGCCGGGGTTTGCCACCAATGATGCCCACGCAGGATTTCAGCTTCAGCAGCTCCTGGAGCGGGGCGGGGGGGGGGAAACAGACACGGGGGGGTCGGCAGCGGCGGCACCGGGATCCGTTTCCAGCATAACTGGGAGGAAGAACCGGTGCCGGCGACGTGGCAGAGCCCCCGGCCCGCCGTGGTTCCTCACCTTGATGCAATCCACGTAGACGGGGTTCAGGGTCTCCCCCCCCAACCGCACCGGCACCAGGACGACGACGGCGCGGCGCTGCCCCGGCACCGTCTGCTCGGCATCCCCCTGCACCAGGCCGGCGACGTCCCCTTTGTAAACTGCCAGAAAAAAAGAAAAAAACAAACAAAAAAAAAGAGTTGAGGGCAGGGGGGGCTCCTCATCCTGGATCTGCCCCCCCCGCCAAAATCGGGGAGGGGGAAGCCCCCCCACGCCGGCACGTACCGGTGCAGTCCTGAGAGACGTAGACGGAGAGGCCGCTGGTCTCCGGGCAGGTTTCCACCGCTCTCCTGCCGCGGAAAGAGGATGAATCCCGGCGAGCCGCCCCCCCGCCGCCAAAATGAGGGGGAGGGACCCCGTCCCGACACCCCCTCCCCGCTCACCGAAGGATGTGGGCGACGATGGAAGGACCGTACCAATCCCCGGCTTTTTTCCCGGCGTTCCGACCCAGCTCTACCAAACGATGGATGCCGAAAGGCGCCTGGGGGTGGTCGGCGAACCAGGCCACGATGGTGCGGTGCCACCGCTCAGCCTCCCGCTGGATCCCTGCCCGGCCCGGGGGGTCCCGTGTCCACGCCGGGGGGGCTTGCGTCCGTCCTGCGGGGTCTCGAGTCTGCGCTGGGGGATCTCGTGTCCGTGCCGGGGGGTCCCGCGTCCATCCTGGAGGGTCTCGTGTCCGTCCTGGGGGCTCTTGTGTCTGCACTGGGGGGTCTCGTGTCCCTCCTGGGGGGTCTCGTGCCTGTCCCAGGAGGTCCCGTGTCCCTCCTGGGGGGTCCCAGGTCCCTCCCGGGGGGTCCCGGCTCCATCCCGGGGGGTCTCGCGTCCCTCCAGGGAGGTCCCTCGCTCGCCGGGACCCAGCCGCCGTCTCCATCTCCGGCATCGCCTCGGACCACATCCAGTCTAGAACGGAGAAGGGGGTGTCGGGGTGACGCAGGGACCCCCCCGGGGGTCTCGGGGGCCGCGTGTGCGTGTGCCCCCCCCCCCCCCAGCCCCTTACCCCTGCCCAGGAGGTGCAGGACGAGCCCCTGGGCCAGCAGCATCTGGGCGGTGCGCAGCATGCAGCCCCAGCCGCAGTCCGTGCTCCAGGGGGTCCCCGCCAGCGCCGGGAAGCCCCGCCGGTACGTCAGCCACAACCGGGAGGAGAAATCCCGCTGGAAACGGTCCAGCTCCTCTGCAGGGGGGGGGGGGGGGGGGAGAAAAGAGATGAGCGGGGAAGTCTCGCCCCCCCGGGGGACCCCCGGGACCCCCGTTCCCGCCGCGGCGGGGGGGGTGGGAGAAGAGAAGAGGTGAGTGGGGCACTCTCGCCCCCCCCCCCCCCCCGGGACCCCCGGGACCCCCGCTGCCGGTACTCACCGTCGGCGGCCGGGCGGTAGGCCCGTCCCAGGAGGTGGAGGGGGGAGAGTTTGTTGAAATGGGTCTTGGGTCGCACCGTCCAGCCTGGGGGGGGGGGGGGGGGGATGTAAAAAAACGGGGAGTCAGGGTCGTCCCCCCCCGGTGCGTCCCGGTGTGTCCCGACTCGCACCGTATCGGACGCTGTTCCAGGCCGAGAGGAACCGGCCCCGGGCCCCTTCCTCGGCCGCCGGGGGGGTCCCGCCGCCGCCGCCGCCCCCCCCCCCGCCTCCGCCGCTGCCCGCTCGGTGCCGAGCTCATGGCGGCGGCGGCGGCGCGCGGGGAGGGGCGTGTCCCCGGCGGGGTGGGCGGGGCCGCAGCCAGGCGGTACCGGGATCGGGGCCCTCCGCCGCCGCCGCCGGCGCCGCCATCTTTGTCGAGGGCGAGGGTGGCGGGGGGAGGAGCTGAAGGGCGGAAGTGGAGGCGGAAGGGGCGGGGCGAAGGGAGGAAGGGGCGGGGAGGGAAGGAAAGGAGGGGTCGCCGTGGTGATGGGGGGCGGCTGTCACTGCGCGGGGGGGGCAGGGGGCTCCCCCACACACACCGAGAGGGGCCCCGGCCCCGCAGAGAGGGGTCCCAGCCCCATAAAGAGGGTCCGAGCCCCATGGAAGGGGGTCCCAGCCCCATGGAGGGGGGTCTTAGCCTCATGGAGGGGGTTCCCAGCCCCATGGAGGGGGGTCCCAGCCCCATGGAGGGGGGTCTTAGGCCTATGGAGGGGGGTCCCAGCCCCATGGAGGGGGGTCTTAGCCCCATGGAGGGGGTTCCCAGCCCCATGGAGGGGGGTCCCAGCCCCATGGAAGGGGGTCCCAGCCCCAAGGAGGGGGGTCCCAGCCCCATGGAGGGGGGTCTTAGGCCTATGGAGGGGGGTCCCAGCCCCATGGAGAGGGGTCTCAGGCCTATGGAGGGGGGTCCCAGCCCCATGGAGAGGGGTCTCAGGCCTATGGAGGGGGGGTCTCAGCCCCACAGAGAGGTGCTGGCCCCATGAAGAGGGGTCCCAGCCCCGCGGAGGGGGGCCTCAGCCCCACAGTTGATGGCTGCCAGCCCCACAGAGGGGTGCCAGCCCCATGGAGAGAGGCCCCAGCCCCCCCAATTGGGGTGCCAGCCCCACAGACCAATGCGGAGCCGGTGCCAGCGCAGGCACCGTGGGACCGGGGAGCCTCAGGCTCCGGCCGCCCCCAACCACAGGGGCCCCCACCCCATGGCAGCCGTGGGGCTGGGCCCCCCAACCCCCCCGTCCCATACCGGTGTGGGGCTGGGTGCCGGCGTGGGTGCGCCGATGCCGCGGGCGCCTTTGGCAGCGCCGAACCCAGCACCTGCCCCCGCCCGGGGGGGTTCCCAGCACCCACACGGGGGGGAGCCCTGCCCGGTTCCCCCCCCCACCCCGTGGGACCCACACGTCCAGGCCCCAAAGCCCCCCGAACCTGTGGGACCCACACGTCCAGGCCCCACTGACCCCCACCCATGGGACTCACACGTCTGACCCCCACACCCCCCCCACCCGTGGGGCCCGTGGGAGGATTGGGGTTCCCCATGTGGAGCGAGGGTGCAGGTTAGGGCCTGCCCGGACAGATGGACGGACAGACGGACGGACAGGGGGTGGCGGGAGGGGTGGGGGGGCCCGACCGGTTTAGCAGTGGGGCTGCCCCACGTGGCACGGCGGTGGGTGCTCGGGTGGGGACCCACGATGGGTGGACGGGGTTGGGGTCACATCTGGGGGGGGGTCGAGCACATCTGGGGGGGCTGGGGAAAGTCTAGGGGGGGTCCCGAGCACATCTGGGGGAGTGGGGAACATCTGGAGAGAGTGCGGAACATCTGGGGCTCTTGAGCACATCTGGGGGGTGATGAGCACATCTGGGGGCTGGGGAATAAAGGGGGAGGCTGGGGCACATCTGGGGGGCTTGAACACAACTGGGGGGCTTGGGAACATCTGGGGGGGTCCTGAGCACATCCGGGGGTTGGGGCACATCTTGGGGGGTCTTGAACACATCTTGGGGGCTGGGGCACATCTGGGGGGGGCTTGAACACATCTGGGGCTTGGGGCACATCTTGGGGGGGCTTGAACACATCTGGGGGGCTTGAACACATCGGGGGGGGGGGCTGGGGCACATCTGGGGGACTCCTGCATTGCTCAGGCAGGTGATGGGGGGAGTTTCGGGGGTCGCAGGGGCCGCTCCCCCCGGGGGGTCCCGCAGTGGGGTGGGGTGGGGTCGACGGGGGGGGAGGAGCGGCTCCGCCCCCCCCCCGCCCCGCCCGGCCCCGCCCGGCCACGCCCGTCCCACCGGAGCCAGCGCGGAGCGGCGGAGCGGAGCCGGGTCCCACGGTGAGTCCGGGGGGGGCGGGCGGGCAGGGACCCCCCCCCTCACCTCCGATCCCCCCCCCCCCACGCGGGGAACGGACTCGGGGGGGAGCGATACCGAGGGTGGGGGCAGTGGGGAAACTGAGGCACGGAAGGGGAGCGGGGGGGGGGGCCGGCGCTTTGGGGCTGGGGGGGACTGGGGGGGGGCTATTCCGACCCCCCCATACACGGAACGGGACCCCCCCAGCCCCGTCCGGCACTGGGGGGCGGCACCGGGGGCCCCACGGCTGCCCCACGGCGGGGGGGCTGGAGCTGCGTCCCGGCCCCACGGCTGCCCGGACCCCCAGTATCCTGCCCCACGGCTCTCCGGACCCCAATTCTCCTGCCCCACGGCTCCCCGGACCCCCATCGTCCCACCCCACGGCTCCTGCCCCCCCCTCCTCCTGTGGGGCGCCAGGTGGGACCCGCCGGCGCCGTGGGGCCCGGCCGCACCCGTCTCACCCCAAATATTTGGGCAGGTCCCCCCCCTCCACGGCGGGACCCCGCGGCCGCCCCCGACGCGCCGCCGCTCGCCCGGGCCCGCCTGGGTGGGTGGGTGGGTGGGTGGGAAGGGCGCGACGGCGGCGGCGGCGGGTGCCCCGCGGGGCCGTGGGGCAGGACCCACAGACGTGGGGGGGTCCCGTGGGGCAGGACCCACGCGAGCACGCACGGCCCCTTCGGGGCGCGGGCTCGCGAACCCTTTCGGGGGGTGCCGAGGTCCCGCGGGGGCGCACGCTCGCGAGCGCACGCGTGTGCGCCGGCTGTCGGCCCTGCACGCTCGCGAGCGCGCGAATGCTCGCAGACCCTTTAGGCCGCGCACCTGCAAGCGCGCGGACGTGCGTACGCGGGCCTTTTGGGGCGCACGCTGGCGAGCTCGCATCCACGGGGGACCGTTTGGGGTCCACGCTCGCGAGCGCACGCTCGTGCACGGGCCAGGCGGGGCTCGCGCTCGCGAGCGCGCACACGCGCGCGCAAACCCTTTCGGGCGCGCACCTGCGAGCGCGCACACGCGCGCGGACCCCTTTGGGCGCACGCTCGCGAGCGCGCACGTGCGCGCGGACCCTTTCGGGTGCACCCCTGCAAGCGCGCGCACGTGCGCAGACCACGCACGCACAAAGACCCTCTCGGGCGCGCGCTCGCGAGCGCGCACACGCGCAAACCCTCTTGGGTGGGCGCGCGCGTGCACGCGCAGGCCGTTCGGGGCGAGCGCGCGTGCGCGCGCCGACCCTTTTGGGTGGGCGCGCGCCGAGGCTCACGGCCCCCTCCCCGTTCCGTGTCCCCCCCCGCAGCTCTCCCCGCCATGTAGCCCCCCCGCCTCCCCCCCAGCATGGCGCCGGGGCCCTTCGCGGAGGACGCGGTCCTGGCCCTCCATTACAACTACACCGGGAAGCTGCACGCCGGGCGGTACCGGGGGGGCCTTCGCCCCGAGACCCTCCTCTTCCTCCTGGTGTGCGGCTTCATCGTGGTGGAGAACCTGGTGGTGCTGGTGACCATCTGGCGGACCAAGAAGCTCCACTCGCCCATGTTCTACCTGCTGGGCAACCTCACCCTCTCCGACCTGTTGGCCGGCGTCGCCTACACCGCCAACATCGTCCTCTCCGGCGCCAACACCTTCCGGCTGACGCCGGCGCTGTGGTTCCTGCGGGAGGGCGGCGTCTTCCTCACCTTGGCCGCCTCGGTCCTCAGCTTGCTGGCCATCGCGGTGGAGCGGCACCTGACCATGGCGCGGGTGCGGGTGGCGCGGGGGGACAAGCGGGGCCGGATGTGGTCGCTGGTGGCGGCCAGCTGGGGGGTCTCGGTGGCGCTGGCGGCGTTGCCGGGCCTGGGCTGGAACTGCCTGGGCGACCTGCCGGCGTGCTCCACCGTCCTGCCCCTCTACTCCAAGCGCTACGTCTTCTTCTGCGTCGCCGTCTTCCTCGCCATCCTCCTCACCATCGTCGTCCTCTACGCCCGCCTCTACCGCGCCGTCCGGCGCTCGGCCAACCTCCGCCCGTCGCCCAAGTCGCCGGCCCTGCTGAAGACGGTGACGGTGGTGGTGGGGACCTTCATCGCCTGCTGGTCGCCCCTCTTCCTCCTCCTGCTGCTGGACGCCTGGTGCTGCCCGCGGGCGTGCGCCGTGCTCTACCACGCCGACTACTTCTTGGGCTTGGCCATGGCCAACTCCTTGCTCAACCCCCTCATCTACACCGGCACCAGCCGCGAGATGTGCCGCGCCGTCCTGCGCCTGCTGCGGGGCGGGGGGTGCTGCCGCCGAGGGGGGGGGCCCCGGCCGCGGCGGCAGCGGGGGCCGCGGCGGCGGCACCTTGGGGGTCCCCAGTCTGGGGGGGGGAGCCGGGAGCGGGAGCCCCTCGGGGAGGTCGTCGGCCAGGCGGAGGGGGGGGGACAGCGGCGGGGGGCTGGGGGACACGAGTGGGGGGGGCGGGGGGGGATGGGGGGGACGGGAAGGCGGGGGGGGCACAGGGGTGAGGGGGGGGGGCTCCCGGCATCGTCGCGTGCGCGTGCGCGTGCGTGCGTCCCCGTGTCGCTGCGTGTGTGCGTGCGTGCGTGCGCGTGTCCTGGCGCTGGGGGGGCGGGGGTCCCCGCCCCACCCCCCGTCCCTCCCCCCGTTCCTACCCCCCCGGTTTTGTAATGAGTTTTTAATAAAAGGCCTTTTTTGGAGAGAACCCCCCCACCTTGCTCGGTGTGCCCCCCCCGGACGGGGACAGTGTGGGGACGTTGGGAGGGGGCACAGAGAGGGGGGGACACCCACGGGTGACACTGCGGGGGGGAGGAACCCGTGGAGGACACTGGGAGGGCGACACACACTCGTGGGGGACACTGGGAGGGGGCACTGGGAGGGGGAGGAGACCCACGGGTGACACTGGGAGGGGGCACTGGGGGGAAGGGACACCCACGGGTGACACTGGGAGGGGTCACAGGGGGACACCCACACCCACGGGTGACACTGGGAGGGGTCACGGGGGGGGGCACACACACCCACGGGTGACACTGGGAGGGGTCACGGGGGGGGCACACACACCCACGGGTGACACTGGGAGGGGGCACGGGGGGGACACCCACACCCACGGGTGACACTGGGAGGGGGCACGGGGGGGGCACACACACCCACGGGTGACACTGGGAGGGGGCACGGGGGGGACCCGGCCCCCCCGGGTGACAGCGGGTCCCCCCGCAGCCGCTGACCCGCGGACGATCCCTGCGACACACCCCTCCCGCCCCGCCCCGTGACGTCACGCCTGGGGCGGGGCGGGACCAGCCCCTCCCACCCGCCGAGACTCTTATTCTGGCGGGGGGGGGGGGAGCGGGGCGGGGCGGCGGTGACGTCTCGCGGCGGTGGGCGGGGCCTCCGCAGGACTCTTACCGCGGCGGGGGCTCCGCGCGCTGCTTAGTCACGGCCCCCCCGCCCCCCCCCCCGTTTCCCCCCTCCCCCTCCCCCCCCGCCGCCTCCCGACGACGATCGGGGCCGCGTCCATGGCCGGGTGAGACCCCCGGGACCCCCGGGACGCTCCCCTCCCCCCGCGGGAGGGTGGGGGGGGGGGGGGTTGGGTGCTTGCAGGCGTTCTGCGCCCCCCAAAAACGGGGGGTGGGCGGCGTGCAAGGGGAAAGGGAGGGGGGCTGCTGGGGACCCTCCCCCGTGCCTCAGTTTCCCCAGCACGTACCGGGGCTGATCTGGGGGGGGGGGGCTCCCCCAGTTTCCCCAGCATGAGCCAGGCATGATTTTGGGGGCGGGGGGGTGGTCCCCTTCCATCCAGCCCCGTTCCCCCCGTGCCTCAGTTTCCCCAGCACGTACTGGGGCTGACTGGGGGGGGGGTCTCTCCCCCCTCGCCTCAGTTTCCCCAGCACGTACTGGGGCTGACTGGGGGGGGGTCTCTCCCCCCTCCCCCCGTGCCTCAGTTTCCCCATGGGCTCCCCCGCCCCCCCTCCCTCTCTAACCCCCCCTTCTCTCTCTCTCTCTCTGCCCGCAGGTTGTCATCGCCCACCGCCCCCTCTTAGCCCCCACCCCCCCCCAGCCCCCCAAAAAACCGCAGGGGGATGCCGGGGCCATGTCCTCGCCGCCGCCCCCCGAATGCCAAGCGGAGGTGACCCCCTCGCCGGGGGGGTCGGGCTCCTTCCACTACAGCCTGGAAGAGCACCCCAAAGCCGCCCTGGCCATCATGAACCAGCTCCGTCTGTCGGGTCAGCTCTGCGACGTCACCCTCCGGGTCCGGTACCGCCGCGACGTCCCGCCGGCGGATTTCCCGGCGCACAAGGTGGTGTTGGCGTCGTCCAGCCCGGTGTTCAAGGCCATGTTCACGACGGGGCTGCGGGAAGGGGGGATGGAGGTGGTCCCCATCGAGGGGGTCCACCCGCGGGTGATGGAGCGGCTGGTGGAGTTCGCCTACACGGCCTCCATTTCGGTGGGGGAGAAGTGCGTCCTCCACGTCATGAACGGCGCCGTCATGTACCAGATCGACAGCGTCGTCCGCGCCTGCTGCCATTTCCTCGTCCAGCAGCTGCACCCCAGCAACGCCATCGGCATCGCCAACTTCGCCGAGCAGATCGGCTGCCTCGAGCTGCACCAGAAGGCCCGCGAGTACATCTACATGCACTTCGGGGAGGTGAGGGGGGGGCGGCGGGGTGGGGGGGACACCCCCCCCACCACTTCTGACGTCGTGGGGAGCGTGGCGGAATGGGGGGGAACAGCCCTGAGGTCGTGGGAGGGGGGATTGGGGGGATGCCCCCTCCCCTGGCTTCGGGGGAGGGGGGGTGTAGGGAGCAGGGAGGGACACCCCCCCCCCCCCCCCCCCGGGGATGGGGAGGGGGAACACCCCCTCCCCTGAGGTCATGGGAGGGGCAATTGGGGGGACACCCCCTCCCCTGGCTTTATGGGGAGGGGGGAAATGGAGGGACACCCCCTCCCCTAAGGTCATGGAGGGGCTCAGGGAATAGGGAGGGACCCCCCCCAGGGGATGGGGAGGGGGACTTGGGGGGACACCCCTTCCCCTGAGGTCGTGGGAATTGGGGGAGACACCCCCTCCCCTGAGGTCGTGGAGGGGCTCAGGGAATAGGGAGGGACCCCCCCCAGGGGATGGAGTGGGGGAAATGGGGGGACACCCCCTCCCCTGGCATCATGGCAGGGGAATCGGGGAGTGGGGAGGGGGAAATGGGGGGGACACCCCCCACCATGATGTTGGGGGGGGGGGGGGCGGGGAGTAGCGAAGGACCCCCCCAGTGGCTGGGGAGGGGGCTGAGGAGTGGTCTCCCCCTCACTTCCTTTAATATGGGCTGTTGGGGGGTGTCAGAGAGCGGGGGGGCCCCCCCTCCATTAATACAGACTGTTGGCCCCCCCTCCATTAATACAGACTGTTGGGGGTGTCTAAGAGCTTGCCCCCCCCCCTGCTATTTAATACAGGCTGTTGGGGGTGTGTCATAGATTTGGGGGCCCCCCCCCCCCATTAATACGGGCTGTTGGGGGGGTGTCACAGATTGCCCCCCCCCCCCCCCAGAAGGGAAGACGGGAGCGAAGCCGACCCCAGGCGAGATCGCCCAGTCCCTCGCACTGGGCGCCAGCGAGGGGCTGCCAGGCTGCCCGCCCTCCCCAATTATTATTTTTTTTTGCTTGCCCCCCCCCGCAGGTATCGAAGCAGGAGGAATTCTTCAACCTCTCGCACTGCCAGCTGGTGACCCTGATCAGCCGCGACGAGCTGAACGTCCGCTGCGAGTCGGAGGTTTTCCACGCCTGCATCAACTGGGTGAAACACGACTGTCCCAACCGCCGCCTTTACGTCCAGGCTCTGCTCCGCGCCGTCCGCTGCCATTCCCTCACCCCCCACTTCCTCCAGATGCAACTCCAGAAATGCGAAATCCTCCGCTCCGATTCCCGGTCCAAGGATTACCTGGCGCAAATTTTTCAGGATTTGACCCTTCATAAACCCACCCAGGTCTTACCCTGCCGTACCCCCAAAGTGGGGCAGCTCATTTACACGGCCGGCGGATATTATCGTCAGTCTTTGAGTTATTTGGAAGCTTACAACCCCCGGGACGGATCGTGGATCCGTTTAGCCGATCTTCAGGTTCCTCGGAGCGGTTTGGGGGGTTGCGTGGTGGGGGGGCTTTTTTATGCCGTGGGAGGACGGAATAATTCCCCTGACGGGAACACGGACTCGGCCGCCATCGATTGTTATAACCCCATGACCGACCAGTGGTCCCCCTGCGCCCCCATGAGCGTCCCCCGCAATCGCATCGGGGTGGGGGTCATCGACGGCATGATTTACGCCGTGGGGGGGTCGCACGGATGCATCCATCATAGCAGCGTGGAGAGGTAAGGGGGCTGCGGCGGGGCGGGGAGGGGGGAGAAGGGGCTGGAGGTGAATCAGGGTGATAACACAAGCACTGGGCTGCCCTTGGGGGGGGCAAAGCTGCCGGGGAGGGGGCCCAAATCTGCCACCCAGGAGCCCAATTCTGCCCCTGGGGCTGGTAACACGAGCCCTGATCTGCCCTGGGGGGGGGCAGGTTTGCCCCAGGGCTGGTGGGGGGGGCCCCAGATCTTCCCCAGGGAGCCCAAATCTGCCCCTGGGGCTGATAACATGAGCCCATGTCTGCTTTGGGGGCCAGATCTGCCCCTGGGGACAGGGAAATCTGATCTGCCCTGGGGGGCACAGAGTATAACAACACCCTGCTCTGCCCTGGGGGGGGCGGCACAGATCTGCCCCAGAGCCAATAACGGAAGCCCAGGACTGCCCTGGGGGGGGCATAAATCTGCCCAAGGGCTGACAATAAACACGTTACCCCTGGAGGGGGTGCAGATAACACAAACCCAGCCCTGCAGGGGGTCCTTAGGGGTCTTATAGGGGCCTGCGCCCCCCTTGAGTGCTAGGACCGCCCCCCCCCCTCCCCCCAGTGCTCAGACCCTGCTGTGTGTCGTGCGTGTGTCCCCCCCAGGTATGAGCCAGAGAGGGACGAGTGGCAGCTGGTGGCCCCCATGCTGACGCGACGGATCGGGGTGGGGGTGGCGGTTCTCAACCGTCTCCTTTACGCCGTGGGGGGGTTCGACGGCAGCGCCCGTCTCAGCTCCGCCGAGTGCTACCACCCCGAGCGGGATGCCTGGAGAGCCATCGCCCCCATGGCCACCATCCGCAGCGGCGCCGGTGAGGCTGGGTTGGGGGGGACATGCACGCGGACATTCTGGGGTCCTCAGGAGGGGGATTAGGGGGGTCTGACCAACTCCGATTCCCCCCCCGCAGGGGTCTGCGCCCTCAATAATTGCATTTACGCCATGGGGGGGCTACGACGGGACGGACCAGCTCAACAGCACCGAGCGTTACGAGGTGGAGACGGACACCTGGACCTTCGTGGCACCCATGCGGTACCGGCGCAGCGCCCTCGGCGTCACTGTCTACCAGGGCAAGATCTACGTCTTGGGTAGGTGTTGGAGATGGGGGGGGGGGGGGGGCGTTTCTCAGGGGTCCTGTCGTGTCCCCCCCCGCCCCACCCCATCTTTGCCGTTGAGGGAGGGAGAAACCAAAACGGTTCGCTTTTCCGCAGGGGGCTACGACGGCCACACGTTCTTGGATTCGGTGGAATGTTACGACCCGGTCGCTGACACCTGGACTGAGGTGACGCGGATGACGTCGGGACGCAGCGGGGTGGGGGTGGCCATCACCATGGAACCATGCCGAAAACAAACCGACCGAACCGATTGTCCCTGCTAACCCCGGCGCCGCCGTGGAGGGGTGGGGTGGGGGGGGTCAGGGTGGGGGGAAAAAAACCGGCCGCGGCGCAGCCACGGTGCAGCCGATGGGGCTGCGGGTTTTTTTACCCACCCTCCCCCCTTCTCCTTTTCCCCACGGCGGCAGGTAAACGCGTGGCGAGGCGGGGGGCCGGGATGTTGCCACCCCTGTGCCTCACTTGGCCACAAGGACAGCTCACGGCGGGGGCCGTGGCACCCCCAAATTCCCCCCTCTCCCCGTTTTGGGGAAGGGGGGGGGGCAGCCGGATTCGCACCCACCTTCCAACCCGGCAGCCGAGTGACTGGTTTTAATGATTTCCAAATCCCGTTGTTACATGAATAAAAGAGACTTTTGTGATTAAGTTGGGGGGGGTCAGCACTGTGGGGTCAGGGGGGCAATTGGCATCACCCAATTGGTACCGGCACCGTGCTGTTCACCACGCCGTCGGCACCAGGCTCCACAAGTAATCGCTGATGAAGCAACGGGAATGGCGGCTGCCGTCGATGTCGATGGGCTGGGCAATGTCGGGGCCATAGTGGACTTTGGGGGGGGGGGCGGAGGGAAGAACAGGGGGTTAAGGGGGGCTGGAAACAAGGTGGGGGGGGCTGGAAATAAGGGAGGGTGAAGGGGGATGTGGGGGGGGGACACTCACTGCCTTTGATCTGCGCTGGCTTGGCCTCATAGTCCCAATCGATGCGGCTGATCTTGTAGTAGAGCTGCGTCACGTACCTGCAGGGGACAGGGGGGGCTCAGAGGTGTTTTGAGGTCCGTGTCCCCCCCTTTACCTGTCCTGCCCCCCCCGCCCCCCCCACTCACGTGGTGGAGGGCACCATGTCCTCTTCCCGCTCTGTGTCCTCCTCCAGCCGCCGGCTCTCCTCCCGCAGCTCCTCCAGCTCCCGTCGCAGGGCGGTGGGGCAGTGAAGGGAGATGACTGCATGTCTGGACCGCCCCCCCCCCCCCCCCCAAAAAAAAGGACAATGGGAATTCCCCCCCCCCCCCCCCAAAAAGGATATCTATTGCTGGCCTGCAGGCTGGCACCAGCTTCCCGTGCCCGAACCAGCTCCTCTTCCAGGTCTTGCAGCCTCCGGAGCAATCGTTGGAGCTCGCTCTCCCGGTCCAGGAGGGTCTTCGCCACTGTCTCCTCGGCTGCACCGAGCTCTGGGGACACAGGGTGATGGCGGCTTTACTGAGGCAGAGGGGGGGAAATGACACTGGGGGGGTCGGACGGGACTCACCTCTGACAAGCTGGGCGGCCGTGGCCTGCGAGGCCAGCAGTTTGTCGTCCATCTGGCTCCGTTTGTCCAGGCTGCGGCGCAGGAGGTTGTCGGCCCAGTCGGAGAGCAGAACCTTCAGCAGCTCCTTGCTCACCTCCTCCAGCTCCTCCATTCGCTTGCTCAGCATGGTGGGGGCCTGGGGGGGGGGGGGGGGGGCGGGATTTGGCACCCCAAAATTTGTTGGGGGGTGTGGAAGGTGTCACTGAGGTGAGGGGGGCAGGGGGAAGCGAGGCTGAAGGAGAGGAGATGGGGCTGGGGGGGGGGGGTAAAGGCCTTGGTTTGGTGGGGGGGGGGGGGAGTGGAGACATATGGGGGGGTAGATTTTGGGAGGAATACCTGGGGGGGGCTGGGGGCAGTGTCAGGGCCCTCGGGGGGGTGACAAGGCCCCGGTTTGGGGTGGAGGGAGGCCGGGGGGGGGGGGGGGGTGACAGGCCGCGGGGGGGGTGTGCTGGGGGCAGATACAGGGAGGGAGAAGAGACAGAGCCCCCCCATGGCGATGGGGGCCGGTATTTCCCCCCCCCCCCCGCCCCGTTACCTGCTCTCCCGGTACCGGCGGGGGGGGGGGGGGCGTATCTGTGTGCTACCGGTGGGCGCGCGCCGCCGTTTGAACCGGGCCGGCTCTGCGCATGCGCCGCCCCCACCGCCCGGCCCAGACGCAGGCGCACTTGGGCTTTAGTGGAAGACGGAGTTTGGAGGCGGCCGCTAGGGGGCGGTAGAGAGGAGGGCGTGGGGAAACCTTCTGGCCGGCTCGGAGGTCTTAAGGGTGGCTCCTCTCTATGGTCGGGGGAGGTTGGGCGGTGGGGACCCCCACCCCAGGGCCTGGGCCTGGTCCCTGGGACCCCCCCAGGGCTGTGGGACCCCACCCCATGGCCTGGACCTGGTCCCTGGAAGCCCCCCGCCCCAAGGCCTGGTCTATGGGACCCCCCTCCCAGAGCAGTGGGACCCCCCCCAGGAGCCATGAGACCCCCCCCGGGGCCTAATTATGGTCTCTGGGACCCCCCTGGGGCTGTGGGACCCCTCCCAGGGCCTGGGCCTGGTCCTTGGGACCCTCCCCCCAGGGCCTGGTCTGTAGGACCCCCACCAGAGCAGTGGGACCCCCCCCAGGGGCCATGAGACCCCCCCCCGGGGCCTGATTCTGGTCCCTGGGACCCCCCTGGGACCCCCGGGGCGGTAGGACCCCCCCCCTCCCGAGCTCCCCTCTGCCCCACCCCCAGCCCCTTGCCCCCCCCAACCCAGTCTGACCCATTCAGCAGGCTCTGTGCCCCCCCCCCCCCCCAGCACAGACCCCCCCACACTCGGTCCCTTCTCCTCTTTATTCGAGCTGATGGCGGAGGAGGGAGAAGGGGGGTGATGGGGGGGGGAGAGAAACCCCCAGGGGATGGGGAAGGGGGGGGGCTGGCGAGCTGGGGGGGGGTGTCTCCCCCAGGGCCCCCCCCGGGGATCCCGGCCAAGCTATTCACAGTATGTACAGACCCGCCACCGCGTACAAAAATAAAAGCTCTGCACGCCCCCCCCCCCCCACCCCGCCGAGACCCCCCATCCCGCCGCTACAAGGCCACGTTGGGGGGGGGGGGACAGGCCAGGCCTGACCCCCCTTACCCCCCCCAACCCCCCAAATTCTTTTTGGGGGGTCAGATCCCCCACGAGACCCCCCAACACACCCCCCCAGCACCATTGCACATACACCCCCCCCCCCCGGCCGTGCCCCCCCCCAAATGAAGGGAGACACCAGCCCCAATGCTACAGTACAGTGTTCAGAAATGGGGGACCCCCCCAAAAAAAAGCTGTTTGGGGGTCTGCCCCCCCCCAGTCTCTCCCACACCCCCCCTCGCTCAAAGAGGACTTTGGGGGGGGCACCTTGTTATTGCTTCACCTCTATTGGGGATTTGGGGGGGGGAGACACACCCCCCCATTATGGCCTGGACCCTCACCCTGCACAGACAGACCCCAGCGGGTTTGGGGGGGTTGTCTTTGAGAGACCCCCCCGATTGAGAGGGCTCCCCCCCCCGGAGGGCTGGGGGCAATCTGGGGGGGGGGTGACCCCAGGAGGATCCCTGTGCAAAAAGGGGGAGCGAGCGGAAGACTTTGGGGGGGGATGTGCACCCCAAATTAGGGGGGCCCCCCCATGCCTTCCCCCCCTCCAGGCTTCATCTTCCCCCAGCCCCCAAATTGCCCCCCCCCGGGGTCCATCCTCCCTCTGGATAAATGGCTTTTGGGGGACAGACCTGGGGGGGGATCCCTGCTGGCCCCCCCGAGCCCCCCAGTTTATTTTTTGGGGGGGGGTATCTGTCCCTATTCCCTTTTTCCTCCCCTGGGGGGGAAGGGGGGGCATTTTGTCTCTTTTTTTGTCTTTTCAAGTTTTTTAAAAAATACAATAAAAATTCCCTCATCCCTCCCCCCCGCCCCCCCCCCCCAAATAAACCCCATCAAATTAAAATCGACTTTAAAATAAAATTAAAATAAAATTAAAATAAAATAAATCTGAGTTCTGCTCCAGGAGGGGGGGGGGGGGGGGGGGTGTCCTGTACCTCCCCCCCTCCCCAAATAATCTACAAGGCGGGGGGGGGGGGTGTCACCACTCCCCAACAGCGTATCCCCCCCCGAGTCCATTCCGCTCTTCCTCCTCCTCCTCCTCCTCCTCGGGGGGTCTCCCGGGGGGCTGCTCCGGGGGGGTAACGTAGGGTTGATGAACGAGCCGGGGGGTGTTACAGGACGAGGGGGGGGGATAAACGCCGGGTTCCTGCCCTTCCTCATCCTCTTCCAAGGTCAGGTCGAACTGGAACCGGTGCTGGGGGGGGGGGGGGAGGCGGCGGCGGGGGGGGGCGAGGGGCTGTGGGGGGGGACACGGCTGTGGTACCAGTCCCGGTTCTCCTCCAGCGTCTCCAGGATCTCCTGCGCGTCCGGGTGCACCAGGTCGGCCCACGTCTCCCACAGCGGGTGCACGATGTAGTCGATGAAGCCCACCTTGGGGACACACACACACACACACACACACACGGGTGACGATAGGTGGCAGCCCCCCCACCCTCCCGGAGGGGGTCACTGGGGGTCCCTGAGCGCAGCCGGTACCCCAGGATGGTGCACAGGGACACGCTGGGTCCAGGGGATGCTCGTGTTTGGGGATGTTGGGGTGGCACCGAGGGTCCCTGTCCCCAGGGGATGCCCCACTGTGGACACTGGGGTGGCACCGAGGGTCCCCATCCCCATAGGACACCCAGCTGTGGACACTGGGGTGGCACCGAGGGTCCCCATCCCCATAGGACACCCAGTTGGGGACACTGGGGTGGCACCGAGGGTCCCCGTCCCCATAGGACACCCAGCTGTGGACACTGGGGTGGCAGCGAGGGTCCCCGTCCCCATAGGACACCCAGCTGTGGACACTGGGGTGGCAGCGAGGGTCCCCGTCCCCATAGGACACCCAGTTGGGGACACTGGGGTGGCACCGAGGGTCCCCATCCCCATCTGGTACCCGAGGATGCTGTGCAGGGACATTGGGGTGGCACCGAGGGTCCCTGTCCCCAGGGGATGCCCCACTGTGGACACTGGGGTGGCACCGAGGGTCCCCGTCCCCATAGGACACCCAGCTGTGGACACTGGGGTGGCACCGAGGGTCCCCGTCCCTATAGGACACCCAGCTGTGGACACTGGGGTGGCAGCGAGGGTCCCCGTCCCCATAGGACACCCAGTTGGGGACACTGGGGTGGCACCGAGGGTCCCCATCCCCATCTGGTACCCGAGGATGCTGTGCAGGGACATTGGGGTGGCACCGAGGGTCCCTGTCCCCAGGGGATGCCCCACTGTGGACACTGGGGTGGCACCGAGGGTCCCCGTCCCCATAGGACACCCAGCTGTGGACACTGGGGTGGCACCGAGGGTCCCCGTCCCCATAGGACACCCAGCTGTGGACACTGGGGTGGCAGCGAGGGTCCCCGTCCCCATAGGACACCCAGTTGGGGACACTGGGGTGGCACTGAGGGTCCCCATCCCCATCTGGTACCCGAGGATGCTGTGCAGGGACATTGGGGTGGCACCGAGGGTCCCTGTCCCCAGGGGATGCCCCACTGTGGACACTGGGGTGGCACCGAGGGTCCCCGTCCCCATAGGACACCCAGCTGTGGACACTGGGGTGGCACCGAGGGTCCCCGTCCCCATAGGACACCCAGCTGTGGATACTGGGGTGGCAGCGAGGGTCCCCGTCCCCATAGGACACCCAGTTGGGGACACTGGGGTGGCACCGAGGGTCCCCATCCCCATCTGGTACCCGAGGATGCTGTGCAGGGACATTGGGGTGGCACCGAGGGTCCCTGTCCCCAGGGGATGCCCCACTGTGGACACTGGGGTGGCACCGAGGGTCCCCGTCCCCATAGGACACCCAGCTGTGGACACTGGGGTGGCAGCGAGGGTCCCCGTCCCCATAGGACACCCAGCTGTGGACACTGGGGTGGCAGCGAGGGTCCCCGTCCCCATAGGACACCCAGTTGGGGACACTGGGGTGGCACCGAGGGTCCCCATCCCCATCTGGTACCCGAGGATGCTGTGCAGGGACATTGGGGTGGCACCGAGGGTCCCTGTCCCCAGGGGATGCCCCACTGTGGACACTGGGGTGGCACCGAGGGTCCCCGTCCCCATGGGATGCTCATGCCTGGGGACACCGGGGTGGCACCGAGGGTCCCCGTCCTCATGGGATGCCCAGCTGGGGACACGGCGTTGTCACCGAGGGTCCCCGTCCCCGCACGCCGCCTCAACCTGGAGCCGACCGCGACGCGGGACCACCCGGTGGTGACCCGCGGGGTGTCATCGTCCGTGTGTCCCCCCACCCCGTACCTGGGACTTCTCGACGGAGGCGGTGTGTTTGTCACACATGGGGCTGATCTCCATCCCCCGCTCCCGCTCCCTGTCTCCCTGCCGGAAAAACTCCTCCATGATCCGCTCCGTCCACTGCCGGTACAACGCCAGCGGCTTCGTCGGGTTGCTCAGATCCGCGCAGTGCACCATGTTCCTCAGGACCTGCCGAGAGCCCGCGGGGTCGCGTCAGCCCCCCGGCCCGCCCCGATGGCACCGTGTCACCCCCCCTCTCCGTCTGCGTGTCCCCCCCCAGACCTGGATGCGATCCGTGTAGTTGTCCAGCAGCAGCACCCCGGAGCTCGTCACCTTCTTGGTCTCCACCATCGTCTTGAGGTCGGCCAAGAGGCTCATGTGCTTCGACATGTCGGTGGCCAGGACCTGACGAGGACAAGGGACAAGGGACGTGGCCCGTGTTCCCCCCCGAGGGGTGTGGGGGTTGGTTTTTTTGGGAAGGGGGGGTCTTACCATGTCGATGACCATCTTGCGGAGGGTCTGGCGCTGGCGCTTGCTCAGGTTCTGGAAGATGTCGCAGTTCTCCTCCTGCAGCAGCTTGAAGCCGACGGCCAAGTGATGGTTCTCCAGCACCGACTCGTCGTTGTACATCAGCGCCAGCTCCGAGTCTGGGGGACGGGGACACGGGGGACGGGGACGCGGTGAGGGACCCCCACCCACCCACCGGGCACGGCACGGCACGGCACGGCTCGGCACGGCACGGCTCGGCACGGCTCGGCTGCGGGCAGGAGAGATGGTCCGCGTGGGCAGGACGGCGTGCGAGACAACGGGCACATTCAAGACAACAGGCGTGTGCGAGACGATGGGTACGTGCAAGATGGCGTACGTGCAAGGCGGTGTGCACGTGAGATGGCGTGCGTGCAAGACAACGGGCACGTGCAAGACTGCGTGTGCAGGATGATGTGTGCGTGCAAGACAGCGTGCCTGTGCGAGATGAGATGCGTGTGCAAAACAGCACATGTGCGCAAGATGTGTGTGCGAGACAGTGGGCATACGCAAGACTGCGCGTGCAAGATGATGTCTGCGTGACGGCGCGTGCGTGCGAGATGACGTGCGGATGCACGACAACGGGCATATGCAAGATGGTGCAAGTGTGCAAGATGATGCACGCACGCAAGTGCAAGATGACATGTGTGTGCGAGAGGGCGGGCATAGGCGAGACAGTGTGTGTGTGCGAGATGACGTGTCTGCGCAAGACTGCGTGTGCAAGATGACGTGTGGGCAAGACGATGGGCTTATGCAAGATGGTGCATGTGTGCAAGAGGACGTGCCTGTGCAAGATGATGGACAGATGCCAGACGACACACATGTGCCAGATGACACGCATGCAAGATGACACGTGTGTGCAAGATGACATGCGAGTGCAAGACGTCGCACGTGTGCGAGTCGGCACGCGTGTGCAGGACGGGACATGCTTGCAAGGCAGCTCACGCACACGAGACACGCACGCGCAGCACAGCATGTGAATACGAGACGGCACGCGTGTGTGAGACGGCACATGTGTGCAAGGCCAGCCCCTGCCCCGGGGGTGTCCCGGGGCCGCCCCCCCCCCCCCCCCCCCAGTCACTGCACTCACTGGTGTTGATGAGGAACTGGTTGGAGACGCCGGGGTGGTCGACGTCGTGGATGGCGGCGGCGAAGAGGGCTGCCAGGATCTCCAGGTCGGTGAACACCGCCTGCGGCACCGGGCGCCCTCAGCACCCGCCCCGGCACCTCCAAAATCCCCTCCTCCCCCAGCTCCCAGCTGGGGGACCCCAAAACCTGGGGACCCACAGATCTCGGGAGTGCGGCGTTCAGGGGTCCCAGCACCCAGAGATCCTGACCGCTGGAGACCCCAGTGTCCGTCCGGGAACCCCCCCGACACCTCAGCAACCCAGCACCCCACTAGTTTAGGTTCCTGGCACCTGGGCACCCCAATATTTCAGGACACCGACATCTGGAGACCCCGGTGTCTGGGGACCCCGGCATTCAGGGACCCCGGCGTCTGGGGACCCCGGCATTTCAGGAGCGCACTATCTGGGGACCCCAGAATCTTGGGACCATGGAATTTGGGGACCCAACATCTTGGGACCCCAATATCTGGGGATCCTGGCATCTGGGGACCCCAGGATCTCAGAAGCCAAATTATCTGGGGACCCCCACATTTGGGGACCCCAGCATCTTGGAACCATGGCATTTGGGGACCCCAACATCTGGGGACCATGGAATTTGGGGAGCCCAGCATCTCAAGAGCCCAATATCTGGGGATCCTAACATCTGGGGACCCCGGCATTTGGGGACCCCATCACCTGGTGTCCCCAGCACCTCAAGACCCCCCCACCCCCAGATCCACCCCCTCAAACACCCCAGCCCCTCCACACTCCCCCCCAAACCAAACCCCCATCACCCAACCCCTCCGCCGACCATGGGGATGGTCCCACCACCCCACGATGGGTCCCACCGCCCTGCCATGGGTCCCACCACCCCACCATGGGTCCCACCACCCTGCCATGGGTCCCACCACCCCACCATGGGTCCCACCGCCCTGCCATGGGTCCCACCACCCCACCATGGGTCCCACCACCCTGCCATGGGTCCCACCACCCCACCATGGGTCCCACCACCCCGCCATGGGCCCCACCACCCCATGATAGGTCCCACCACCCCGTGACGGGTCCCACCACCCCATGATAGGTCCCACCACCCCGTGACGGGTCCCCCCACCCCGCGACGGG
Source organism: Astur gentilis (assembly GCF_929443795.1). Lineage (NCBI taxonomy): Eukaryota > Metazoa > Chordata > Aves > Accipitriformes > Accipitridae > Astur > Astur gentilis. The sequence goes on from NC_064888.1 coordinate 615,572, forward strand.
TCGGGGGCTCACGTCGAGGGCGGGGGTGGCCAGCAGGACGTGGGTGGACTGCATGACGTCGGCGGCGTGCAGGCTGTTGTGGTAGGCGACGTCGGCGTGGTAGTGGTCCTCCAAGGTCAAGGTGTAGGTCAGCAACGTCTCCACCGGGATCTTGAAGGTTTTCACCAGCTCCCGCTCCTGCGCCGGGGACCGGAGAGGGGGGCCAACAGTCAGCCCCCCCCCCCCCCTCAGAGGACCCAGGTGTTGGGGGGGAGGGGTTTGGGGAGGGACTGGGGGGTTTGGGGGGGTCCGTACCTGGAATATCGTGTACATGATGCAGCTGAGCGAGCGGTTGTTGGAGTATTCGGAGACGCGGAAGATGTTCAAGCCCCACTTGTTGAGGCTGTCGAGCTCCTGGGGGGGGTGCGGCGGGGCGGTGGGTACGGCACGACCCTCCCACCTTGTTCCCAGATCCCCCCCCCGCCCCATCACGCCAGTGAACCCCGTCACCTTGCCCAGCAGGTCCTCGCGGTCGGTCTTGACGCCGAAGCGGGGGACGCTGGAGCTGCCGGGGCCGGAGCCGGGGGGCAACTTCTTCACCCCGCTGATCTGCCCCATGGGGGGGGGCTGCCGCCGCTTCTTCTCCCGCTCCTTGGGGCCGGGGGCTGGGATCTCCACCTCGTGCTGCTTGTCTGGGGGGGGGGGGACGACACATGGGGACGGGTCAGAGCGGGGGGCACAGTCACGCCATGCCTGGGAGATGCGCCCCCCCCCCAGCCACGGCGTGCGAGGGAGCGTGGATGGGGGGGTTGTGTGCAAGGGATGGGGGGGGGGGGGTGCGTGTGAGGGAGGGTGTGTGGGGAAGGGGGGGGCGCGCAAGGGGTGCGTGTGCGCAAGGGATGCGTGCAAGGGATAGGCATGCATGGGGGGGTGTAAGGGATGTGCGTGTGCAGGGGATGCACGTGTAAGGGATGCGTGCAAAGGACGCACACGCGTGGGATGAGCGTGCAAAAGATGTATGTGCAAGGGACGCGTGCAAAGGATACAGGTGCGTGGGATGTGTGTGTGCAAAGGATACACGTGCAAGGGAGCGTGGGATGCACGTGTAAGGGACACACCTGAGCAGACGGATGTTTAAGGGATGTGCGAGGGCTGCTCGTACAAGGGATGCTTGCGCAAGCAAAGGATACAGGTGCGTGGGATGCGTGTGCAAGGGATGCTCGTGCAAGGGAGCACGCGTGAGCAGGACGTGCACCAGCTGCACGTTTAAGGGATGCACGTGCGAGGAAGCGTGCACGAGCGTGCACAGGGCGGTGCGTGCCAGGGCCCTGCAGGCTGCCGGGGGGGTCGTCATCCGGGGCTCCCGGCTATGGGGGTCTCTGGGGGTCCTGGGGGGGCGGGTTCTGGGGTCCCTGGGGGGCTGGCGAGGGTCCCTGGGGTCCTGGGGGTCCCTGGTGGGCTGGTGGTGGTCCTGGGAGTCCCAGGGGGTCCCTGGAGGGGTGGCAGAGGCCCCTGGGGGTCTGGCAGGGGTCCCGGGGGGGCGGGGGGCTCACCGAGGAAGGTGCTGGAGATGTACTCGGAGACCTGGTTGCCGGAGCGGCTCATCTCGGAGAGGTGGGTCAGCTCCCGGTTCAGCATCCTCTTGAACTGAGGGGGGGGCACGGCGGGGGGGTGTGAGGGACAGACCCCCCATCGCCCCCCCTGCCTCTGGGACCCCCCCCCAGCCCTCCTCCCCAGCCCTGGGACCCCCCCCTCTCCCCAGGCTTTGGGCTGTGACCCCTGGAGAGGGATGGACACCCCGAGGGGGCACGGGGGGTCCCAGGCTGGAGAGGCCACCCCCGTCCTGTCGGCCCCAGGGGACCGGGATGGGGACGGGGATGGGGACAGGGACGGGGATGGGGACAGGGATGGGATGGGGACGGGGATGGGGACAGGGATGGGGACAAGGGTGAAGATGGACAAGAAGGGGATGAGGAAGGGGACAGGGACAGGGTTGGGATGGGGACAGGGATGGGATGGGGATGGGGTGAAGATGGACAAGAAGGGGATGAAGAAGGGGACAGGGACAGGGATGGGATGGGGATGGGGACAAGGATGGAAACGGGGTGAAGATGGGCAAGAAGGGGATGAGGAAGGGGACAGGGATGGGATGGGGATGGGGACAAGGATGGAAACGGGGTGAAGATGGGCAAGAAGGGGATGAGGAAGGGGACAGGGATGGGATGGGGACAGGGATGGGGACAAGGATGGAGACGGGGATGGGGACAGGGGTGAAGATTGACAAGAAGGGGATGAGGAAGGGGACAGGGACAAGGGCGTCGGATGGGGACAGGGATGGGGACAAGGACAAAGATTGACAAGAAGGGGATGAAGAAGGGGACAGGGACAGGGACGGGATGGGGATGGGACAGCGATGGGGACAGGGATGGGGACAAGGATGGGGATGGCGACGGGGACAGGACAGGGATGGGGACAAGGGCGAAGATGGACAAGAAGGGGAGGAAGAAGGGGACAGGGACAGGGACGAGGGCGTCGGATGGGGACAGGGATGGGGACCGGGATGGGGACCGGGATGGGGACAGTTCCAGCCCAGCTTCACCCCAGAGGCCCCACACAGGCCCCCTGCCACCACAGCGCTGGGGGGGGACGACGACGACACGACAACACTGGTGGCACTGGGGGGGGGCACTGGGAGCCGCCAGCGCTTCCAGCCGCTGTCCCAGCCCCGAGGACCCTCCCCAGCCGGGGGCACCCAGGGGGGTCGTTCCCCCCCCCCCCCGGGGGGGGCTGTGGCAGTGAGGGGGGGCTGCCCCGTGCCCCCCGAGTCCTCGCTGTCCTTGAGCGGGGCCCGGATGCTGCCCCCCCCCCCGCGGTGACTCATCCCTCGGCAGCGGCTGCGGGGCCGGGGGGGGGGCCGGGGGGGGCACAGGGCCTTCACCACCCCCCACCCCCCGCCCCGGGCACCCCCAGGCTGAGCGGGACTGGGGGTCCCCACCTGTGTCGCATGCCCCCCCCCCCCAGGGACCCCAGACTCCTGGATCCCCCACCCTGGGGACCCCCCCCAGCGCTCGGGGAGGGGGGGGGACCCAAGTGTCTGTGCTGCCCCCTCCCAAACCCCCAGACCCCATTGCCCCCCCCCGCGGGGGGTGTGTGCAGGCCCCGCCCCTCCCTCGGTCCCGGGGGGGGGGCTGCTCCTCCCCCCCAATTTACCCCACCCCCCCCCCCCAATTGCCCCCAACATTGGGGGGGGGGGGGCGTGAAGAGCATCACCCGCATCCCTCCCCATCAGCCAATCAGGACCCTCCGCCTAATCTCCATGGCAACTGCAGTCTCCATAGCAACTGCCCCATCCCGGTCCTTGCTGGGGGGGGGGTTTAACCCCTGCTGTGCCACGCTGGGGGGGGGGGGTATCCTCCAGCCCCCCCCCCAGGGGACCACCCTCAACTTGCTGCCCCGTGTCATGAGTTTGCCGGGTCTCTGCGTGATGGCGCAGCTCCCCCCCCCCGCCCCAAGCCACGAATTTTGGGGGGGGGGCAACCCTCCCCCAATGCAGACACGCACCCCCCCGCCCACGACGGAGCCTTGCGCACCCAAATAGACCCCCCCGCACCCCCCCGAGCCGGGGGGGGGGGGGAACACCATGCAGGGAAGGGAAGGGGGGGGCTACACCCCGAGGGCTGACTCGAGGAGTCCCACCATGACATTGGGGGGCGGGGGGAGAAGGTCAAACGTGCCCCCCCCCCTTCCCCGGTGCCCCCCCCCCCCCTTACCTGATCCCACCAGCCCACCAGCCAGGGCTTGGCGCAGGTCTCGCAGAAAAAATCCACCAAGGGCATTTTCCGGCCGCGGGGGGGTCGGCCGGGGGCACTGGGCCCCCCCCCGCCGCCCCGAAGGAACCGGGGGGTCCCTGCTTACCGGGGGAGGGGGGGGCTGCCCCCCCCTCCCCGAGCACCCCTTACCCGCAGCCTCTTAAGGCCCGGGGGAGGCTGTGGGGCGCGGGGGGGCCCTTGGCATGGTGGGACCCGGGGGGGGGGGGAAAGCAGGCCCCCCCCCTGGGTTGGGAGGGCACCGCCAGCCCACACCCCCCCCCCCCCCCCGGCGCTGCGCCTGGCCGGGGGGGTCCCTCACATCGCCCCCCCCCCCCTCCCTAATTGCTCCAGAGGCTGAAAGCCCCCCCCGCTCCCCCGGGGTCCTGCAGCCCCCCCCCCCCCCGGGGCGGTGGGGGGGTCAGCGGGAGCCCCCGGAGCCCATCGGGGGGGTGGGGGGGCCGGGGGGGGGGCCTCGGCGGCAGCGAAGGGGGGTGGTGGGAAGGATGGGGAGGGGGTGGAGGGATGGAGAGGGCTGGGGGGGTGCTGGGGGGGGTGAAAGGGTGCGGGGGGGGGATGCGGGAGTGTCCGGCGGGGATGCGGGGGGGATGCGGGGGGATGCAGAGGACCGCAGCGGCGGGGGGCGGGGGGATGCGGGGGTCTGGGGGGGTCCCGGTGGGTTCCGGGGGGGGCCTTGGGGTGCCCGGGGCGGGGGGGGGGGGACACCCGGAGGGTCCCGTCTGGGCTGCGGAGGCCGCGGAGCGCCGGGCGGGGGGGGGCCGCACGCCTGCGCCGGGCTGCGGGGCCTCGCTCCTCCCCCCCGGCCCTGCCCACGGCCCCCCCGGGCCCCCCCCGGCCCTTTCTGCCCCCCCCCGGCCCTGCCCACGGCCCCCCCCCCGGCTCCGCCGCAGAGTCGGGGGGGTCCCAGGCGTTTGGGGAGGGGGGACAGGCCGTTGGGGTCCCCATGGTGGAGGGGGGGGTGCGACGCGACACCCCTGGGTCACCCCCACCGCGGCCCCGACCCCCCCGCTGGGATGGGGACCCCCACGAGTGACCCCGCCTGGGGATAAGGACCCCCAGGGGTCACCCCCCAAGGGGCCAGGGACCCCCCCGGCCCCCCACCGTGGGACAGGGACCCCCCAGGGTCACCCCCCACTGGGCAGAGCCCCCCCCAGCCCCCCCCAGGCTGGGGTGGGGACCCGACACGGGTGACGGGCCCACGGGGAGGTGGGGACACGCCGGGGGGGGCACAATCCTGCGCCCAGCCCTGCAGCACCGGCTACGGCACCACCGGCACCACAAGCATGGCCACCGGGCCTTGCGCCACCGGCACCGCCACAACCGCTGGCACCGGCACCACCGGCACGACCGCGGGCACCAGCACCGCCGTTGGCATCACCGACACCCCGACGGAGCCGCTGCCACCGCCGCCAAGCAGCCGCACAACCGGTCGCACAACCGGCGGCGGGGCCACCGACACCCCGACACAGCCGCTGCCGGCAACCACCGGCACAAACGCTGGCACTGACGCAACCAGCACCAGCACTGTCAGCACAACCGCCGGCACTGGCACCGGCACCACCGGCACAACCAACGCCAGCACCACCAACGCAACCGGCACCGGCACCACCAACACAACCGGCACGGACACCACCAGTACAACCACTGGCACCAGCACCGACACCACCGACACAAACAGCACCACCAGCGCTGGCACAACCGCTGGTACCAGCACTGATACCACTGACACAACCAGCACCGCCACCACCAGCACAACCGCTGGCACCGGCACCACCGACACAACCAGCACCAACACTGCCGGCACAACCGCTGGCACCGGCACCACCGACACAACCAGCACCAACACTGCCGGCACAACCGCTGGCACCGGCAGCACCGACACAACCAGCGCCAACACTGCCGGCACAACCGCTGGCACCGGCACCACCGCCAGCCCCCAAAGGGCCAGGGACCCCCCGCAGCCCCCGGACACTGTCCCCAACCCCCTGCTGCCACCAGCCCCCCGTCCCTGTCCCCATGGCAGAACCGGGATCCTGTCCCCAAACCCATGGCACAGCCGGGTCCTGTTGCCATCCCTGTCCCCAAATCCACGGCACAGCCGGATCCTGTCCCCAAATCCACGGCACAGCTGCGGTCCCATCCCCAAAGCCATGGCAGAGCCTGTCCCTGTCCCCATGTAATGCTGGGGTCCTGTCCCCGTCACCATTCCCATGACACAGGGGGGTCCCCGTCCCCATCCCTGTCCCCAAGTCACTGGGGGGGTCCCATCCCTGTCCCCATGCCACGGGGGGGGTCCCATCCCTGTCCCCATCCCTGTCCCCATGACACAGGGGGTCCCATCCCCATCCCCATCCCTGTCCCCAAGTCACTGGGGGGGTCCAATCCCTGTCCCCATCCCCATCCCCGTCCCCGTCCCCATGTCACAGCGGGTCCCATCCCTGTCCCCATGACACAGGGGGTCCCATCCCCATCCCCACGTCACAGGGGTCCCCATCCCCCGTCCCCATGTCGCGGGGGTCCGTCCCTGCCCCGCGGGGCCCACCTTGTTGGAGGCCATCTCGCTGACGGCGCGGTGGGTCTGGAGGGTCTCCAGCTGGTCCAGGCACCAGTCCAGCTCCTCCAGCGTCTCCCGGGCCAGCTGCTGGGACGTCTCCTCTGGGGGGGGGGGGGGTGCTCAGCGGCGGGCCGGGACCCCCGGGCCGGTGGACGGGAGGCTGGGGGGACCCCCAGGGATTGGGGGGTGCAGGAACCCCCCCTGGGGATGGGGATGCGGGGATCCCTGGGGACGGGGGGTGCGGGACCCCCCCGGGGCTGCGGGGACCCCCCTGGGGTGGGGGGACAGGGGGACGTGGGTCGGGAGGGCTGCGGGGACCCCCCAGGGACAGGGCCGGGGGAGATGGGGGCTGCCAGCCCCGTGCCTCAGTTTCCCCAGTGGGACGGGGCCACCACCAGTTTTACCCCCCGCTTCCCCCAAATCCCCTCAACCCCCCCCAAATCCTTCCCCAAAATCCCCCCCAAATCCCCCCAGCTCGGGGGCCGCCCCCCCTTAACCCCTTCAGCCCCGACTCCCCCCCCCCCCCCCCTTACCCGAGAGCGTGGCCTTGCAGAGGGGGGGCTGCGAGCCGATGGGCGACCGCCTGCCGGGGAGAAGGGGGGGGGGGAACAGGGAGGGGAGAGTCAGGGCTGGCCAGGACCCCCCCCATGGGGTCGGGGTCAAGGTCAGGGTCAAGGTCAAGGTCACTCACTTGCTGGCCGTGGGGGTGGGGACATTTGTCAGGATGGAGAAGTTGCTGCGGACGCTGCGGAGACTCGCCAGCACCTGGGAGGGGGGGTCACGGGGCGGGGGGGGGGTCAGGGATACAAAGAAAGGGGGGACAGGGACACATAGAGGGGGATCCCTCCCCCCAGGGACCCCAAATTTGCCCCTGGCGTCACCCAAAGGCCAAGCACCGGGGCTAGCCCCCCTCCCTCGATCCCCCCAGCAGGGCTTTGGGGTGGGGGGCCCAATTCTGCACCTGCCCCGCCCCCGGTCTGGGACCCCCCAGCTCCCCCCAGCCCTACCTGGGCAAAGGGAGTGACGATCAGGTCTTCAGCGTGGCTGGAAGAGAAACGGGGGGACGGTGTCAGTGGGGGGGGGGGCAGGATGCCTGGGGTCCCCCTCCAGCACCCCCCACCCCCTGGGGGGGACACGGCCCACAGTGGCACAGGGGGAGCCCCGGGGGGGTCCCTGGGGGGGTATCGGGGGGTCTCCAAGGGGATAGTGGGGGGATACCCGGGGGGATATTGGGGGGTCACCGGAGGGATGGAGGGGGGGTCTCTAGGAGCATACTGGGGGGTGTCCAAGGGGAACACAGGGAGACCCCGGGCGATATCGGGGGGTCCCTGGGGGCGTATCGGGGGGTCCCCAGGTGAATATCGGGGGCTCCCCAGGGGGCTCTCAGGGGGTCCCCGGGGGTCTCCAGGGGGATGGCAGGGGGTCCCGCCGGCACCCAGAGCACGGGGGGTCCGTGGAAGGGCCCTGGGGGGGTTGGCGGCGGGGGGGCCGTACTCACGCCTCGCTGGCGATGGAGGAGTTTCGGGACATGCTCTTGGGGGAAGCGTCGTAGTCGCTGTCGGAGCGGTAGAGGAACGACTCGCGGCGTTGGCCGGGGGGGCCGCCGGGCAGCAGCACCAGCCCCGGGCTGGCCTGGGGGTCCGGCGGGCTGCGGCCCGGCGAGGGGCCATTCTCCACCTCGAAGCTGGGGGGGACAAGGGGACGTCGGGGACGGCAGCTGGGTGGGGACCGCGACGAGCCCGGGCCTTTCGGCGACGTTGCCGGTGGCATCGGTGCCGGCGGCCGTGCCGCGTGGCGCACGCGGCCGTGCCGCGCGCGCGCGCTGCCGAACTCTCCTATCCGCGGTCGCGCGAGCCGGTGCCGGTGTCACCGCGTGCACCAGAATCGCCGCGTGCGCTGGCATCACCGCGTGCAGCGGTGTCACCTTGTGCACCGCCATTACCGCGCGCGCCGCCGTCGCCGTGCGCGCCGCCATCACCACGTGCGCCGGTGTCACCGTGCATGCGGGTGTCACTGTGCACCAGTGCCACCGCCTGCACCGGCGTCACCGTGCACACCACCCTCTATCGCGTGCACCGGCGTCACTGTGTTGCACCAGCGTCACCGTGCACACCGGTGTCACCGTGCACCGGTGTCACCCTGTCGTACCAGCGTCACCGTGCACACCGGTGCCAGTCACCGCGCGCCCTGGACACTGTGTCACCGTGTCACCGCGGCATCGCCGCGCTGGGTGGCGGCGCTTAATTTTAGCCGCTGTCTCGTGTTTCCACCGCGACCTTTCGCCGCGGGGCCGGAGCGGCTGCCCGCTGGCCGAAACCGCCGCCGATGACCCCGCGGGCCTCGTCACGATACGGGGCCCTGTCGCGACAAAGGGGACGGCAATCCCCAGCGCCGGCACCCACAGGAGCACCGCGATGCTGCCGGCTGCCCCCGTGGGTGCCGGCAGCACCCATGGGTGGGGGCACCCCGAGCCACGTGGGGGGACCCCGACTCCGGCAGCCGCGGAGGGGACGGGGGGGGAACGGGGTCCGCGCTGTGCCCTTGGGTGGGGGGTCCCTGCGCCTGGGTGCACCCCCCGGGGTGGGGACCCCCCCGGTGCCCACCTGCCCCCCCCCGGGCCGTGTCCCCCCACCTGAGGGACCCGCCGAGCCGGTGTCACCCAACGTCGTCCTCGGTGAAGGGAAAGTGCATGGCGGCCAGGGACACGGGCGGTGGCGGGGGGGGAACCGGGGGGGTGGGGGGGTCCGGGGGGGGCGGGGCCGGATCCTGCAACCGGCAGCAGCACCGGGTGCTCGATTGGGCACTGGACTGCGGCAGCTGGGACCCCCCCAATACCGGCACCCCCCAATACCGGCACCCCCCAATACCGGGACCCCCCAATACCGGCACCCCCAGGAGTCTTGTCCCCCTGGACCCCCCCCAATACTGGGACCCCCCCCAGCACCAGGACCCCCGAGCCCTGGCACCCCCCAATACCAAGACCCCCCCAATACCGGGACCCCCAGAAGCCTTATGTCCCCGGACCCCCAGCACGGAGCCTTGTGTCCTGGGACCCCCCCATCACTGGGACCCCCCCAATACCAAGACCCGACGCCCCCCCAGCACCAGGACCCCTGGGAGCCTTGTGCCCCCGCATCCCTCACTACCAGGACCCCCAATACTGGGACCCCCCCCAGCACCGGGACCACCGGCACCCTTGTGCCCTGGGACCCCCCCACTACTGGGACCCCCCAACACTGAGAACCCCCAATACCAGCCCCCCCCGGGCTGGGGGTCCCCAGGGACCACACACAACCTGGGACCCCCCCCCCCCCCCCAGTACGGACCCCCCCCCCCCCACCCCCATGCGTCCCCGTTAGGACCCCCAGTGCCGGGCACCCTGGGACCCCCAATGTCACAACCGGGACCCCCCCCCTAGTTTCGGGACCCCCTGCTGTGGGGTGAGGACCCGCGGGTGGGGGGGGCTCCCCGTCATCTCCTCCCCCCTCCAACGGTCGCCCACTTCCCCCTGGGCCGCGGAAGGAACCCAGGCCTCCTGCCCCCCCCATGTCCCCCCCCCCGCTGTCACTGGGGGGTCCCCACGCAACCGGGGGGCACCCAAAGGCCGTTGTTTGGGGAGAGGAGGCTCACAAAGGGACCCCCCCCCCCTAAACCTGGGCGCGTGGGACCCCCTTGTCCCCCACAACCTGGGGGGGGGGGGTGTCCTGTCCCACCGCAAAAGGGGGGGGGGGGTCCCGTTCCCCCTCCTGGGAATAGGGGGGTCCCTCTCCCCCCCCCCCCAGCGTGGACATGGGGGGGTGTCCCTGTCCCAAACTGTTTAAGGGGGGGTGTCCCTGTCCCCCCTGCCCCGAACTCGGGGTGCTCCCCCCCCGCCTTACCTCACCGCCAGCCCCCCCCCGCTCGCTCCCTGGGGGGGGTCTCCTGCCGCCGGCCCGCTGGGTGCCCCCCGGCTCCATGGGTGCGGGGGGGACACGGGGGACACACACACACACACACACGGGGGGGGGTGCTCCCGCCCCCGCCCCCCCCCTTCCTCTACCGGCTTCCTCTAACGAGCCGCCCTGGGACGAGCGGCCGGGGGGGGGCCCCCCCGCTTTCCCCCCCGGAGCACCCCGACACCGTGTCCCGGCCGGGGGGGGGCCGGGGGGGGTGTCCTGGGGGGGGGGGGGGGGAATGGCAGAGCAGCCTTGGGGTGGGTGTTGTTTGGGTGGGGGGGGGGGCTTGACCTGACACCCCCACCAAGTGCAGCCCTGGGGGGGGGCACTTAGGGACACCCCAGTGTTGGGGGGGGGATCCCCCATTCCCGTAAGGAGGGGCAGCCCCATGGGGGGGTGGCCTTGAGCCCCCCCCTCCATGCTCTGACTTTTGACCCCACTGCCCCCCCCCCACCCCACAGAGCACCCGGCTGTCCGAGCAGCCCCCCCACTTTCCCCACGCCGTGGGGGGGGGGGGGTTGTATCAGTACCGGAGGGGGGGGTGTCCTGTACCCCGTCCGGGGGGGCTGTACCGGCTTTGGGGGGGGCTCTACCGCGTCGGGGGGGTCCGTACCGGGTCGGGGGGGGTCCGTACGGGGGGGGTGTCTTTACCGGGGGGGGTGTGTGCTGACATCCCCGGGGGGGGGGGGGGGGGGGGTCATGCAGTGCTCCCGGCCACAGGGTCCGGGGGGGGTCCGGGGTTTCCGGGGGGGTCTGGAGTTCCGGGAGGGGTCCGGATTTCCGGGGGGGGGGGGGGGTTGTTTTGTGTTTTTTTTTTTTTTGGGGGGGTGTCCCCGTTACCTGCCCCGCATCCTGCGATGCCGCTCCTGGATGCTGCGGTTGAGCCGAAGGTGACGGAAGAAAGTGGGGGACCCAGCGGGGGGGCAAAGACCGGGGGAGCCGGCGGGGGGGGGCAGGTAGGAAAGTCTCGTCCTCAAATCCCCCCCCCGGCCCCCCCGGCCGAAGCAGGGGGGAACGGGGTAACTGCAGCCCCCGCCGCTCCCCGGCCATGGCAGCGGGACGGGACGGGGTGAGAGGGCGGCGGGGGGGGGGCGGGGGGGGGCGGGGAGGCACCGGGAAGGGGGGGGGGAGGCGGAGTGGAGGGGGGGGCCCACCCCCCCGGTGCCGCCCCGGGACCGCCTGCCGCCCCGGAGCGGGGAGGGACCGGCCCGGGGCTTCGCGGGGGGGGCTGGATGGGGGGGGCCTGAGCCCCCCCGGGGGTCCCTGCACCCTGCCCGGGGGTCTCTGATCTCCCCCCGGGGGTCCCTGCACCCTGCCCGGGGGTCCCTGAGCCCCCCCGGGGGTCCCTGCACCCTGCCCGGGGGTCTCTGATCACCCCCCCGGGGGTCCCTGCACCCTGCCCGGGGGTCTCTGATCTCCCCCCGGGGGTCTCTGCACCCTGCCCGGGGGTCTCTGATCTCCCCCCGGGGGTCTCTGCACCCTGCCCGGGGGTCTCTGATCTCCCCCCGGGGGTCTCTGCACCCTGCCCGGGGGTCTCTGATCACCCCCCCGGGGGTCCCTGCACCCTGCCCGGGGGTCTCTGATCTCCCCCCGGGGGTCTCTGCACCCTGCCCGGGGGTCTCTGATCACCCCCCCGGGGGTCCCTGCACCCTGCCCGGGGGTCCCTGAGCCCCCCGGGGAGTCCCTGCACCCTGCCCGGGGGTCCCTGAGTCCCCCCCCGGGGGTCTCTGCACCCTGCCCGGGGGTCTCTGATCTCCCCCCCGGGGGTCCCTGCACCCTGCCCGGGGGTCTCTTGGCCCCACTCAACGGGGACCCCCGGGGGAACCTGCCAAGGGGCTGGATGGGGGTGCTGGCCCCCCCTCGCCATTTCCCCCAGCCCACGCTCCCTCAAACCTGCACCCTCCTGGCACAGCGAGACAGACCCGCGTGTTCCCGGGGAGGGGGTCCCGACCCCTGCGTCCCCCAGGAAGGGGGTCTGGACCCCATGTGCCCCAGGGAGGGGGTCTGGACCCCATGTGCCCCTGGGGAGGGGGTCCGGACCCCCTGTTTCCGCCCAAGAAGGGGGTCTGGTCCCCGTGTGTCCCCAGGGAAGGGGGTCTGGATCCCTGTGTCCCCCTGGGGATGGGGTCTGACCCCATGTGTTCCCCCAAGAAGGGGGTCCAGACCCCATGTCCCCCACCAGGGGGGTCAAGCGGGGCCCCTGGAACAGCCCCCCCCCAACTCCACACAGCCCCGTCGGGGCTCACCCCCATCCTGTCCCCGTAGGGGACCCCAGCCCTGGGGGGTCCCCAGCCCCACGGGGGTCCCCGTTGGGTGCAGCACCCATCCCCCTGGGGTAGCAGGGGGCCGCTGGGGGGGGGCGGGGAGGGGAGTCGGGGGGGCTGCGCAGGCAGCGGTGGAGGGGGGGGGTGACTCACAGCCGGCAAATTTAGCAACCGGCTCCGGGAAGAGAAAAGGCTTTTTTGGGATTTGATCAGGATTATTTCATGCCTCGGGAGCCGCAGCCGCCGGGCGAAAGATGGGGGACAGTCGGGCCGGGGACCCCCCCGGTGTCCCCAGTGTCCGTTATCCCAAGTGGATTGGGGACCCAAGGGTGCCCTGGGGGTCCTTGCTCCTTCCCCCCTGGTTTGGGCTGCGGGATGGGATCCTGCCAGGGCAATTTGGAGGGTCCGGTGGGTCCAGCACCCCAGAAGTGGGGTCCCCGCTCCCCGGCGGAGCCGGGTGGGATGCAGTGGTTTCCCTGGATCATCTCCGGTGGTCCCCGGGCACCCGCTCCTCCGGCCTCATCCTGGAATGGCCAGTTTGGGTCTGTCCCTGTCCCTGTCCCCCAGGGGGTGTGGGGCACGGAGGGAACCCCAAGGTGCCCCTGGATGGGATGGGATGGGATTGGGAAGGAGATGGGATGGAGAAAGAAGGGAACAAGGAAGCGCTGGGGATGAGGACAGGGATGGAGATGGAATGGGGACAGGGATGGCGATGGGAAAAGGATGAGAATGGAGGTGGAACATACATGGGGATGAGAATGGAGATGGGATTGGGAAGGAGATGGGATGGGAAAAGGATGAGAATGGAGGTGGAACATACATGGGGATGAGAATGGAGACGGGATTGGGAAGGAGATGGGATGGAGAAAGATGGGATGAGGAAGAGATGGGGATGAGGACTAAGAGGATGGAGATAGGGATGGGATGGGAATGGGGACAGGGATGGGATGAGATGGGATGGGATGGGATGGGATGGGATGGGATGGGATGGGAAAAGTATGGGGATGGAGATGGGGATGGGAAGGGAAAAGGTTGGGGATGAGGATGGAGATGGGATTGCGCAGGAGATGGGATGGGAACAGATGGAGATGAGGAAGAGATGGGGATGGTATAGGGATGGGGCTGAGGATGGGGATGGGGATGGAGATTAGGATGGGGATGGGGATGAGGATGGGGATGGGGATGGAGATTAGGATGGGGATGGGGATGGGGATGAGGATAAAGATGGAATGGCCACAGAGACAGGATGGAGACAGAGAGGAGGAAGAGCTGGAGTCTGGGAAGGAGACAGGCACGAGGACAGTGACCAGCACTGGGGCATCCCCGTGCCCAGGACCACCGCTGGCATCCCCCCGCGCAGAGGGACCCCCAGCCCAGTGCCGCCGTTCTGCGCCATACCGTGCCATACCGTACCGTACTGTGCCATACTATACCATATCGTGCCATACCGTGCCGTGCCGCATCGGCCGGCGTGCCCGGCCGACCCCGGGGGCGGCAAGAAGGGGCGTCCCTCTGCTATTCCTGGCAGCCGGCGCGCACAGCTCGCCTGCCGGCGCGGGATTTCCTCCCGACCGGGATCTGATCCGGGAGCCGGAGACAAACGTGAATCACTTTTAATGGCCGCAGGTGACTCATCCCCCTCGAAAAAGATTACGGCACATCATAAACGCCGGAGGGGCTGCGATGGGCGGTGCGCGGCACCGCCGCCATCACCACGACTCGCCGGCGGCACGAGGTTGGCATCAATTTGATTATTATTATTTTTTTTTTCTGAAAAGGAAAGGAATTAAAGCAGGAGGAATTAATTAGGGCGAGGGCTGCAAGAACCCGGGAAAAGCCTCTGGGAGCCGGCAGCGGCCGGCCGGATCCTGGCACTGCCATGGTGAGCCGGGCTCTGGCCTTCCGCCTCTACCCCGGCGAAATCCCGGCTTGGGATTTCACGTTTGTTTTGTTTAATTACACTAATTGCTCCAGGAAGGGAGAAACCCGTAAGCGAGGGTTGAGCCGGTTCCTCCTGGTTGAACCACACCAGCGCCGGCAGTGGGATGGGGATGCCGGGATAAGGGGGTGGGGGTCGCCTGTCTGCCGGGTCTCACCGACGGGGGCTTGACGGGATGCCGTGGCGGGGGGGGGTCTGGCATCCCGACCCCCAGATTTAGGGGGGGGGCCCCGGCAGCCCTGGTTTCACCGGGGGGATGCCAGCCCTACCCACGCCCCATCACCCTCCCCAGCCGCTCGCCGCCCGACAGCCGTCTGGACGGTGGGGGGGGGGAAACTCCGTCGGGAAACGAGGAAGAGGAGGAGGAGGGAGGAAATAAAACCCTGAGTCCTGACCATCTGCTGAGCCTCCTGCGCATAAATTAACTCCCCTAACGAAGCCGGAGGTGCCGCTGCGCCCTCGGCTCTGCCGGAAGGACGCGGCACCCGGTGGCACATGCTGCCGTCGCGGCACAACCACCCGTCGGCGCATTCCCAAGTTGTTTTCCCCAAAAAACTTCCTGACAGGAACGGGCAGAGCCGGTGCCAGATGGACCCCGAGGGGGCGGCTGAGGTTTCTCCCCCCCCCTACGGTTTGGGGGTGCCGCATCCATCCCCCCACATTGAGCACCTCCCGATCCGGCGCATCTCCCAAGTACCGGCATGGCGGCTGGATCCTGGCAGCTCCCAGCCCCGGTGTCGGGATGGGGACCCCCTCCACCGGCACCCGAGGGTCCCGCCAGCGGCCGCGCCGTGGCCGGCTCTGCTCACCCCCCCGCCGGCAGCGGGTTCGCCCCGGCAGAGGTGGCGGCGCAAGGGGGGGTCACCCCAAAACTGCGTCTGCTGGGATGGTGTGCCCTCGGTCAGGTCTTGGGGGGGGTCCCTGGACACCCCCAAACCCTGCTGGAACCAGCACCCACGGGGCGCCTGTGGGCAGGGGGGCTGGAGCCAGGAGCCACGGCTGTGCTGGTGCCGGCGACCCCGTCACCGTCGCCGATGCCTGGCGGGGGACCCCGGGAAGGGTCTGACCAGGCCGGGGGGCCCGAGGGATGCGACCCCCCCCCCGTGTTGCAGCCGCCCCCCGCTCCCACGGCAGCCCGCAGGCCGGATCCATCCCCGGCACGGCCACTGGCTCCCTCCCACCGCCACGGTACCGGCAGGAGGATGATGCCGGAGGGGTCCTGCCTTCGGTCCCGGTACCGGGATGATACTGGGGGGCTCCGGGGGGGGGGTGGGGGGGGCGGGCAGGGGGGTGTCCCCACCGCTGTCACCTACCGCTTGCCGGTGCTGGGGGTCCCGTGGAGGGAAGAGGGCCAGGACATGCGGGATTTCCGCAGCCCCGGTCGGTCCCCGGTGTCGACGGCGTCCGCCCGTTCCATGGGCCGGGACCGGTGCCGGTCGGTGTCGGAGAAGCCGCGGTGACGGATGCGGATGGGGGTGCGGGGCTGGCGCCAGAGGTGCTGGGGGGGCTTCAGGGTGCTGGGGCCCTCCCGGGGCACCGGTAACGAGAGCGAGAGGCTTTTTCTGGAGCCCGGCACCGGTTCCATCATCCACGGTACCGGCGGGAACCGGGGATCCTGAGATGCTCCCGGCGCCGGGAAAGGAGCCGGTACCGGTGCCCAGCCTGGTGCCCGCTCCCGGTGTACGGCGGTGGAGCCCTTCCCGCTGCCCGACCCGCTCCCGGTGCCGGTACCGGAGGCCCTCCCGGTGCTCGACCCGGTGCCGCTGCCGGTCCCGGAGCTCCTCCCGGTCCCGGAGCCGCTCCCGCTGCCGGTGCCCGTCCCGGTGCCGGTGCCGGTGCCGGTCCCTAGCGATGCGCGGCGGCGGGAGCGGCGGCGGCGGCGGCTCTTCCCGGCCCCGGGCTCCGCATGGCCCCGTGCAACCGGTTGGGACGACCCCGGGGGAGGCGCCTGCCGCCGCCGCTGCCGCCGCCGCTGCCGGTACCGCTGCCGGTACCGCTGCCGGGGCCGCCTCTGCGCGCCCGGCTCGGCGCCTCCCCCCGCCCCGGGACCTGCCCCCCCCCCCTCCTCCTCCTCCTCCTCCTCCCCGGGGGCGGCTCCGCCCCGGGACCCCGTGGACCCCCCCACGCAGGTACAAGGCGGCGCGGACACCCCCCCCCCCCCCGATAGTTCCCACGACGGGGATCCCCCCCCCCCCCGGGGATCCCCCTCCTCATGGGGACCCCCCTATGGGGGTATCCCCCCGCCTGTGGGCCCCCCCCCATCCCGGGATCCCCCCCCCCCCCCCAGCGGGATTCCGCTCCCCCCCCCCCCCGGAGAAATCAGCAGCGCAGAGATCCTGCCCCCCCCCAGCACCCAGCACCCACGCATGGGGGGCGGGGCAGAGCAGACACAGCAGGGACCCCCCCCAGAGCAATACCGCCCCGCCCCCCCCCTCCATGCCAGGCACATCACAGACCCCACTGCAGATTTGGGGTGGGGGGGCCCCCACTGCACGGTGCTGCAGAGAACTCCCTGGCTGCAATAGGGGTGTCCCCCCCACGCACGGCGCTGCAGGGACCCCCCCAGGGTCAGGGTGGGGGTCACCCCCCATGTACACGCTGCAGGGCCCCCCCCCCAGGGTCAGGAGCACGGCACAGGCCCCCCCAAAGGCTGAGGTGGGGGTCCTCACTTGTGCACGGCACTGCACAGTCCGTCCCCCCCCCAGGGCTGAGGTGGGGGTCCCCCCAAATGCCCGGTGCTCCACAGACCCCCCCCCAGGACAGTGATGGGGGGTTGCAACCCTCCTGTTCGGTGCTGCACAGCCCCCCAGGACCAGGGTGGGGGGGTTCCCGGTGAGCACCCCACCCTACCGAGGGGACACCAAGGGGGTCCCCACACCTGCCCGGTGCCCCCCGACACCCCCAAACCCCAAACCCCTGAGCTGGTCCCCCTGTCCCCATCACTGGGAGCATCCCCCCAGCCCAGCTCCACCCTGGCACAAAACGGGGGGGGGGGGTCCGATGTGACCCCCCAACTTCCAGCTGCCGGCAGCTCCGGTTTTACTGTGGAACCCGTCGGCATCGGGGGGCGGGGGGGAGCGCAGGCAGGCGTGAAGGCAGCTGCCTTCATCCCGCTGAGACCGAGCAGATTCCCCCCCCCCCAAAAAATGTCCCCCATTAATGTCACCCACCCAAGAGAGTAGCTGGGGCATGGGGCACTCCAATATCTCGCCCCGCCCCGGGAAAACCGCCGGCAGCCGGGAATTTTGGGGATGCGGGATGGGAAATGGGGAGCCGGGCAGGAACACACCCTGGAAAATTCGGCGGATGATTCATCGCAGCGAGGGAGGGCTGGTGGCACGCCGCAGGCTGCCGGCACCGCCGCCGTACCGGGGACAGATCCGGCCCCCCGGCCAGGTCACCGCGTTCCCACCGCCTTGCCGTGGTTGCCGGCACCGGTCGGCGCTTCACCGCGTTGGGGCCTGGCACCAGAGCTGGCTGGCACAGTGGGATCCGGCAGGCGCAATTAAAGGGTGGGTGCAATTAGAGGGGGGGCTGGTGGCCTTTTTGGGGGGCTGCTGCTCCCCCCCGCCCCTCCGTGGAGCCCGTGGTGGGGACGCGGTGGCAGCCAGTGGAGCGGGGACACAGGATCCGGCCACTCTTCACGGCGCCGTGTTGGCTGGGGGGTTGGTGCCACAGCTGTGGCGGGGCCAGCGCCGGTGTCACCCGCGTGGGCACCGTCCCCATCCTGGACACCGGCCTGGTCCCACGCGACGTCCCCATCGAGGACAACGTCCCTGTCCTGGGCCACATCCCCATCCCTGGCGTCGTCCCCATCCCAGGCCACGTCCCCATCCGGGGCACCGGCACCATCCCGGACACTGTCCCTCTCCTGGGTGTTGTCCTGGTCCCAGACAACATCCCCATCGTGGACAACGTCCCCATCCTGGACACCGTCCCCATCCAAGATGCTGTCCCAGTCCTGGTCACTGTCCCTGTCCCAGGGAATATCCCCATCCCAGACACTGTTCCCATCCCAGACACCGTCCCCATCCTGGACCATGTCCCCATCCCGAACAATGGCCCCATCCCAGACACTGTCCCTGTCCCAGGCACTGTCCTCATCCCAGAGTGTCCCCGTCCCAGGACACGGCCCCATCCCTGCCATCGTCCCCATCCCGGACACCGGCCTGATCCCAGGCCGCGTCCCCACCGCCTCCCTGTCCCCACCCCGGGCACCCCAGCAGGACACCCTGCCCGGGGAGACGTCCCGGCTCTGGCCGGGGATCCCCGGCATCACCCCCCAGCCGAGGCCAGCACATCCCGCCGGCTTAGTGCCCGGAGAGGCGGGGGGGTCCCCAATGCCACCAAGAGCCCCGATGCCACGGTGACGGGCTCAGCCTCGCGCCACGTGTCGTTCCCCCCCAACCCCGTCCCTACCTGGGGGGCTCGGGGTGGGTGATGGCGATGCGCGGCGGGATGCGGAGGGGTAGCGTGGTGGGGCGAGGGAGGCCGGCGGGCTCCGGCGAGCGCGGCCGCTCCGGGGGCTTCCAGGGGGGCACCTGGAGGCTGGCAGAGAGACGGCGGCGCCCGCGGCGCAGATCGGCACCCAGCATCCCTGGGGAGGGGGGGGAGCGGCTGCAGCACCCGGGGTCCGGCGTCTCCGGCGGGGGCTGCGAGGAAGGGACGGGGGCGGGTCAGATGGGGTGGTGTGGCACGGCACGGTACGGCATGGCATGGCACCACGTGGCGAGTGAGCCTCACACCGAACGGCATGGCACAGCACGGCACGGCATTGTATTGTATGGCCAGCCTCACACGCCACGGCTTGGCACAGCGCTGCACGGCATGGCATGGATTGGCACTGCACGGCACGGCATGGCACCACACGGTGTGGCACGGCACGGCCAGGGAGCTTCATACCACATGGCATGGCATGGCACACCATGGCATGGTATGGATTGGCACAGCACAGAGCATCACAGCATGGCACGGCACAGCACGGCATGATATCGCACAGTATGGCACAACATAGCATGGCACGGCCGGGGAGCCTTATACCACATGGCATGGCGCAGCACGGCATGGCATGGATTGGCACAGCTCAGCATGGCATGGCATGGTATGGCGTGGATCGGCACAGCCTAGAACATCACAGCATGGCACGGCACAGCACGGCATGATATGGTGTGGTATGGCACAGCCCAGCATGGCACGGCACGGCACGGCACGGCCGGGGAGCCTCGCACCACGTGGCACGGCACGGATCGGAACAGCACACCACGGCATGGTATGGCACAGCACAGTATGGCACAGCACGGCGCAGCGTGGCACGGCACCCAAGCGGGAGCCCCTCGCCCTCTGCCGCGGGTCCCCAGGGCTGGGCTAGGGAGGGGACCCCCCGGCCCCCCCATACGTGCTCCCATGGGGACCCCATCCCCGCCCCGGTGCTCCTGGTGCCCCCCCGGTGCCGCCTCACCTGCTCCTCGGGCCCAGCCAGGTTGCTCCGGTTCTTCCTCATGTGCCCGCCCGGCGCCAGGGCTCAGGGTGCGGGGGCCATGTGGGGAGAGCCGGGGGCCCCCACCACGTCCCGGGGGGCTGCGGCGCCTGTGGGGGAGAGCCGAGGGTGAGGGGGGAGCAAGGAGACCCCTGGCCCCCTCGCTGGGACCCCTCCGGCGTCGCAGCCTGTGCCAGAACCGGGGATCCCTGGGGAGCCAGGCTGAGCCCTGACGCACTCGTTGCAGCCCCGGCACAACCGGAGGCCCCCCCACCCCGCCCCGCGTTGGAACGGATCCCCCCGCGCCTCCACGCACCGGTGCTGGGGGGATTCGGGGGGCTCTGTGCCGGTGGCGGGTGAGCTGCTTCGTGGCAGCTCCCGGCAGCCCCGGCTCCCACCCCGGGGACCCCCGGCTCCTCCTGGCAAAGGTTGCCAAGGAAACCCCGGCATCGCGGCCCGCGGCATCCCATCCTACGGCATCGTTGGCCGCTGCATCGTTGGCCATGGCATCGGCGTTGCTTCCCCACGGCATCGCCACCGCTTCCCCGCCAGGAATCGCGTCCCCCCGGCACCAGCATCGCTTCCCTTGGCACCAACATCCCTTCCCGCGACGCCGGCATCGCTCCCGGCACCGGCATCAATTCCCACGGCACCGACATCGCTGCCGGTACCAGCATCAATTCCCACGGCACCGACATCGCTGCCGGTACCAGCATCAATTCCCACAGCACCGACATCGCTGCTGGTACCAGCATCAATTCCCACGGCACCGACATCGCTGCCGGTACCAGCATCAATTCCCACGGCACCGACATCGCTCCCGGCACCGGCGTCCTTCGGCATCGCCTCCCCCAACACCGGCAGCCCTTCCCGCAGCACCGGCATCGCTCCTGGCTTCTCCCCGCATGGGGCAGCCGTGGGGAGCGGGACCCCCAGGGCCGGCCGGGCTGGGGGGGTGCCGGCAGTGCCGGGCTGCCCGGTGTGTCCCCCGGCCGTGCCAGGCCTAGCGGGGTGCCGGCAGTGCCGGGCTGCCCGTTGCCCCCCGCTCTGGCAGTGCCAGGCCTGGGGGGTGGTCCAGGTGGTTAATGAGGGTGGCCAAGGGGGAGGGGGGGGCTGGGGGTCCCCCATTCCCGTGCCGCCGGGCAGTGGGATCCGGGGAATCCCTGGGGACCCCCCCAGTGCCGAGCACCCCGCTGTGGGGTTTTGGGGAACTCCCCCCCTGCCTCGTCCTCCTCGGGGCGGTTGTGGGGGTGGCAGGACCCCCCCTTCCCCCCCCTCTCCCCCGCAAGCCGCACCAGATTTGGGAGTTATTTTCTGAATTAATTAATTACTCAGCATCATCGGGGGGGCCACAACCTCGTGTCCCACCCCCTAGCACCCACCGGGGACCCCGCCACCCCGTCCCCGCTGCCGGACCCCCCCTCACTGGTGGGGGACAAGAAACCGCGGAGCGTGGGGGGGGTCCCCCCGTGGGATCCGGGGGTCGGCCCGGGGACCCCCACCCCGGGGGGGGTGGAGGGAAGGGGCTTTTGTGGGGTGCTGGGGGGGGGGGCCACCCATGGGTGCTCGCTGCCGGCTAAACCCGATGGCGGGGTCTCTGCCTCATCCCGGTGGGACCGCGGGAGGGGGGGGATTTGGGGGGGGTCCGGTGCTACCGGGGGATGCTTCGGGAGGGGGGTGGTCCTGCCTACCGGGGGTCCGGTGCCGCTCCCGGTCCCGCAGCCCCTCCCCACCCCCCCCAGCTCTCGCTGCACCCTACCCGCTGGTGCCCGGTCCCGCAGCCCCCCCCCCCCCCCGCCTCCCGCAGCCCCCCCCAAACCCGGTCCCGCGGTCCCGCAGCCCCCCCCCCCCCCCCCCCGCCGCCGCTGCAACCGCTGCCCACACCGGTCCCGGGGCAGCCCCGGAGGGATGCTCCAGGACCGGGGCAGGACCGGGGCGGGGGGGGACACAACGTGGGGAGGGGGCCGGGGCCGGGGCCGGTGCCGTACCTGGCCGGCTCCCGGTGCCGCGGTGCTCCCCGGCATCCACCCGCCTTTGTTGGCGGCGGCGGCGGCGGCGGCGGCGGCGGAGGGGTAACGGGGAGGGAGGGGGGGGGGGGGAGGCGGCCCCGGGACCGGCCCCGGTGCCGCCGCCGAGAGCGACCGGTGACAGCGGCGGCGGAAACGCAGCGGGAGCGGCTCCCCCCCGGCACCGGCCCCACGCGTGTCCCCGTGGGTGTCTCTCCCCGCACCGGGTACCCCCCCCGGGACCCCCACGCATCCCCTGGCCATGTGCCGGTGTGTCCCCCCCCCCATGGCCCGGGGTCCCCAAGGCACCATGTCCCTCCATGTGCCTGTGCCACCGTGTCCCTCTGTACCCATGTCCCTGTGCCACCGTGTCCTGGTGTCCTCATGTCCCTGTGCCACCGTGTCCCTCTGTCCCCATGTCCCCCTGACCCCTCCCCCCCCAGGGCGCCGTGTCCCTCCATGTCCCTCTGTCCCCATGTCCCTGTGCCACCATGTCCTGGTGTCCCTCTGTCCCCAGAGCCCTGAGCCCCCTTAGTCCCTGTGTCTCCATCTCCCTGTACCACCATGTCCCTCTGTCCCCATGGCCCTGAGCCCCCTTAGTCACTGTCTCCCTGTGTCCCTCTATCCCCATGTCCCTGGGCCACCATCTCCCTGTCCTCCCAAGGCGCCATGTCCCCCCCATGTCCCCCGTCCCCATGTCCTGGTGTCCCCATGTCCCCCTGTCCCTCTGTCCCCTCAAGGTGCCATGTCCGCCCCATGTCCCCCTGTCCCCCCAAGGCGCCATGTTCCCCCCCATGTCCTCCTGTCCCCATGTCCTGGTGTCCCCATGTCCCCCTGTCCCCTCAAGGTGCCATGTCTGCCCCATGTCCCCCTGTCCCCCTGTCCCCTCAAGGCGCCATGTCTGCCCCATGTCCCCATGTCCCCCTGTCCCCCCAAGGTGCCATTTCCCCCCCATGTCCCCCTGTCCCCATGTCCCCCTGTCCCCCCAAGGTGCCATTTCCCCCCCATGTCCCCCTGTCCCCATGTCCCTCTGTCCCCATGTCCCCCTGTCCCTCTGTCCCCATAGCCCTGTCCCCCCAAGGTGCCATGTCCCCCCCATGTCCCTGTGCCACCACGTCCGTCCGTCCCCGAGGCACCACGTCCCTCCCCGTCCCCCATGGCCCCTCTGCCACCACCTCCCCGTCCCCCCAAGGCGCCATGTCCCCCCCATGTCTCTCCCCCACTCCGTCCCTCCCTGCCCACCCTCCCCGGCGGCGGGGGCCGGGCAGACCCCGTGGGAGAAGGGGGGAGGACGGCTCCCCCAGCCGCCCTCAGGCCTTGGGGCGTCGAGCGGAGGGGGGGTGCCCCCCACCCTGTCCCCCCCTTTTTTCGCCGTCCGTGTCTCTTTAAAACCGGCGCCATCTTTATCTTATCCGCGGAGGGAGGGAGGGGGTAAGGGCGCAACCGGAAGTGCGCCACACGGCGCGTCCGGAAGTGGCGATCGTCGCGGGCGGAAGTAGGCGGGGCGACCGCTGGAGGGTTCCAGAAGCGGCCGGAGGCGGCGGCGGCGGCGGGCCGGGGCCCGGGGGGGGGCGGCGGTCGCGTTATGGTGGACTACAGCGTGTGGGACCACATCGAGGTCTCGGACGATGAGGATGAGACTCATCCCAACATCGACACGGCCAGCCTTTTCCGATGGCGGCACCAGGTGCGGCCCGCGGCCGTAGTTCCCCCCCCCCCCGCCCCCCCCCCCCTTCCCCGCCGCCAATCTCCGCCCTGGGCCCGGCTTCCCTGGGAACTCCCGTTCCCATGGCGATCGGCCCCGGCATCCCCATGGGAAGGGGGGGGGGGGGCTCTCGTTGCCATGGGAACCAGCTGCAGGGACCCCCATGGGGGGGGTTCCTGTTCTCATAGTGACCGGCTCTGGGACACCCATGGGCGGGGGCGGGGGGGGGCTCCCCCTATTGCCATGGCGACCGGCCCCGGGACCCCCACCTCCATGGGGAGGCCGGGGGGTGCTCACCTGTTCCCGTGGCAACCAGCTGCAGGGACCCCCATGGTGGGGGGGGGCCTCCCCCATCCCTCTAGTGAGTTGTTCCCTGTGACACTCCCCCCTTCCCCGGGCCCCCCCCCGTTTCCATGGCAACCAGCCCCAGCCCGGGTTCCTGCTCCTTCCCCCCATCCCCACCATGTCCAGGATCTCCCTGTTCCCCTGGGGAGCAGGCTGGGGGGGGCACAGTCCCTCTCCCCCTGCCCCAGGCAGCCCCCTCAGGGGCTGCTGTCGGATGCTGGAGGGATCCTGGGCCCTTCTGGGGGTTGGGGCAGCCAAGGGCCTGGCCCCACACACCGCCCCCAGACCCTCCCCATGTCCCCCCCCAGCCTGGGGAGGTGACGCCTTTGGGGCTTTGGTCACCCCGGGACTGTCCCTTGCCTGGGGCTGGAGATGGCGGTGTTAGGCTCCAATAACACACCCCACACACACACACACCCCCCCCCCCAGCTTCTCGCAGGGGGGTTTCTCCCAGCTCGGAGGGTGGGGGGTAAACTGGGCGGGGGTGGTGCTGTGCAGCCCCATGTTCTCTGGGAGCCAGAGCTGGCCAAATTCTCGAGGACTCGGAAATTGTGGTATTCCAGAGCTGGCCCTGATTTGGCAGGGAGAGGGAATGAAGCTGCTGCTCAAGCTGTTCCCTTCCAATTTCAACAAAATACTCCAGAGCTGTGTGGAGAGACTTGAATTTTTCTCTAAACTGGGGTGTTTTGGGGGGCATTGGTCTCCCCGCATAGCAGCTCCTTGTGCTTCACCCTATCCCACAGGGATAACAGATCCGGGAGAGTGTGTGGGGCTTCCCAGAGTGCGGCTAATGAGTCCAGGAAGGGCTGTGGGAGAGATTTAACGATGCCCCCAACATCTCTCCTGACATGGTTTCCATTCTGTCGCCTTCAGGCTCGAGTGGAGAGGATGGAGCAATTCCAGAAGGAAAAAGAAGAGCTGGATAAAGGATGCAGGGAATGCAAACGGAAACTCGCCGAGTGCCAGAAGAAAATGAAGGAGTTGGAGGTGACGGATCCAGAGAGCGGGAAGGGGGAGCTGGAGAAGCTCCAGGCCGAAGCCCAGCAGCTGAAGAACGAAGAGAAAAGCTGGGAGAATAAATTGGAGGAGCTGAAGAAGA
The DNA here is from genome assembly GCF_929443795.1 of Astur gentilis. Classification (NCBI taxonomy): domain Eukaryota; kingdom Metazoa; phylum Chordata; class Aves; order Accipitriformes; family Accipitridae; genus Astur; species Astur gentilis. Next base: position 640,701 of record NC_064888.1, read on the forward strand.
AGGAGAAGAACATGCCGTGGAACGTTGACACTCTCAGCAAAGATGGCTTCAGCAAGGTGGGTTTGGGGGAGCTCTCCCTCCCCGTGTGTCTGTGCCACCCCCGCAAAGTTGCTGGGCTGGCAGCTCATGTCCTTCTGCTCCCCAGAGTGTCTTCAACGTCAAGCCGGAGGAGAAGGAGGAAACGGAGGAACAGAAAGAGAAGAAACACAAAACCTTCGTGGAGAGATATGAGAAGCAGATCAAACACTTCGGTGAGTGCCAGGGAGGGTTTTGGGGGGGCTGGTACCCCCTTCCTGCGCATGGGGTCCCTGCGGCCATCGAGCCAGGGAACCCCCCTGTCCCGCCTCCCTGCTGCCGGGAGCAGCTGGGAAGTCGTTCGTTCTGGTGAACAGTTGACGATTTGACATGTTTTTCACAAGATTTTGGTTGGTTTGTGGTGTTGTTTTTTTTTTAACCTGCTTGCCCAGCTGAGGCAAAGCTTCGTGCGCTGCCTTTGTTAATTGCGATTTGGGGGGGGTTAACTTAAACTTGGGATGAGTCATCTCTCCCCCGCCCCCCCTCCACCTTTTTGCTGACGAGGTTTAGAGGCTGTTCTTTTTTTAACGAGCGAAAAAACCTTCCTCTGCTAACTGGGGCTGCCCTGCTTTGAAGGGATGCTGCGGCGCTGGGACGACAGCCAGAAATATCTCTCCGATAACCCTCACCTCGTTTGCGAGGAGACGGCTAATTACTTAGTCATCTGGTGCATCGATCTGGAGGTGGAAGAGGTGAGAAAGCAGGATGAAACCCATTCCTCCTGCCAGCTTTGTGCCGGGATTGCATCGTCCCCGCCTCGCTGGCCTTTCTGCCGCGAGCTGATTTGCTTTTCCTGCCAGAAATCGGGGAATCAGGGAATTGTAGAGATGCTGAGGTTGGAAAAGACCTTTAAAATCATCGAGTGCCATCGTTACCCTGGCACTGCCAACTCCACCACTAACTGTGTCCCCAAGTGCCACATCTATGCGTCTTTTAAATCCCTCCGGGGATGGTGACTCAACCCCTTCCCTGGACAGCCTGTTCCAGTGCTCGACAACCCTTTGGGTGAAGGAATTATTCCCAATATCCCACCTAAACCTCCCCAGGCGCAACTTGAGGCCGTTTCCTCTTGTCCTGTCACTTGGGAGAAGAGCCCGACCCCCATCTCGCCACAACCTCCTTTCAGGTAGCTGTAGAGAGTGAGGAGGTCTCCCCTCGGCCTCCTTTTCTCCAGGCTAAAGCACCCTGGTTCCCTCAGCCCCTTCTCTTGTCCTCCAAGACCCTTCACCAGCTTCGTTGCTCTTCTTTGGATGCGCAATCCCACTTCAGACCCTGCACAGCCCTTAGAGCCGGGGCCGGAGATCGTGGAATCCCGGGACGGTTTGGGTGGGAAGGGACGCTTGGAGCTCAGCCCGTCCAACCCCCCCTGCCACGAGCGGGGCCGTCTTCACCGAGACCAGGGTGCTCAGAGCCCCGGCCAGCCCGGCCCCGAAGGGTCCCAGGGACGGACGGGGCATCGACCCCCTCCCTGGGCAGCCTCTGCCAGGGCCTCACCCCCCTCGGCGGGAAGAATTTCCTCCCTAGAGCCGGGCCGAATCGCCCCTCTTGTAGCCGAAACCCCTTCCCCCTTGCCCCAGTGCTGCCAGCCCGCCGAAAGAGTCTGTCCCCGTCTTTCTGGGCAGCGCCGCGAGGTGCAAGAAGGTCTTCCCAGAGCCGTCTCCCCTCCGGGCTGAACACCCCCAACTCTTCCAGCCCTCGGATCAGCTCTGTGGGCTCCTCCGGACCCACTCCCACAGGTCCCTCTCCTTCCTCTGCTGAGCACCCCAGAGCTGGGAGCAGAATCACGGAATAATTTAGGTTGGAAAAGACTTTTAAGATCATTGAGTTCGACCATCAACCCAACGCTGCTGAATCCAATCACAGGACTGTCGGGGGGTCTTGCTGGAGTTGAGGGGCAGAATCCCCTCCCTCTCCCCCAAACTGATAGCGTTTTGTGGGGGTTGGGATGACCCAAATGCAGGATCCTCGTTGTTTCTCATCCTGTTGAATCTCAACCCATCGATCCGGCCTGTCCAGATCCCTCCCCAGGGATCTACCCTCGAGCTGATCCACACTCCCACCCAGCTGGGCGTCATCTGCAAACTTAGGGTGCACTCAATGCCTTCATCCACATAGTTTGCCCATCGGCATCTTCTTTTCCCAAAAAGGGGTTGGGGATCAGCCCCCCGACCTCCCTGATGCGGGGAACGTGGAGATGGGTGAATTTGTGGGGTCCTCATGTCCCTTTTCTCCCCCCTACCAGAAACACGCCCTGATGGAGCAGGTCGCCCACCAGACCATCGTCATGCAGTTCATCCTGGAGCTGGCCAAGAGCCTCAAGGTCGATCCCAGGGCTTGTTTCAGGCAGTTTTTCACCAAAATTAAGGTGAGAATCCCCCTCCCTTAGCCCCCCCCTCCCCCAAAGCAGGTAATTTACAGCTCCCAGGCCCTGCTGCATGCCGCAATGGCTTTCGGCAGCTTGAGTGTGAAGAGACACAGCCGGGTGGGACTGCGGGATGGATTGGGGGTGTAGAAATGAGGGTCCAGGAGAACGCAAACACCGCTCCGCGCCCCCCCCCCCCTTACCTCCCCTCTCCTTGCAGACAGCTGACCAGCAGTACATGGAGGGTTTCAATGACGAGTTGGAAGCCTTCAAAGAACGGGTGCGAGGTCGAGCCAAGGTTCGTATCGAGAAGGCAATGAAGGAATACGAGGAAGAGGAGCGACAGAAACGCCTGGGGCCTGGTGGGCTCGACCCTGTGGAGGTGTATGAATCCCTGCCACCTGTGAGTATCGTCCTGTGCTTTTTTGGGGGTGGGGGTGGGGTGGTAAACTGGCAAAAATTGGTTGCAGTTTAATGCCTGCGGGATTTCCTCATGTGTTGTTGTGTCCTTCCCCTTCTTGCAGGAGCTGCAGAAATGCTTTGACGTAAAAGACGTCCAGATGTTGCAGGATACAATCAGCAAAATGGATCCCACCGTGAGTATTTTTTTCCTCTCCCCACCCCGGGGGCTTCCAGGGGGGGGTCCGTAGTCTGGCAGGGCAGGCAGAACAGGCAGCGGGTACACCCCCTGAGCCCCCCCCCTCCCTCCATTTACTTTCCAGGAGGCCAAATACCACATGCAGCGCTGCATCGACTCGGGGCTCTGGGTCCCCAATGCCAAGACAGGGGAGGGAGCTGAGAAAGGAGGTGGCGAAGGCGTTTATGAAGAAATTAAGAAGGAAAACGGCGATGAGGAGAAAGGAAATGCGTGAGCTGGGGGGGCGGGGGGGTAAAGCATAAAAAAAAAAAAGGCGTAAAGCATAAAAAAGTGTAAAGCATTAAAAAAAAAAAAAAGGCATCAAGGGATTTCTCCCCCCGCCCCGTCTCCCTCCCTCTCTTGCCCCCCGCCCCGCCCCGTCCCCAATGCTTTAAAATGCCATAGAGACTTTTGGTGAATGTCTGTTGTTTATGCCCCCATTTCCCCCCGCACCCCTTCCCCAGCCCTGGGGGGGACACAGGAGGTTTTGGGAAGGGGGGGGGAAGACACAAAATGGCGGCGGTTCGCGCCGGGCGGGGGGGGCGGTGGCAATGGCGCGTGCCGGCGAGGCTGTTGCGGTGAATAAAGAGATTGAAGAAGCTGGGTGTGGAGTGGGGGGGACGGACATGGAGGGGGTTGGGGGACGGACATGGAGGGGGTTGGGGGACAATTTGGGGATGGAGGATGGTGATGAGCCAGAACCCTGGGGGGGGGGGGGGGGGAGTAGGGGGCTACAGTCCCCCCACCCTGCCAGCTCCTGGCAGTGTGTGTGGGGGAGAGTTAAGACACCCCCCCCGGGGGATTTGGGGTGACACCACCCCCCCACCCTCAGCTGGCTTAGATCCAGCTGTGAGCCCTTACAGCTCTGCCCTGCCCCCCCCCGTTTGGATCCAGCTGTGCCCAGGACTGTCCAGCTGTTAGCCCCATTGGGCTGTGCCCCAATCCAGCCCCTCCCCTGGGTTTAGATCCAGCTGTGCCACCAATCCAGCTGTACTCCCTCCAGCCCCGCCCCCCGGGTTCTATCCAGCTGTGTCCCTAATCCAGCTGTGCCCAACCCCCTGGGTTTGGATCCAGCTGTGCCCCAGATCCAGCTGTGCCTGACCTAGCCCCGCCCCCTGTTTTAATTCCAGATGCGCCCGCCCCAGCCCCGCCCCCGCTGGTTTGCATGCAGTCGTGGCCCCTACCGCACTCAGGCTCCGCCCTCTCCCCGCTCCTCAGCCAATAGCCGCTGCCGCCGAGCCTTCGCGGGGCGTGGCAGCCGTCGGCGCCACGCCCATGGGGCGAAGGCGTGTGGGCGTGGCGGCGTGGCGGCGGAGGGCCAATGGCAGCGCGCGTCTCTCGGGCCCAATGGGAGGCGGCGGCTCTGCGGGGCGGAGGGAGCCGGAGCGGCGGCCGGGCCGGCGGGGAGCGGGGCCCGGTACGAGCCGGGGGCGGGGGGGGCGGGCCGGAGCGGACCGGGGGGGCCGGGAGGGGCGAGGGGCAGCATCTGGGGGGTGGGGGGGGTCGGGGGCCTGTGGGAGGTGGCCGGGCCTGTGGGGTCAGGGGGCTGGGGGGCGGGCTGGGGGGTGTCAGGCCTGTGGTGTCAGGGGGCTGGGGGGTGTCAGGCCTGTGGGGTCAGGGGGCTGGGGGGTGTCAGGCCTGTGGTGTCAGGGGGCTGGGGGTGGGCCAGGCCTGTGGTGTCAGGAGGCTGGGGGGGTCAGGATGTGGTGTCAGGGGGCTGAGGGGGGGTTGGGGGTGTGTGTCCGGGCCTGTGGGGTCAGGGGGCTGGGGTGGTCAGGATCTGGTGTCAGTGGTCTGGGGGGGTTCAGGATGTGCAGGGTTAAGGGGCTCTGGGGGGGGTGTGTCAGGATGTGTGGGGCTAGGAGGCTTAGGGTTGGGGGTCAGGATGTGTGGGACTCGGGGGGGGTAAAGATATGTGGGGCTAGGAGATCAGGATATGTGACACTAGGAGGCTCAGGTTTGGGGGTTAGGGTGTGCGGGGTTAAGAGAGTCTGGGGTGGGGGTGTCAGGATACGTGGGGCTGAGGGTCTCGGGATGTGTGGGGCTAGGAGGGTTTAGGCTGAGGGTGTCAGGATATGTGGGGTGGGGGGTCAGAGTTTGAGAGCCCGGGGGGGATGTCAGGGGATGTGGGGTTGGGGGATATGGGGGCTCGGGGGATTTCGGGCTGGGGGCCCCAGCGGTATGGGGCACGTGGGTGTCAGGGTGTGCGTGGCTGTGAGATGTGGGGGGGCTCTGGATACGTGGGGCTTGGGGGCTTCGGGGTTGGGGGGGCTGTGTCAGGATGTGTGGGGTGTAACAGGTCAGGATATGTGGGGTTGGGGGATGCAGAGGGTCAGGATGTGTGGGGCTGTGGGCTGTGAGGGTCTGGATATGGGGGGCTGAAGCAGGTGGATGGTCGCATGGCGTTAGGCCTCGGCTGCCTGCGGGAAGTGGCACCGGCACCAACCGGCAGCTGCCCGTGTTCCCCTGTCCCATGCCGCTGTGGGGCGGGTGGTCCCCACGGCCCTGGCGCTTCCGTCTTTCCCAGCCAGCGCTGGACTTTGCACCCCGTTTAGGCTGCCCCATGACCAAAGCCTGCCACCACTTTTAGCTCCTGGAGGGGGGAGCTCCCTGAGCCTCCCATGCCAGGCAATGACGGTGGCCACACGGTTTTCTGTCCCGCTGCCCCAGGAACATACAGAAAACATGTGTGTACACCGCTCCCTGCTCAGAAACACGGGATCGGGGGCGGGGAAACGGGGGCCAGCGGGCGCCATTAGCGGCATGGGGATGTGACCAGAGGCTCGAGGGGCTGCAGCTTGGCTGTGTGTGGGAGGGGGGAACCCCCCTCTGAGAGCCTGAAATGGGTCAAAATTCATCCCCGGTGGTGACCCGAGTCTGCCACAGCCGAACACGAGCTGAATCTCGAGCAGAGAGCGGCAAAATCCTCACCGGCTGCATCTTCTGGGAGTGCAGCCGCACCAAGGTTGCAAAACGTGGCTCATAACTCACTTCCCTCTCCCCCCATCCCCAGGCCTGTGCTTGGAGCCTGAGACGCCCAGGTGGAAGAAACCGTGACTGCAGAGGCCAAAATTGGGGTGAAATCGGGAAGGTTTGTGCCCTGCGTAATAGCAAGGGGAAGGTTGGATCCTGCTGCGCGAGGAACCCTCAGGCTTCTCCAAGCAGGAGGGGCCGGGGCGTTTATTTTGTTTGCCAGCCTTTTGCTTGGGGAAATCCATATTGCTTTGGATCCCATTTTTCAATCCAAATACCCATTTCAGCCCTCTCGCTGAGTCCACTGTCAACAGCGAGTTTGGATGACAAAAAAAAAAAAAAGGTTGCCTTTTAAAGGTTATTTATCCTTTTTTTGGGGGTGCTGAGCTCCTGCTGACCCACTTCAGGATGCTGTGACCAGTTCCACCAGCTTCCCCTGGTTTTTAGAAATGAGGAAGCCAATGGAGCAGCTGCCTCTTTGGGGTTCTGCTCTCCTCCCGAGGAGGGAATTGGGAGAAATCTGCCAAGGTTTGGCTTCGGGATCTTTCCGCGCCTGCAGGCGGAAGCTGAAGTAATGCCATCACGTGCTTTGCCTTGAGAGGATCTGGAGAGGCACTTTCCTGAAGGGGGAAGACCCCCACCCTGGCACACAATTCCTGGAAAAAGGGGTTTCTTTTGGTACCTCTCATTTTTTTGTAACCCAGGCAAACGTTGCCCTGCAGCCAAACCAGTGGCTTTTTGGGGCGAGATCTACTTGTTTCACCTCTCTGCTTGCTCCTCGGGGTGTGGGATGGAGGGAACCCTCGTGATGGGGACGTGGGGAGCGGAGCATGATGCTCGAAAAGGCTTTTGACCCACCCAAAGTGCCAGGGTTTGCTCTGCAGGTTGGTTTCCTTTGCCATATCACGGCATGGCGGCATAGGCCTGATCCTGTCCCTTAGCAGGAGATAAAGTTGTGGGGTCCTTCTCTCCATGCCGTGTTTGGCATTGATATGGCACGGTGGAGCTGTTTGGACGGAGGGCGCAGCTTTGGCACAGCTCTCTTGCAGCCTTGGGTTCGTTTAAAAGGCGAAAAGCCCCACTCAGCTGCGTGGCGAGCTTGCTGCGAGCTTGCTAAGCCGAGAGAGTGAAGACACGTGAGAGTCCTGGCCCTGAGTGAGAGCTCCCTGCGGTGTTTATCGCCGTTGGAGGAAGTTGAGCTGCGGCAGTGAGATCTGCTTGGCCTTTGTCAGCAAAAAAGGAGCTGGGGAATCGGTGCCGGATTTTGCCGGGAGAGATTGGGGAGAAGAACTGGGAGGGTGGGAGCGATGCCAGCGCTGTGGGGTGGGGAGACCCGGAGAGATCCGGCTTTCCCGGTCTCACCGACGGATCGCTTCCCCCCCGTCCCAGGTGATAACATCCACCCTTCCCGCACCACCTTTGGAGCTCGGCACCGAGTTATGCTTCATCTGACGGCGAGGTGTGTAATCCCAGTGTCGGAGTGGAGGGTGCCCAGTTACCTGACTGGGAGACACTGGTGATGGGGTGCTCTGCACTTTGCTAACTCTTATTTTTATTTATTTCTCTGTTTCTTTCCAGCTGGGGCGTGTTCGGGGGCTGTCACCATGTCTCTGTGCCAATGCACGGTGAAGCACAGCGAGTCGGACGCCGAAGGCTGTTGCTTCTCGGCGAGCGGCGGCTTGAAGGTTTGCCTGCACTGGAGTGGCGAGGAGGAGCAGGAGCGGTGCCAGACCTACGCCCAGGGCACGCTCAGCGCCGAGGAGATCTGCATCGACCTCGCACGAAGGATCGGTGAGCGCCGGGCAACTCCGTCTCTCATCTGAGACCGCAATACCCAACTGGCTTGTGTCCCGGGGCTGAGAAGTTTCCAGTTTCCCAATCTCTGGGTCCATCTGAGCTGCTTTATCTGAAAATCTGAGCTCTTGCGTTGTTTTTAAGCAGCAGCTTCCCGATAACTGGCTGTTAGCAAATCCTTCTGTCGTAATTTGGGCATCCTCGCTTGCTCCAGAGTTCCTGAGAAGCGGGGTGGCGTGGCTCTACCCCAAGGCTCAGGCCAACGGGTCTGGGAGTTATTGGAGCATGATGAGTTGAAGAGCAATTACTTCACCTCTGACTCATCAGCATCCCCGTTTAATGAGCGCTCTGCCTCCCCTCGCCATGGATTTCTCCCAGCGGGCTGCAAAAATCGTGTAGGGCACCTGCGCTTGGGCTTTTCCTGGTCTGAGGGGCCATTTCACAGCCATGTTGGTTTGAATTAAGGGTAGCTGATGTCTCTTCTATAACTTTTAGACAAAGGTTTTAGCTCTCTCCTAAGGTTTGACTGGCAAATCGCTCAGTTCACATTTTCCATGGGTTTTATTAACTTCCCTTCCCCTTGCTGCAGTCTAAGCAGCTCTACACGGCGGTTTCTTTGGAATAAAAGTTGCTGAGGCTCCCCTGGCCAGCTGGCTTTCCCTGAGCGCGCCAGAAGGATGGCAGACGTGACTCTCTCTTTTAAATGGCGTTTTTAAAGACTATCCTGCCTCTGACATTTGCGAGCAGGGACGAGGAGGATGTCTCGGTCCCTGGAGGTGGGGTGTCAGTAGTGTGGATGGGTTTGTGCTGCCAGAAGCGAGCAGTTGGGAAGAAAGGGGTGAAGGGTTGGGGTTTTTTTTTTCTATTGACTGTGAATTTTTGCGGGCTCGACAGCACCTCAGGGGAATCATGTTTTCTTTGCAGGCATCACGCCGCTGTGCTACAGCCTCTTCGCCCTCTATGACACCCAGAGCCGAGTCTGGCTCCCGCCCAACCACCTCTTCAAAATCAGCAAGGACACCAACCTCAACCTGCTTTTCCGCATGAGGTGAGGACGGTTCCCTCCCCTCTGTCCCCTGCTGCCGTGTTTTTTGGAGCCCTGCGGAGCTGCCAAGCTCCTCTTGCTTGTGGAGCAGAGATGTGCCAGGCTTTAATAGGGCTGCACTGGAAATAACGTCGCTTGCTTTTCTGCCCCCGGGTTACCTGTTTCCAGATTTGCCTGGAAAATGTTTGCAGAGGTTGGCACAGGTTTGGGGAACCGAGTAAACTCAGCAGGGCTGGTCTAAATCGGACTCGGAAGGATTAAATGAGGAACAGGACGTGTTTGGAGCCCCTGCCTCTCCTTCAGTGTGGAAAAATTCCTTTCCCAGTTCCTCATATTACTCCGCCGTTTGCTCTCCGTCTCCCTGACTGGTTCAGCCTGTGCTTCCCCCTCTCAGTTCTGTCCCCGAGCGGGACAATGTCCCCTTTGAAGTGTTTTGAGACCAACAGCAAACACCCAGGGGCTTCTCAGAGCAAGCCCTGGGCTGTGGCATTGCCAGCTGGGTTCCCAGGAAGGCAAGAGCTGTTTTTTGTAGATGTCTTTGCGAGATACTCGGGTTCCCTGGAGATGACGGGGACGACGATCTTAGTGTTTCCTCCCAAAACATTGCCACTGGCGATTTTATTAGGAGAGCTTTTTCAGGCTAATTTGGTTTTGGGGTTTTTGGGTTTGTTTTTTTTCATGGTGTCTGAGTCATAGCGAAGGTAGAAGCGAGGGAAAACCAGAAAACCTGGCTTGGAGATTTATTAGCCTGTTTTATATGACTTGCAATACCTTCTTCTTCCTGGGGAACCGTGGCGTATCGGGCCAAGGCCTCTCTCCTCAGCCGTCTGTCGCGCCAAACACAATCGGTGCGGCAGAAAACGGTCTCTGAGGCACCGAGCCAGCTCCCGTGCCTGGCCGGGACATCGTTGCACGCATAGCTGTACCGTGTCGTCCAAGGAAGGTTGAAATCGGAGCCACACTTCCCAGTGTGCAGGGAGGAAGGCTTTGAGTCCTCGTGGCCAGCACCTCCACATCCCTCGGCCCCACAGGAGAAGAGCGCTGTGATCCGTAGCTCTCTGACCGCGGACAAGTTACAGAGCTCTGACTTTTTGGGCCAGAAAGTCCTTTTCCTTCGGCTCTGGTTTCGATGCCATTTGGCTGGCACAGGCGCCTGCAGCACGAGTGCCGAAATAACCCCGGTGTGTTAACCGCAGGCAGAGATGCGGCTTTGGGGGTTGAGCGGTGGGAACGGAAACTCGCTCTGCCCGCAGAGCTCTCTTTGTGCTGATGTTTTTTTAGATGTGGCGTTTGGGGGGGGGACACGCTCCTCGCCCCAGCTGCTCTCATTTTTTTGGGGCCCCTGGGCTGGCAGCACAAAAACTTGGCTGTGAAATGGCATTGTGGGGAGCACTGCTGCTAAAGAGGCGTTTGCGGGTCAGGATTGGTTGCAGCCAGAGTTAATTAGGGTCCCTTTCATGAAGCTCTGCTGATGGATTCATATTCGGCGTGCTGTACAGCACAGCTGGTCATAAAATGTAGAGAAAAAAGCTTAAAGGAACCCATTTTGGTGGCAGGAAGAGGTCGCTTCCCCTTTGCCTCCCAGTGTCTGAATTGTTGCCTTGTGCTCAGGTCACATTTTTTGAAGGCATGGCTAGTTCTCGTGTTGGCAGTGGGATTTCAAGAAGTTCGGCTCTTAAAAAAAACCCCAAACCTAAAACCCACCACTCTGAGCCTAGAGTGCAGCCCCTGGCTGTGCTGGGGCAGGACAGAGCTCTCGTCTGCTGGTCCTTTCCCCTGTCCCCTTGAGACAGTTGGTGAGAAAACCTCTGCAAAACCCTCTTTGGGACCTGGCTCCAGTCCCCCAGCAGCCTCTGGGGAAGGGGCAGGCAGCTGTGCTGGATGGAAGGAGCAGATTTATGGGTAAAATGAGGCTCGAGCAGGTCCAGGGCAGCCACTGGAGCCGGGTTTGGCTTTAGAGGCAAAACCAGAGCATCTTTTTCGGCCGCTTTCAGCTGCAAGAGAGCGTGGGGACAGACCACAGCCCTCCCGTCCCCGCGGGTGAGCACCGCTCTCCTCTCCTTCTCCCCTCCAGGTACTACTTTCGGAATTGGCATGGGATGAATGACAAGGAACCAGCAGTTTATCGCAATGTGCCCCGACAGAGCGATTCCCCCGATGAGAAGCTGCAAGGAGGAGCCTTGCTCGACAAATCATCCTTCGAGTATCTGTTTGAGCAGGTAACAAACCAGGCTGACAGGCTGGAGGCTTGGTCACACCTGGAGTTGTGGAAACCTGGGTGATTTTCTTGATCTGGCTGGATTCGGCTCAGCCCTGTTGTCAAGATCTGTTTTTCCATCTGCAAGGGCTTTGTTTAGAGGACAAACACAGCTGTAGTTTTGCCCTCGGAAAGCTTTTGTCCTGCTTGAAGCCTCCCTGGGAGGCTGGGAGCCGAGCTGAGGGGGATCCCATTAACCTTTAAAAAAACAAAAAAAGACAAGAAAAAGCACTCTGGAAGTCAGTGCAGGGTTCCCCCCCCCCCCCCTTATTCAACTTTTTCTCTTTAATAGGGGAAATTTGAATTTATCAATGACATCGCGTCTTTGAAAGACCTCCAGACTGAACAGGAGATCCAGAGGTTCAAGAACGAAAGCTTGGGCATGGCCGTGCTTCACCTCTCGCACATTGCCATCAAAAAAGGCATCTCCCTTGAGGAAGTGGCCAGAAAATACAGGTGATTGCTTGGCTTCGCAGCCTCGGGACTGGGGACTTTCTGCTCTGGGATTGTTTGAAGGGTTTCTTTTGGTTTCTCACCCTCTTTTCTCTCTGTCCTCCTCACCGGGAGTGAGTCTGGGGCTGTTTTAGGTGATGGAGAGATCAGCTGCATCCTTTGCTGTAGGCACCCATGAGGACTTGCTGACCGGTTGTTCCTTTCCTCCACAGCTTCAAGGACTGCATCCCACGTTCCTTCTACCGCCAGATCCAGCAGAACAACTACCTGACCAAATTCCGCATGAAAAACGTCTTCAAGAAGTTTGTACAGCGTTTTCAGCGACACACGGTCAGCACCGGCAAGCTGACAGTGCAGGACATCATGTACAAATACCTGGCTACCTTGGAGCACCTCGCACCTCGCTTTGGGAGCGAGCTCTTCCCTGTGCTCTCCTTGGAGACCTCCTCTGAGGGTGAAAAGGTGCAGCTGTATGTTAACGGGGGACATTCGCAGCTGGAGCACGGGCAGGCGCTGCTCCCCAAGGACCGACCTGTCACCCACGAAGTCCTCGTCACTGGCACAACTGGGATCCAGTGGCGACCTGTACCTGTAGAGGTAGGTTGGTGCTTGCATTCCCCGCTGCCGGGTGGGAAGAGCCGTTTCCATCCCAGTCCCATCCCACGCTGGCTTCTTTTCCTTAGCTCATGCTCCTAGGCTTTTCCTTGGGCTCTCCGAGCACCCCAAGTTCCTTTTTCAGCTTGTCCCAGTTTGGCCAGTAGCCACCGTGACCTAGTGGTGCCATTTCCCAGCAGCAGGAAGGTTTGGAACTGATGCCCTTCTGTCTCCGCCTCTGCAGAGCATCGAGAACTTCTCCCATCGTGGGTATTTTGGGAGGAAGAGTAGAAACAAAGAGCTGGAGCCCAAGGGGCCGACTCAGCCAGCAGAGCAGAGCGAGCCAAAATGGGTCCATTTCTGTGATTTCTGGGAGATCACACATATTGTCATCAAGGACTGTAGGGTCAGCATCAACCGGCAGGACAACAAGTGCCTGGTGAGTGGGACTTGTTCTCTCCCAGCTGCTCGCGCTGACTGTCTCAACGTATGTGGGAGCCTGTAGTTGCGCTTCAGAGACCGGGAGGAGGCAGTGCTGGAAAGAACAAGGATCTTTTCCAGGGTTAATGCCAACAAGCGAGAGTTTTATGCTCTCCTCCTTGGCCTGGCAGAGGGATAGGTGGATTTTGGGCTGCTCACCCTCTAGCTCGGTGGCTTCTCACACTCGGTTCCCCTCCCTTTTCCCAGGAAGTGGTTCTCCCATCCCCTGAGAGCGCGCTTTCCTTGGTTTCACTGGTGGATGGTTATTTCCGACTCACGACTGACTCCAGCCACTACCTGTGTCACGAAGTGGCACCACCGCGACTCGTGATGAGCATCTTGAATGGCATCCATGGGCCCATGCAGTAAGTGGCTTCTTCATGATGAGGGCCTGGGGATATAAAGGAGGATGTGCCGTGTCCTTGGGGCTTATCCGAAGCTGTTCCTCTTTCTCCTTGCTGCCAGGGAGGAGTTTGTTTTTGCCAAGCTACGGCGGGAGGAGCAGGAAGAAGGACTCTACATCATCCGCTGGAGTGTCCTTGACTTCAACAGGATGATTCTCTCCGTGGTGAAAAGGGGCCACCAGCAGGTAAGATGCAATTCCCAGTGCAGCATTCCTGGAAATGGCGAGGTCAGGGAGGTGCTTGTCTCATTAGGAACGAGCTGGGCTGCGCCTGGTCTGAGCTGCCAGCTTTCTGGGTGATGCTTTCTGTCCTGACGCTGTCTTTCCTAGGCTCCTGGGGTGCAGGGAGCCCTCAAGTACAGGCAATTCCGGATACAAAAAAAAGGAAACTCCTTTGTCCTGGAAGGGTGGGACCGGGAGTTTTCCACTTTGCGGGAGCTCTTGGATGTACTCAAGGGCTGCACACTCAAATCTGGCGATGAAAGCTTCACGGTGAAGAGATGCTGTCCACCCAAACCAGGAGGTATGAGGATGGATGATCTTCCCTCCGTTGGACTCAAGGAACAAGGGCGTCCAGTAGTTTCAGGGGCTTTAGTGTATGTCTGTTCCCTCCTCTTGCAGAGATTTCGGACCTGCTGATCACGCGGAAGGTGAAGGATAGCACGAAGCAGATCCTTAACCTGACCCAGCTCAGCTTCCACCAGATCCGCAAGAATGAGATCACTCAGGTTGTGCGCTCTGCCCTCCTGGGCAGCGGGGTTTACGGGGGGCTGCGAGTAAATACATTGGCCGGAGGAAGCTGCTCCCCTGATCGGGGGGATGCTGCCCCTGGTGCAAAGAGGAGAGAGAAGTGGAGCAGTTTGGTTTGGTGCTTTATTCCTTCCCTCTTCAATGAGAGGGGGAAGAGAGCTGTTCAGAGGCAGCATGGTTCAGGCAGGAGGCAATTTCTCACCTACCATCCACAGCGGCTTGTGGAGGTGACACGGAGGGAAGTGGGGAGAGTTGGCTCGCACGTGCGAGGCTGAAAATCCCCTCCCTCCCCATGCACAGTGCCTGGAGGTCTGACACCTGTGTGCCTTCTCTGTCTGCCTGCAGCGAGCCCACCTGGGGCAGGGCACCCGCACAAACATCTACGATGGGGTGCTGAACGTCTGCGGGACCACCGGTGCTGATGACGAAGCCGAGTATTTCTCCACCGAGCAGAATAACAACAGCCGGGAGATGCACGTGGTCCTCAAAGTCCTGGATCCCAGCCACAGAGACATCGCCCTGGTGAGCCCCCACCCAGGCTGGGGAAGGGGAGCTGAGACAGGGGGGAAAATGGCTCCAAGCCACTCTCGAGATGTTCCGAGAAACCCGCCACCTTCATGACACTCTCCTCTCCCCGCAGGCATTTTTTGAGACAGCCAGCCTGATGAGCCAAGTGTCGCATGTCCACTTGGCTTTCGTGCACGGAGTCTGCGTGCGAGGTTCCGAAAGTAAGCATGCGGCTCTCCCCCAACCCTTTGCTGCAGCCGGCCTCGTCTTGTGCTGGTGCCTTTCCCTTGGCCGCTGCCAGCCGGGCCAATTGGCTCCTGTGCCATGCCAAGGGCTGGGCTGAGGAAAATATCGTCGTCTTTTGCAGATATCATGGTGGAGGAGTTTGTGGAACATGGACCTCTGGATGTGCTGCTGCGGAAAGAGAAAGGCCGGGTCACTGTGGGCTGGAAAATCACGGTGGCCAAGCAGTTGGCCAGTGCCTTGAGCTACCTGGTAATGGGGCTGGGAGCTGGGTTTTTTCCGGCAGGGAACTGTGCCAGAGATCACTTCCAAGCACCTTTTGCTCCAGCTGTGCCCCTGGGTCTTGCCGGCAGCGTAGCAGGGAGGACCTGCCACACTTTCCTCTGCCCTCCAAGCAGATAAACAGATTTTTAGCATTAACGTGCCCTGCCTGCACCTCACAAAACCTGTCCTCGCTCTCTCTTTCCTGGAGGTGAGCAGCTGAGGTAGCGCACGTGAACTTCAAATGCTGAATCCCGGTTCTTGTGGCTTCATTTTGGGGCCGTGTGAGCCAAGAAGAGCTGATGATGAGGACGCTGCCTTCTCTGCTTGCTGGGCTTCTGGCCAGCAGCTTGGGAAAGCTCACTAGCTGCTTGTGAGGGCATGCATGCCAGCGCTGGGTAATCCTCGCGTTCCTTTTATTCCCCCCCCCCAGGTTTAGCTTTGTGCAAAGGGATAATGAGACAGGGAGGTGACACAGGTAATTAGAGCCAGGAGCCCTGCCTTTTTATTTTCTTGTGTCATTCATAGACTTGACCTTGTTCTGAGGCATTGGCAGGAGTTTCTCACAAGATTCCCTATCTCCTTGTTTTCACAGGAGGACAAAAACCTGGTGCACGGCAACGTGTGCGCAAAAAATATCCTGCTGGCCAGGAAGGGGCTGGAAGATGGATCTGTGCCTTTTGTGAAGCTCAGCGACCCCGGAGTCAGCTTTACGGTGCTCTCTCGAGAAGGTATACACTCATCCCGTGCTCGAACTGAGCGGGGCTGGACCTGGGCTCATTATGAACCAAAAATCCAGGTGCTTTTTTTCCCCTCCTGTAGCCCAGGTAGCTAATAAATAGTGTGGATTGCGCCTGAGCTGTTTTGACAAGGTCTTGCCTGCCTGTCAGACCTTAATTTTTGCGATATATGGCACTTTGAATGTGTGAACGTGCAAATTCTGTGACGGTGGCCGGTTTTGGCCTCAAAGCCGCTGTTGGAGACAATCCCATCACAGCTCCTTGATGGCTGGGATCCTGCAGGGAGCTTTTCCCACCCCCCTCCCCGCCATGTTCATGGGGTCTTTTCAGCTGTATCCTCCGCAATGCCTCACTTTGCCTTCCCTCTCCCAAAGAGCGCGTGGACCGGATCCCCTGGATCGCCCCGGAATGCGTCCGGGATGTGGGAAACCTCAGCACTGCGGCTGACAAATGGAGCTTTGGCACCACATTGCTGGAAATCTGCTTTGACGCTGATGTCCCACTCAAGGAGCGCACTCCTTCGGAGGTGACTTGCCTTCTCCTCTCTCTCCATCCCCCATTCCAGGATGGATCTGGCCCCGTTTGAGACCTGTTTTTCTTTCCTCTCTCTTAGAAAGAACGTTTCTATGAGAAGAGACATCGCCTGCCCGAGCCGTCCTGCAAGGAGCTGGCCACCCTCATCTGTCAGTGCCTGAACTACACCCCCGTCGAGCGGCCGTCCTTCCGGACCATCCTGCGGGATCTCACCCAGCTCCAGCCACACAGTGAGGCTCCACAGCCGGGGACATGCTGGTTTCTCAGGGGTGTGGGGTGGGGGGGTGGTGTTTATGGCCCCATTGTTCCCTCCGCACCCTGAACCGGTTGGGGCCTCGGCAGTGGCGGGGTGGGGGTGGCTGCGGAGACTCTTTTGTCCTGGATGAGGGGGAAAAGGGGGAAAAAAAGGGCAAAAAAGAAAGGAAAAGGTTAAAAAGGGGCAAAAAAGTTAAAAAAAATGTTTAAAAGAAGGTTGAAAAAGGAAAAAAGAGGGGGGAAGGGGAAAAGGAAAGGCAGAGATAGGCAAAAAGGGAAAAAAAAGGAAAAAGAAAAGGGCAAAAAAGGCAAAAAAAAGGCAAAAGGGGAGGTAAAAAAGGGAAAAGGCAAAAGAAAAGGCCAAAAAAGGCAAAGAGGGAAACAGAAAGAAGTAAAAAAAGGGGGAAAAAAATTAAAAAAAAAGGAAAAAGAGGGGGAAAAGGTTAAAAAGGGAAAAGAAAAGGCACAAAAAGGGAAAAAAACGGAAAAGAAAAGGCACTCTTCGGGGCACAGGGGTTGAGAGAGAAAACGTGCAAAGCATCTCTGCGGCAGGGTGACCTCCACTCTCCCGTCAACACCCTTTTGTTTCCAGACCTCGTAGACGTCACCTCGGTGAACCCCAACTTCCCGGTGTCGGACCCCACCATCTTTCAGAAGCGTTACCTGAAAAAGATTCGGGAACTGGGGGAGGTAAGTGGCATCTCAACACCCATCACCTCCCTCTGTAATTCTGCTCCCAGCTCTGAGGCGCTCAGCAGAGGAAGGAGAGGGACATGCGGGAGCGGGTCTGGGAGAGCCCATGGAGCTGGTCCGAGGGCTGGAAGAGTTGGGGGTGTTCAGCCCGGAGGGGAGACGGCTCTGGGGAGACCTTCTTGCACCTCGCGGCGCTGCCCAGAAAGACGGGGACAGACTCTTTCGGCGGGCTGGCAGCGCTGGGACAAGGGGGAAGGGGTTTCGGCTACAAGAGGGGCGATTCGGCCCGGCTCTAGGGAGGAAATTCTTCCCGCCGAGGGGGGTGAGGCCCTGGCAGAGGCTGCCCAGGGAGGGGGTCGATGCCCCGTCCGTCCCTGGGACCCTTCGGGGCCGGGCTGGCCGGGGCTCTGAGCACCCTGGTCTCGGTGAAGACGGCCCCGCTCGTGGCAGGGGGGGTTGGACGGGCTGAGCTCCAAGCGTCCCTTCCCACCCAAACCGTCCCGGGATTCCACGATCTCCTGCCCCGGCTCTAAGGGCTGTGCAGGGTCTGAAGTGGGATTGCGCATCCAAAGAAGAGCAACGAAGCTGGTGAAGGGTCTTGGAGGACAAGAGAAGGGGCTGAGGGAACCGGGGTGCTTTAGCCTGGAGAAAAGGAGGCCGAGGGGAGACCTCCTCACTCTCTACAGCTACCTGAAAGGAGGTTGTGGCGAGATGGGGGTCGGGCTCTTCTCCCAAGTGACAGGACAAGAGGAAACGGCCTCAAGTTGCGCCTGGGGAGGTTTAGGTGGGATATTGGGAATAATTCCTTCACCCAAAGGGTTGTCGAGCACTGGAACAGGCTGCCCAGGGAAGGGGTTGAGTCACCATCCCCGGAGGGATTTAAAAGACGCATAGATGTGGCACTTGGGGACACGGTTAGTGGTGGAGTTGGCAGTGCCAGGGTAATGATTGCACTCAATCATTTTAAGGGTCTTTTCCAACCTAAACATTTCTATGATTCTAAATCCCTGAAGGAACTGATACGATATATCCCCAACGGACCACGGAGCTGGTAACGATACCGAGGGCAACTTAAGACCTTTTGGGTGGGTTGGGGAGCACGGAGGGGCTCGGAGCTGGTCAGGATGACGTTTCCCTCGTAGCAGGTTATCACGGTGCCTTGCACTGCTGCGTGATTCATACACTCCAGTTGCCTTCTGGGTGAACCAGCCTCTTTCCGGCCTGATTTCCAAAGAATCTGCATTTGGACGAGAGTCAAAAGTCTTTATATTTTAAATCTGTTTTCACTGAGGATTTCCCCTCTGTCCGAGAAGTTTATTGACCCCTACAGAGGGCTTCCAAAGAGGCTGTTCTTGGTGTGGGGAAGCCGGGAAAGCTTCTCCTGGCAGGATCTCAAATTCTGTGCTTGCTTCTTGCCAGGGTCACTTTGGCAAGGTGAGCCTGTATTGCTATGACCCCACGAACGACGGGACGGGGGAAATGGTGGCCGTCAAATCACTCAAATCTGGCTGCAGCCAGCAGCTGCTGACCAGTTGGAAGAGGGAAATCGAGATCCTCAAGACGCTTTATCATGAAAACATCGTCAAGTACAAGGGTTGCTGCAGCGAGCAGGGTAAGGTGACCGGGGGGATGCGTGGTGACTTTGGTGGCAGCCGCGGAGCGGTCGCTGTCTTTCTCCCCGTCCGAATTTTTCCCTCAGCGTCATAGTTGAATGCCAATGGCAGAGCCCAAGCTTGCATTGTCCAACCCCCAGTGCCGGCGCAGAGACGCTCAAAAACCCAATTCCTCAAGTTTTTTGGTGGCTAGTATTGGGGGGGGATCCCCTTCCTGGCAGAGGGCTGGGGTTTAGGATGTCTCTGGGTTGTTCCCCTCTCCACACGAGGTTCACACGCTGCCTTCCTCCTCCTCCTCCTCCAGGAGAGAAGATCGTGCAGCTGATCATGGAGTACGTGCCCCTCGGCAGCCTGCGCGACTACTTGCCCAAGCACAACGTCAGCCTGGCCCACATCCTGCTCTTCGCCCAGCAGATCTGCGAGGTAAAGCCTAAACCTTCCCGGCTTCTCCCGGGGGCTCCTCTGCTTCCCAAAATGTCTCTGACCCCCCCCTAAAATGTCTCTGACCCCCCTCTTTTCCCCCTTCTCCAGGGCATGGCCTATCTGCATTCCCTCCACTACATCCACAGGGACCTTGCTGCTCGCAATGTGCTGCTGGAGAATGAAAACGTGGTGAAAATTGGGGATTTTGGTTTAGCCAAAGCCATCCCCGAGGGCCACGAGTATTACCGCGTCTGTGAGGATGGGGACAGCCCCGTCTTTTGGTGAGCACGGCTCCCCTCACCGTGGGGGGGTGGTGGTTTGGGGCGAGTGGAGGATGGTGTCAGGATTGGGTACGGTGAGCAGAGGCATGTGCCGAGCTGTGCCGGCGCTCACCGGCGGCCTTGACCGCGCAGGTACGCCGTGGAGTGCCTCAAGGAGTGTAAGTTTTACTACGCATCTGACGTCTGGTCCTTCGGGGTGACTCTCTATGAGCTCCTGACCCGCTGCGACACCAGCCAGAGCCCTCCCGTGGTGAGTCTCACGATGCCGGCTTTACTGCAGTGGCGCTTGCCGAGCCAGTGGTTGAGGTTGACTTTTTCCCTCTTTCCCCACAGAAATTCATCGAGATGATCGGGGCAACGCAGGGGCAGATGACGGTGCTGCGGCTGATTGAGCTGCTGGACAGGGGGAAGAGGCTGCCAAGTCCCAAGGACTGTCCTTGCGAGGTGAGGCTCTGCGTCCCGCTGGCTGTCCGTCCATCCGTCCATCCACTCCGCCGGGCTGCAGTGGCCCCTGGGGAAGGGGGAAAATGGGGGAGGGAAGGGGAAAAAGTAGGGAGGGGAAAAGTGGGGGAGGGAAGGGGAAAATGGGGAAGGAGGAAAATGAGGAAGGGGAGAAGACGGGGAAGGGGAGAAGACGAGGAAAGGGAAAAGTGGGGAAGGGGAAGGAGGAAAAAGGTGGGGAAGGAGGAAAACAGGGGAGGGGAAAAGGTGGGGAAGGAGGAAAATAGGGAAGGAAGAAAAATGGGTAAAGGGGAAAGATGGGAAAGCCTTCATACTGCTGCAGGGGAGAGGAGGGACAGGTGAAGTCAGGGGTCCAAATGCCACGGGCAGAATTCCAGAAGTAAGGAGTCCCCCCTGCTTATTTCCCATGAAATCCCGGTGGCCGTGCTGCTTCTGGACATTTCTCTGTCTCCCTTCCCTCCCTCCCCTCCCCAGATTTACCGGCTGATGAAGAACTGCTGGGAAGCAGAGGCTTCCTTCCGCCCAGCCTTCCACAACCTCGTCCCCATCCTCAAGAACTTCCACGAGAAATACCGGGCTCAGGCTCCCTCCGTCTTCAGCCTCTGCTGAGCCGGATTGCTGCCGGGATTGGGTTGGGGGGACACCCCCAAAACGCCATGACTGGATGCCAACGCTGCTTTCTGGTTTTCCCGACGGCTTTTCGGCACGGGATGAGGAAACGTCAGGCTGTCAAGGTGAGCGTCTGGCAGAGCAGCACCTGGGGTGGGGGTGGATCCCCCCCTTCTCCGTGGGACACCCCCCCAGCCACGCCGTGTCCATCCCGCTCTGGATCCCCGGCCATCCTGTGCCTATCCTTGCTGCGCGGCACGGCACGCTGCAGCATGCCTCTCCTGCCAAACACTGTGAATGAGACTGTGGGGAAGGCGGCGGGGGGGGCAGATTTACGGCCTTACACACCCCCCCTCCTCGCTCCCTCCTCTTCCTTGGGGAGCTGCCGAAACCCTGCTGGGGGGGCTAGGGGGGCACCTTTGGGGAGCGTGGGGTGCTGGATCTCCTTCCCGCTGCCGTTTGGGGTGCCCCCCCTGCCAAAGGACGGGGGTTCAGCAAAAGAGTTTGGCACTTTATTGGGGTTTGGGGTCTCTGCTGCGTTTCTGCCCCCCCTGCCCTGAGTGGGAGTTGGGGGGAGGGGAGGTCCCACCTCACCCTGTTCCCCCCCCTCACCTTGCCCCGGCTCTCACCCCAGGACTGTTTTTGGGGTGCTGGGGGGGGGGGGCTGGAGGAAGAAGGGGCTGGGTGCCCCCCAAACTGTCTGCAGTGGGGGGGGGCCGTTCCCCCCCTCTTCCCTGTTATTTATTGCCTGCTGTCTGACCCCCACTAGGGAGTGGGGCGGGGGGGCTTGGGGGGGGGGCCTCCTTGCCCCCCGCGGGGGTCATCTCCCAATAAAGGATGTAACGTTCCCCCCCCTTCTCTCTGGCCTGGTGGGTGGAACGGGGCCGTGGGGACCCCCCCTTGGAACGGCGGGGGGTGGTCCTGCGCTGGGAGGGTGTTGCTGCGGGGCTGGGGTTCCTGTAGGCTACAGGGGGTGTGTCTTGGGGTCCCTATAGGGGCTGGGGGGGGTCAGGGGTCCCTATAGAGTGAGGGGGGGTGCCTCAGGGTCCCTATAGGGTGGGTCGGGGGGTGTCTCGGGGTCCCTACAGGGTGTGGGGGGGTCAGGGACCCCTATAGGGTGTGGGGGGGTCTCTCGGGGTCCCTATAGGGTGGGGTGGGGTGTGTCTTGGTGTGTCTTGGGGTCCCTATGGGCCGGGGGGGGTCAGGGGTCCCTACAGAGTGGGGGGGGGGCAAGGGTGGGTTCGGTGAGGGGCGTGGCCCCCGCGAAGCAGCCTGTAGAGTGCGGTAACCGCAGGGCTCGTCCGTTTGTGTCCAATCCGGAGGCGGAGTGCTAATAAGGGGCGTCCCCGCCCAATAGGGAGCGCCGGTGCTGCCGGCTTGTTTGTTTCGCCGTGCCCAATAAGCGCCCGGGATGCTCCCGCGTGGGCGCGGCGGCGGGCGAACCAATGACGCGGCGGCGTCTTGACGCCGCTCTACCCGCCCGCCCGCCCGCCTCTCGATGGTCCCAGGAGGCGGCGGGTGCCCAAAATGGCGGCGGCGGCGCTTTCGCTGTCGGGCGCCGTAACGTCCCCGAGCCCGGAGCTCCCGGGACCGGGACCGGGCCTGGGCCGGGCCCCCGAGGAGGAGCTGCCGGTGCTGGATCCGGCCGAGGTGCGGAGCCGCCTGGAGCGCAGCGCCCGCCAGTTCCGGAACCGGCGGAAGGTGCTGATCCGCGGGCTGCCGCCCGACGTCAGCAACCAGGTACCGGGCACCGGAGCGCCGGGGGTGAAGCTGAGCCCCGGTACCGGCGATAACGGGCAGCACCGGGCGGGGGCAGCCGGGCCGGGCCTGGGATGAGGCTGCTGGAACGGGGAGGGGAGGGGAGGGGGGTCCCGAACTGCGCCGGCTCCTGCCCCCGCCCCCAAATCCTTCCTCCTTCCCCCCCCCCCCAAATGCTTCCTCCTCCTCCTTCCCCCCCCCCCCAAACGCTTCCTCCTCCTCCTTCCCCCCCCCCCCCCCCCAAACGCTTCCTCCTCCTCCTTCCCCCCTCCCAATTTTTCTCTCCTCCCCAAAATCCTTTATCCCCCCCTCCCCACTTTCTGCCTTATCACTTGCAGAGCTCCTGGGGGGGTCACGCACACCCCCATCACCCCTCAAACCCAGCTCTGAGGAAGCCCCAGTGCCGCTTAACGAACCCCAACTACCCCCCCCCCCCCCTTCCTCAAAGGACCCCCCCAGCCACTGCAGCCCCCCTCCCCCCCTCTTTCTTTTTTTGGTCTTTTTTTGGTTTTGTTTTCTTTTTGTTTGTTTGTTTCGTTTTTTAATTTCCCTTTCCCCTTCCCGGTAAATCTGAGTTAATTATTGCCCAGGGGGGTGTGTGTTGGGGAGGCTAAAGGTCTGGAAAATCATTTCGGGGAGGGCAAAGTCTTGAGCCGGTGGCAAAGCACTGATGTCCCCTGGCGTGACCTTAAGGGGTAAAACACCCTGGGGGGGGTGGGGGTGTCAAATTGGGGGGGGGGACAGCAGCGGGGCCGAAGGGGCGGTTTTAGTGCCTGGTCCCCAGTGTCTTTGCTTTTGAATTGAGCCTCTTCCCTTTCTGCTTCCTTCTCTGAGCTCAAGGAGAGGGGGAATATTTGGGGGTTGCCGCATGGAGTAGGAATTAGGGGAGAAGCCAGCGCTTTTCCCTAAAACCTGACTCCCGTTTTTATTTTTTTCTTAAAAATTATTATTTTTATTGAAAATCCCGCTGTTTATCCAGGAAGTCCACGATCTGCTGAGCGACTACGAGCTGAAATACTGCTTTGTGGACAAATACAAAGGGACTGGTGAGTAAGCTGCTCTCGCAGCGCTGGCATCTCCGATGCCGAATCCATCACCATGGCTGGCCTCGGGTCCCCCCCCTCCTCCTTCCCAGTGCTTTTCAGCTGCCGGGTGGTCCATCCCCGACGCCTTGTTCTGTATTGATTCTCCACCTGTCCCCCCTGCCTTCTCCGACCAGTCTCAGCTGCGCTCACCAGACTATTTTTTTATGTGGCGATCAGCTATCAGCGGGCAGAAAATTAACGGCACCGGGGTTTAGAATCAATCCCGCTCCTCCTGGGGGGCTGCGCCTGCCGGCATTATCCATCCCCCCCCCCCAAAAGACAACCAGTTCTTGGTGATGGAGAAATTTGTGGGAGCTGCGTGAGGGTCCTCCTCTGGCCAGGGGGATTGGTGAGGGTGACTGGGACCCAGTGGCACTGTCCCTGTCCCCGGTGTCTCCCCGGAGCTCGGGGACAGAGCCGCCTCGCACGAGGCTTCACCGAGGACGGTGTGATTTCACCAGCCGGCGCTTGCCGAGACCTTCCCTCCAACTCCTCGCCTCGTCACGCTTCGGGCACTAACAGCAGCTGGGGGTGTGTGAATTTTACCCCGAAGCGCTGGGGATTTAACCCTGCGTCTCACCAGCACCCCTGCCCTGCAGCTTCGCGTTTTGGTGTGAAACAGGCGCCGCGGCTTTGCATTTTGGTGTGAAACAGGCACCACGTAGCCTCACCCTTTTTTCCCGGCTCCACTCCCGCAGCGTTTGTCACCTTGCTCAACGGGGAACAGGCAGAATCAGCCATCAAAAAATTCCACCTGAGCAAGCTCCGGGAGAAGGAGATTTCGGTGCAGCTGCAGCCCACCGATGCCCTCCTGTGTATCGCCAACCTCCCCCAGCTCTACACCCAACAGCAATTCGAGGAGCTGGTCCGACCTTTTGGCAACCTGGAACGGTGTTTCCTGGTCTACAGCGAGAAAACGGGACACTCCAAAGGTTATGGATTTGTGGAATATATGAAAAAGGATTCGGCAGCCAGAGCCAAGTCGGATCTGCTGGGGAAACAGCTGGGCACACGGACTCTCTATGTCCACTGGACGGACGTCAACCAGTTGACGTTAGACCTTCTCCATTCCAAGTGCTTGTGTGTTGACAAGCTGCCCCACAACTATGCCGACCTCGAGGAGCTGCGGCAGGTCTTCTCCACTGCCTGCGCCCCGGCTTTTTGCCAGGTGATGGGGGGATTTTGGGGGGCACTGGGAGTGCTTTTCCTGGGGTGCGGCATTCTTTGAGCTCACAGGGAGGTCGCCGGCCCAAAGAAAGTGGCACCCCCAGTGTGCAGCAACCTCGTATTGGTGCCTGAGGATCTGCCAGCTCTCGCTAGTGCTCCCATTGCGCTCACAGGTTTTTTGGCATCCCTCTGTTCTCCTAGCTGGCCTACGGTCAGGATGGGCAGCTGAAAGGCTTCGCGGTCCTGGAGTACGAGTCGGCGGAGATGGCAGAGATGGTTCAGCAGGCTACGGATGGTTTGCCGCTCGCTGGGAATCACGTTCGAGTCTCCTTCTGTGCTCCTGGCCCTCCCGGCCGCAGCATGTTGGCCGCCCTGATAGCCGCGCAGGCGACGGTGAGGCTTGTGTGTGCGCTGCTTCCTCCTCCTCCTCCTCTTCCCCTCGCAGCTTGCCGTCACCATGACAGGTGCTGCCGGCATTCCCAAGGTTGGGTATCCAGCCTGGAGCAGGCTGTCTTGGAGCAGCCAACACATTTCCCATCGGATCCCCTATGGAGTGGCCGTCTGTTGCCTGTAGCTCCTGCTTCTGGGCATTTCAGGCATGCCGGTGCTCCCAGGCTCCGGTCACACAGCACAGATTCCCCCATTGCTCCCTTGTTCCTGTGTGCGGCTGCAAAATTCGGAGCAGGAACGCTGCTTATTGCCAAAATCCAGCGGCTACTCGGCATGGAGAGTTTTGCTGGGCAGGTGCTGCACCGGTAGAATAGCAGACGGCGTAGCTGCCGACAGCAATGGCAAACTGTGCGGTTGCCACTGTGCCTTGGCTTTCGTCAGCTGTAGAGATGGGTCGGTTGTTTCTTCCCTGCCCTACAACAAGGCTTTTGGGAACCGGGATCTTGCTGGTTTGGGGAGCGTAAGGGCAAATTCAGGGTGGCCCATCATGGGGGAAGCCTCAAAGCCAGTTATCTCACTTTTAACGTGGCTGGTTTTTTGTTTTATTAAGGCATTAAATCGTGGGAAAGGGCTCCTCCCCGAGCCGAATATCCTCCAAATTCTCAACAGCCTGGGAAATCCTGCTTCCCTCCAGCTATTGCTCAACCCCCTGCTCCACGGGGCAGTCGGAGGAAAACAAGGTAAGGCCAAACGCAGAGGAGAGGCCAGGACAGGGTGGGGTTTGTCCTTCCTGCGGCAGGTGATTCCTTCGTTTCCCCTTCCTTCCAGGAATCCTCGGCGCCGCTCCCTCCATGCCACTGGTGACCAACCCGGCCCTCTCCACGGCTCTTCTCCAACTTGCGCTGCAGAACCAAACCCAAGCGCAGCAGGTACACAGGAATTTCGCCAACGCCGCCTTCCCTTTGCGCTGCAAACACAGATGCTGCCATTGTGTCGGAGCCCTTGCGCTCCTGCTCGCCTCCTTTCCACGAGAAACAAATCTGCTTTTAGATCAGGGTCCTGCCGGGGCTGCCGCGGATGGGCTGGAGTCTCCCAAACCTGACGGTGGGCTTGTGCCGCTGCCATTTTGTGTGGCTGCCTTGCCTCATACCTCTGCTCCAGCTCATGCACCTCCATGTCTCCTGAAATTCTCGTTGCCGCTCAAGGAGTAAAGAGAGAGGAGCAAATTGAGGATTAAAGCTCCCTGCTGCTCTTTTTGCTCTCCCCATGCCTCTCGAACCACCTCAAGCTTGGGTTTTTTTCCTCTTTTTGAGTGTTTTTTCTGTCTTTTCTGGTCTCTTTTGCTATGCTTTCTGCCCCAGAAGGCATTGCTTGGGAACTCCCTGTTACTGCAGAACCAGGTCTGGACACGGCTGCTGCAGAACAAGGAGAACCAAAACCTCTTCCATGTGAGCGGTAGGAGGCAGCCATCACGGTGACGCGCTGTGTGTGGTGGTGCCAAGCCGTAGCGCCGGGACCCCCCCCCCCCGCCCCCCGGCGCCTTCCCCGCATCCTTCCCATCCTTAAGACCAGGCAACGACCGCAGCAAGGGGTCTGGCGGTGACACCAGTCACCCCAGTGACTCGGGTAATGTTGGAGCTGCTCTCCTTGTGGGGAGAAATGAGTTGTTGCTCTGACTCAGAGCCTGGAGGGCTCGGCCTCCATGAGTGGCTCCCGTCTGGGGCTCCGGCGAGTTGGCTCATTGGCTCTCTGCCTCTGTGCCGCATTTGTTGAGCTGGTCCCCGTGCCGAGCTCGGGCTCGCTGAGGTGGGGTGAGAAAAGGGGAGCCTCCATCCCTCCTGGGCTCCTCTTCAATTTACTGGCTCAGCAAACGATTTCTGTGCAGGGCCAGGTGGGTTGGCTCCTTCGTTCTAGCATAAATGGACCAGTTTGAACAAAAATGGGTGCTGAACCGTAGTGGGGAGTGTCTCCCCAATGTTATTTCTGGTATTCTCTGCTTAAGGAGCTGTGAAATTGCAGCCAGCTTGCTCTCAGTGCCTGCGGCGTGTTTCTCTCCGTGCCTGTGCTGAGCTTTTAGCCGATGGCCACGATCCCAGGGGCCCTCGCGCCGCCTCCGCTCCCCTCCATCCCACTAGCGCCAGGGTTTCCGCTGCCTCCAGAGCCACGGATCTGCCACGGATGGGCCGGTTTCGCTCAGCATTAACCTCCCGCTGTCCTTCGCAGAAGCCGGGGATCCTGGGCGACTCGCCGCTGAGCTCCTTGCCCCACCACGGTGCCCTGGGTTTGGCCAATGCGCCAGCGCAGCCCCCCAGCCAGCTCTTGGGAGAGCTCTCCTCAGGTAACAGCCGGCGTCGCGGCACACCGTGAACTGGGGCATCGCTTTCCAGTGGAAAAGGGACCCCCGCGGAGCTCGCCGTGCTTCGAGGCGCAGCGCCAGTCTCAGGGCATGTTCCCCTGCTCTGTTTTTTAGGGGAGGGGAAGTCACACAGGAGACCACCCCCCTGCCTCTGGGCAGGTTGGGAGGAGTGGAGGGTACAGGGGTTGGTTTTTTCTGGTGGGAGATGGATGCTGGGGTGAGGCAGCTTGTGGGGAGAAGAGCTGAAACCAAGCCGGGGGGGCGTGGGAGGGCTGGATGCCAGTGCCATCCCTCTCCTTCTGTCTCCCCAGGTGGCCCCTTGCCCGGTGACATGGCACAGGGACACGTAAAATCACCAATTTTGCCTTCTGGAAACGTACCCCTGGCTTCTTTCCTGGGACCGGTGGGAGTAGATCGGGAAAATTCGGTGTTGGGGACGCAGGTGCCTCAGCTCACCCCTCCCGCCGTCACCCCCCCAGCTCTTCAGGGTCTCACCACCTCCATTTTGGGATCCGTCATCAGCGGTCTCCAGAAACCAAAGCAGAGCGAGAACGGACCTCCCGCCTCTGGGGTAAGGTCCCCTCACTGCGGAACGAGCCCGTCCCACCTTGGGGGGCTCCGTGCTGACACCAAACAACCCTCCCAACGTGGTTTTGGGGGCTGGTTTCTGTGCTGGAGCTTCCCCCTGAGCCCTCCAAGTGCTTTTCCCACAGGTCTCGCTCCTGGGGGAGCCCCCCAAAGATTTCAAGATTCCTCTCAACCCCTACCTGAACTTGCACAGCCTCTTGCCAGCAAACAGCCTGGGAGGTGAGCCTCCTCCACTCCCCTTTTTCCCCCATCCTGCTTGAGGAACGGAGAAGGAAAATTCCACACACACACACACACACCCCGCCTCTGGGAAGGAACGGGCGATTTTGGGTTGATTTCTTTTCCCCCAACAACTCTCTGCCTTCTCAGGTGCCGCCAACAAAGGGTTTAATCTGAAAGCCGGCGTTTTGGGGAGCGTTTCCAATCCCCGGATCTCCCAGCCCTCCCTGGCCGACCCACTCCTACCCTCGCCCGGACTGGCTGCAGATGGCTACGCCTTCGATTACCAGCTGGTGGGTGCACAGCGGCAGGGTTAGAAGGGTTTTTTGGGGGGGGGAGATTAGAAGGGTTTTTTGCAGGGGTGAGAAGGAGTTTTTTTGGGGGGTTTAGAAGGCTTTGGGTTGGGGGTAGAAGCTTTTGGAGGGCTTTAGAAGGGGTTTTTTTTTGCGGGGCGAAGAGGTGGGACAGCCCCTCTAACCCATCATCTTTCTGGGGAAGGATTTGGGCTCCCGGATTTACCCCCAGACGAGAGACCACGCTGGACCCATCCTGGGGGGCTTTGGGCACAGCAGACACAAGGTAAAAAAAAAAAAAAAAAGCTTCCCCAGCACCTGGGGGTGGGGGTCCTACCCTGTTTTGGGTGTCCCCCCACCCTGTTTTGGGTGTCCCTGATTGTCAGCTGTAGCCCTTCCCTTTGCAGCTCTCCTCGTCCCCGGGGTTCGAGCGAGGGGGTTTGGGGCCCCCCCTGCCCCCCTTTTACTCAGGATCCCCCAGTTCCTACTTCACCAGTGGCCTTCAAGCTGGGCTCAAGCAGAGTCACCTCAACAAGGTAAGTCCGTGTCCCCCCCCTCACATCCCCAGGGATTGGGGACCCCCCCTTAATTCCTGTCCCCCCCCACCCCCCAGGCAGTCGGGATGCCTCCAACGGGCTCCGCAGACGCCGTCCTCGCCTTGGGACCCCCCAGTCACTCGCACACCTCCCAGTCAAAGGTAAGAAACACACTCCCGTGCCCCCCCCCCAAACCCTCCCGTGCCCCCCCCAAACCCCACATTGACACCCCCCCCCCCCCCCCTTCTGTTTTTGTGTCTTTTTCAGACCCCTGTGGGTGGCCAGAAACGAGCCTTCTCCCACCTCCTGCCCTCCCCGGAGCCCAGCCCCGAGGGCTGCTACGTGGGGCAACACTCCCAGGGCCTGGGGGGCCATTACGCCGACTCCTACCTGAAGCGGAAGAGGATATTTTAGCGCCCCCCCCTCCCCCCCCAAATCCTTTCCTCCCCCCCACCTGTAAATCTTGTACAAATGTGCGTTTTTTGGGTTTTTTTTTTTTTGGTTTTTTTTTTTGGTTTTTTTATGTTTAGTCCTTTTTTGATTATTTTTGGAGGGTTTTAAAGTGATATGAAAGACTTGACCTCGGCTCGCCGGAGGATGAAGTGGGGGGGATCTTATTGCAGACCCCCCCACCCCACCCTGGTGCCATGAGGGGGTCCTTGAGAGCCACCCCCCCTTTCCTGTGCCCCACCCCACCCCAAGCAGTAACTGGGAGTTGCGTGCCCCCCTGTGTTGTGTCCCCCCCCCTCTCCCCAAAAACACGCGCTCCCTGCCTTAACCCGCTGCTTGGTGTGAGGAACTGGGGGAGGTCCCCATTCCTGGGTGTGGGGGACACACACATGGTGCCGCCCCCCCCCCAGCCCCATGCTCCCCTCCTCGGGGGGGGGTTCCAGGCTGAGCTGGGCACCTCGCCTCCCCCCCCCCCCCCCCCCCCCCCACCCCTGTTTCCTCAACATTTCACTGGGGGGGGTGGGTGGGGTGTGTGGGTTGGTTTTTTTTTTTTCTAAAGACTGGAGCTGCCGCAATTTTACACTTTTTTGGGGGTAAAAGTTGCCTTTTTACTTTAATGCTTGTTTTTATTGCCTTTTTTTAAAAAAAAAAAACAAAAACAAACAAAAGGTTCCTCCTTTCCTGGCTGCGGGGGGGGGGGGGGGTGTTGCCTTCTCCCCCCCAGTCTTGGTGGGGACACAGCCCTAAAAGCAGGTGCTTTTGGGGGGGTCCCTGCCCTCCTTTCTCTTCCCTCCCTCTTTTTTTGGGGGGCTTCCTGGGTTTTGAGTTGTTGCCCTGTTTCTACTGTCGATGCTGTCTGGTTTGCTGTATGGGGGGGGTGTCTGTGTCGTGTGTCCCCCCCCACCCCCCCTGCCGGACCCTCCCCCTTCCCAAAGTAAAGCTATATTTATATCACCTCTCCCCTCCCCGTTTTTTATTATGTTTGTTGTGACATCGTTATCCCTAATGAGGCTGCCCCCCCTCCCTTAATTAGGGGGAGATGCTCCCCCCTCCCTTTTCCTGTCACCGTGCCCCACAACTTGTCCCTGTCTTTCCCCCCCTTCACTCTGGCCAAGCAAAGTGTGTGGGGGTGCCTGGGTGTCATGTCCCCCCCTGCAATGCAAGGGGTCCCCCTCTTCGGGGCTGATGTGCTCCCCCCCTTCAGGGGTGGGGTCCTCCCCAATTTGGGGGGGTTCCCTATGCCCCTCATGCAAGGAGGCCCCCCCATTATAGGGGTCCCCTAGGTCCCCCCTCCTACTGCCTGGAGACACCCCTCCCCGCATTAGAGGGGTCCCCCCTCCTCGTGCAAGGACCCCCCCCCAATGCTCGGGGGCCCTGTATCCCCCCCCCATTCCCGGGAGGTTTAATGGGGCGGTTTAATTACCGGGGGGAGGAGGCGGGCGGGCACTGGGACCAGCGCGGCTTTCTCCTGTCCCCGCCCGGGATGGTGGCGGTCACGTGGCGGGGTCACGTGTGGCCCGTCATGGCGGCCTCCATGGCGGCGAGCAGCGGCTCCGTGACGCGGCGGCTGCTCCGGGGAGCGGCGCGGAGCTTGAGCGGAGGCGGTGGCGGCGGCCGGGCCGCGGCGGAGGAGCCGGAGGCCGCCGTGTGGGTACCGGGGCGGTCCAGGGACGGTGATGCTGCTCCCGGGGTCCCCGGTGCCGGTGTCCCGGTCCTGACTCCTGCCGGTGGCGTGTCCCCCTCCCCAGGGTGAACGTCGTCTTCGTGGACCGGGCTGGGCGTCACGTCCCGGTACGGGGCCGCGTCGGGGACAACGTGCTGCACCTGGCGCAGCGGCACGGGCTGGAGCTGGAAGGTCGGTACCGGCACCGGGGGCGGGACCGGCACCGGGACCGGGACCGGGACCGGGGGGAGGTGAGGGGGTGTCCCGGTGCTGAACGGGGGGGTCCCGCAGGCGCCTGCGAGGCCTCGCTGGCCTGTTCTACCTGCCACGTCTATGTCAGCGCTCCCCACCTCGACCGGCTCCCGGCCCCCGACGAGCGGTAACGGCCCCCCCCGCAGTGCGCCCCCCCCCATGTCCCCGTGTCCGTCCGTCCCATCCCCCCGAATCCCCACTGTTCTCTGGGGACCACCCCCAACCCCGCCGCAGCCTCTGGGGACCCCCAGAACCTTCCAGAGACCTGTGACGCCCCCCCTGGGAATCCTTGCCCAGCTCCCCCCGGGGACCCCTAACGCCCCTCCCTGGACCCCAACAGACACACACCCCCCCCCCGACTCCCCAGGGACCCCAGACCCTCCCCAGAACCCCCTCCTTAGTATCCAGCAGCCCCCCTAGGACCCTCCCAACCCTCCCAGGGACCACAGCCCCCTGCCCCGGTCAACCCCTGACATGTCGCCTGGACCCCAACAGACCCCTGATCTCCTTCCCCCCCCGCAAGGACCATAGCCCTCCCAGAGAATCCCTGACACCCCCCAGGACCCCAACATCCCCACCACAGACCCCTGTTCCCCCCCCAGCCCCTCTCCAGCATCCCAACACCACCCCATGACCGTAACCACTCAGCCCCGCAACGCTCCCCACCGTGGACCCCATGAGAACTCACTCCCCCTCCCAAGGCCCCGGGGGACCCCCCCACAGCCTCCCTCCCCGTGTCTGTGTGTCCGTCCCCCCCCCTCCAGGGAAGACGACCTGCTGGACCAGGCCCCGCTGCTGCAGGAGAATTCCCGCCTGGGCTGCCAGATCCTGCTGACACCGGAGCTGGAGGGGGCTCACTTCATCCTCCCCAAGGTCACCCGCAACTTCTACGTGGACGGGCACGTCCCCAAACCCCACTGACGGCGGGGGGGGGGGGGGAACCCCCCCCCCAGCAGAATGACACCAACCCCAGCAGGATGAATCTACCCCCCAAAGCAGGGCACAGCCTGCCTTGGGGTGGTGAAGACCCCCCCACATACACCCCACCTCCCCCCCCAAGCAGGAGGAGACGCTGCGGGACGGCAGAGCTTGGGGTGGGGGGGGGACACATGGCACACCGATGCC
Organism: Astur gentilis; assembly: GCF_929443795.1. Lineage (NCBI taxonomy): Eukaryota > Metazoa > Chordata > Aves > Accipitriformes > Accipitridae > Astur > Astur gentilis. Next base: position 673,027 of record NC_064888.1, read on the forward strand.
GGGGTGGGGGTGACACCGGGCTCTGCCCTGCGTGCCTCCCCACGCCACCCCCCCCCCCCACTCTGGGGCCTCTGGATTTGGGATAACGAGCGTTGCGGTTTGTTAATAATAAATCACGTCTGAGTGGTGCTCAGGGTCCCTTTGTGGAGGGGGGGTCAGGGCCCCCCACCCCCCCAAGTGGGGACGGGTCGAGGTGTTTGGGGGGGACCCTTTGGGATCAGCCCCTCAGCTGGGTCCTGTGGGGGGGCAGCTCTGAGCAGGACTTGGCAGGGGGGTTGGGGGAGGCTCAGCATTTGGGGCACGACCCCCCCCCCAGTGCTGCCCCATCCTGGGGGGGCTCTGTACCCCATAAGGGGGTCCTGCTCTACCCTGGGGGGGTCCTGCCTCATTCTGGGGGCTCAGTGTTCTGGGGAGGGGCATTGTGCCCCACCCGGGGGGTCACTGTCCTGTCCTCGGGGGTGGGGGGTGTCTCTTCCCCATCCTGGGGGGTCCTTTGCCCCATACGGCATCGTGCCCCGCTGTATGGGGGGGGTCCTGCCCCACGGCGGGGGTCCCGGTCCCGGTCCCGCCTACGGGGTCCCTCCCCGTTGCCCCGACTTCCCCCCCCCCCCCCCCCCGCTGCCCCCGCCCCCGCGCAGCTGGAGCCGGTTTAGGGCCGGGACCGGGGCCGGTGATGATGATGATGGTGGTGATGGTGGTGATGATGATGATGGCGGAGCAGCTCTTCCTGGAGGGGCAGCCCCCCGATTTCTCGCTGCTCCAGCGGCTGCTCTGCCTCGAGTCCGAGCCCTGCCGGCCCCTCCTGCCGCCCCCCAGCCCCGGGGGGGGCGCGTCCGGTGGCCCCCGTGCCCGCAGGTGGGAACCGGGGCTGATCCCACCGGGGGGAACCGGGGCTGATCCCACCGGGGGGGAGAACTGGAAGAACTGGGGGGAACTGGGAGAACTGGGGCTGATCCCACCGGGGGGGGGAACTGGGGACACGAGGGGTGATCCCACCGCAGGGGGGAACTGGGAGAACTGGGGGGGAACTGGGAGAACCGGGGGGAACTGGGAGAACTGGGGCTGATCCCACCGGGGGGAACTGGGAGAACTGGGGCTGATCCCACCGGGGGGGGGAACTGGGGACACCAGGGGTGATCCCACCGCAGGGGAGAACTGGGAGAACCAGGGGGGAACTGGGAGAACTGGGGCTGATCCCACCGGGGGGGGGAACTGGGGACACCAGGGGTGATCCCACCGCAGGGGAGAACTGGGAGAACCAGGGGGGAACTGGGAGAACTGGGGCTGATCCCACCGGGGGGGGGGAACTGGGGACACCAGGGGTGATCCCACCACAGGGGAGAACTGGGAGAACCAGGGGGGAACTGGGAGAACTGGGGGTGATCCCACCGCGGGGGGGGGGGGGAACCGGGGGCACCAGGGCTGGGGATGGCTCAGCCTGGGGGGAGCGGGGTGGCCCCGTGCAGCCCCTTGGGGGGTGGGGGCGGTGTCCCCCCATCCCACCCTCCCATGTCCTAACGGTGGCCCCCCGGGCAGGAACGGGGTCCCGGAGCCCCCCCCCGGCGCTCTGGAGCCCCCCAGCCCCCCCCCGGGGAGGGTCTCACCTTCCTGCAGGAGACCGCGCTGCTGCTGGCACCCCCTGAACCCCCCCTGACACCTCCTGCTGCCCCCCCGGAGCACCCCGGGCTCCCCCCGGCCCCCGCCGGCAGCCCCGACGCCCTCAGCCTCATCAGCCTCCAGTGCCGGCACCTGGCCGGTGGCACCGGTAACGGCACCGGTAACGGCAGCGGTACCGGTAACGGCACCGGCAGCGGGCGGCGGCGCAAGCAGGCAGCCCCCCAGCGCGGTGCCGAGCCCCGGGACCCCTCTTTCCGCGGGGTGACCCTCCGCATGCGCCTGGGCCTCCCCGACGGCAAGGCCGAGGGCTGCCGCCTCCTCATCACCGCCCGCGGCAGCAGGTACTGGGTCCCGGCCTCGCTGTCCGTCTGTCCGGATGCACATCTGGGCACCCCCAGACTTTTGGCTGCACCGTCCGTCTGTCCCGGTGAAACCCCCAGACTTTTGGCTGCACCGTCCGTCTGTCTGGGTTGAAACCCCTGGACCTTGGGCTGCACCGTCCGTCTGTCCGGATGCATCCCTGGGCTGCACTGTCTGTCTGTCCGTCCGCACCTCTGGGCATCCCTGGAACTTGGGCTGTCTCGTCCGGCTGTCTGGCTGCACCTTCTCTCCCCGCATCCCCTTTCCCACCAGGCCGGACACCCCGTCCCCCCTCCCTGGCCACGGCCCCCGGGGACCCAGCAGCCCCCAAGGGGGGGTCCCCATTCCTGGGGGGGGTATCCCCGTTCCAGAGGTGTCCCCACACTCCCCCTGACCCCCCTTTCCCGCAGGGATCCCAGCCGGAGCCGGGGGAGCAGCCCCCCAGCCAGGCCCCCCGGAGCGGGCAGCAGCTCAGAGGACGACGCTCCCCCCACCCAGGGTAGGACGGGGGAGGGGGGGGGAATTTGGGGGTGTCTCCACCCCACACACCCCAACACCGCTGGGGTTTGGGGGTGCAGCCGCGTGTCCCCCACAGGGAGCAAGCGCTGTGCCTCCTGCAAGACACGCCGGACCCCGCTCTGGCGGGCAGCCGAAAACGGGACCCCCCTCTGCAACGCCTGCGGCATCAGGTAGGGGACAGGGACACCCCCCCCCCCCCCAGTGACACCCCGACTCTGCCAGGACGTCCCCAGACCCCTGGCACCGGCTTCACCGCAGGGATTTCCCCCAGGTACAAGAAATACCGGGTGCGGTGCCGACGGTGCTGGAACATCCCCGGGAAGAGCGGGACCCCCCGTCCCCAGTGTCCCCACTGCGGGGAGCAGTGTCACCCGGCCGGCGGTGGGAGGAGGTGACGGCGAGGACCCCGGCAGCGGCGAGGGGACGACGGTGGCGGCGGTGACGGCAGCGGAGAGCTGGGGGTGGTGGCGGCTTGGGGGGGTGTCGGGGTCCCTTGGGAGCAATTAAATGTCCTGGTGCTGATGGCAGCTTGGCGTGTCCTGGTGTCACCTGCTCCGGGGGGGGGCACAGGGTGACAGTTGTGGCATTGGGTGGGGGGGGTGACTTTGGGGAGCCGGTGCTTGGCTGGGTCTGGATGCCGTCACGGGTGGTTTGGTGGCCCCGGCAGGGAGCTGTGGGGACGAGGACGGGGGGCCCTGGGTGAGGGCTGGTGACGTGGGACGGGGTTTGGGGACAGCGAGGTGGTGGGTGGGGTGGGGGTCCTTGGCGCTGACTGGGGACAGCGAGGTGGTGGCCAGGCTGGGGGGGGTGTCCCCATCTCCAGCCGTGGGCTGGGGACATGGGACGGGGCTTGGAGACAAGGAAGCAGGGTCCGGGTTTGGAAGGGCGGCCGTACGGGCAGGAAGGCGAGGGCTTTCCAGGGCAGCTCCAGGATTTTCCAGTGGGATCCAGAGCTGAGGCTGGGCTGAGCCCCGGCCCCCACCGGACCCCCCATGGGTGGCAGGGGGACGGGCTCGGGGACACCCCCGCCGGGCTCCGTATTTGTGAGGTGCGGGAGAGGATGGACCCCCCCCAGGAGCCGGGACACCAGGGAGCCTTAATGCCGTCCCTCGCCCTGCAGCTGGAGTCACCATCTTCCTCCCTCCCATTAAAACGGAATTATTTATTGGGTGTTGCTTTATCCCCCGGGGAAGAGCCGAGCCAGCAGCCACGGCCCCCCCGAGCATCCTCCCCCTGAGTTACAGCTGTGCTGCCCTTGGCACAGCACTGAAATGGTTAAAAAACACCCCAAAAAACCCCAACCCCACCCCAAATTCCCCCCAAAACCCCATTGTGGCCGGGGCGGAGGGTACATGGGGGAACCCCCAAACCTCCATCCCACCCGAGACGGGGATGTTCCCAGTTACGGCTGGGTGAGCTGGATGCCGTAAATCTCGCCGCGGTCGTGCCGTTGCCGGTGCAGGCAGGCGGCTTCGGAGGAGCCCTCGGCATCCCGCACGTTGTATTCCCCCTTCTTACACGCCGTCGACTTCAGGTAATAACCGCCGGCGGCCGCCAAACCCACCGCGGTGACGGCACCCAAGGAGCCCAGCGAGGCCACCAGCGCCAGCCGGCTCTCTGTGAGGCGGGAAGGTGCCGGTGACGCCGCGGCGGTGATGGAGAGGTCTGTCCCCCCTCCCCTTTACCGATTCACCCCATCTCACCGTCCACCCGGACCATCACGCTGCCGGCTCGCCGGCCGTGCCTGTTGGTCGCGGTGCAGGTATAAAGACCCCGGTTGGCGGCGGCGGCACCGGCTACGGCGACCGAGCGGTTATCGGCGGCGAAGCGGAGGTTGTTGGCGGGGGGCAGCGCCCACCCGTAGGTGGGGGTGGGCAGCCCCTCGGCGCGGCACTCCACGCTGAAGCTGGCGCCGCGCGAGACGTTGGCGGAGGGCAGCACGCGCAGGCTCACTGCCACGGGGCTGTCTGCACCGGGGTGGCACCGTCCATCAGCCAAAAACACGGCCCTGCGTTTAAAAACAACCGAAACCCCCTTTTCCGCCCCCAAAAAAGCCACTCCCCGCACTCACACTCGACGGCGACGGTGACGTTGCGGAGGGCAGAGCCGTGGGTGTTGGTGGCCCGGCACTGGTAGGTGCCGGCGTGGGCACGGGTGACGTTGGGGCTCGCCGGGGGGGGGTCCTGGCCGTCCCCCAGCTTGGCGCAGGCGACGCGGGGTGGGGGGTTCCCGCTGGCGGCACAGGCCAGCTCCGCCGGCGTCCCCTCCACCCAGAGCCGCTGCGCCGGACAGCCCGTCTCGCCGATGCTCGGCTCGTCTGCAAACCGGGAGGGACACGGCGGGAGGGGGGGCTGGGTGCCAGGTGCCCCCGCCGCCCCGCGACGGGGTGCGGGGACCAACCGCCCACCCCCTGCTCCCCACCCTGCACCGACGAGACCGGCCCAAAGGCAGCCGGGCTCCCCACCGGGCTGGCACGACGCGGCATCCCAGCCATGGCATCCCCAGCATGGTCATGACATCCCTGGCACAGCCACGCCGTGCCCAGCACAGGTACAGCATCCCTGGCCGTGGCATCCTTGGCACAGCTATGGGATTCCTGGCACGGCTATGGAATCCCCGGCACGGACACGGCATCCCCAGCATAGCCACGGCATCCCCGGCGCCACCAGATCCTCGTCCTCTCCCCGGCACTCACACTCGACGGTGACGACGACGCTGCGGACGGCCGAGCCGTGCTTGTTGGTGGCTCGGCAGACGTAGCGGCCGGCATCGGCCCGACTGACGGCCCGGCTCCCCCGGGCACGGGTGGCACCGCCGTCACGGGCACAGCGGGTGCTGGGCGGGGGGTCCCCGTCGGCGCGGCACGCGAGCTCCCGCCGCTCCCCCTCCACCCAGGTGCGGTGTGCCGGGCAGCCCCTCTCCGTCAGGGTGGGCTCGTCTTGGGGGAGAAAAGAGGGGTCCTGGTTAGCACGGTCGCTGCCAGCACGGCTGCGGCGGGAGATGCCGGCACGACTCACACTCCACGCGGACGGTGACCAGCCGGCTCCGTGTCCCCAGGCTGTTGGTGGCGTTGCAGAGGTAGGTGCCGGCTCGCGAACGGGTGACCAACTCCAGCTCCCCGGTGCTGACGGTGACGCCGTTCCTGCCGCAGATGACGGTGGGCGCGGGGTTGCCGGCGGCACGGCAGGACAGCACTTCCCGTGTCCCCCGCAGCCACGTGCGGTTGCTGGGGCAGTCGCTCGCCGCCATTTCGGGCATGTCTGGAAAAGATGGAGGGATGCACCGGACATGCCGGGAGCAGCCCGCGCCTGCTGCCATGGGCACAACCAGGACCCCCCGCTGTGGCGCTCACAGAGCACGGCGAGCCGGGCGTCCGCGTCCTTTGTCACCGTGCCGTCGCCGATGGCCAGGCTGGCCCGGCACCCGAATTGCCGCCCGTCATCCTCCCGTCGGGCCACCAACCGCAGCTCCAGCTGGGACTGCGGCCCCTCGGCCAGGACCCCGCCATCGGCATCACGGAGCTGCAGCCGGACAGCGGGGGGTTCGGCGACGCCGGCACGGCACACCACCACCACCTCGCTGCCCGCCGGCGCCGACGCTGGGCTCAGCTCCAGGACGGGTGCTGGGAAGCCTGCGGGAAGGTGCCGTGGGTTCAACGGGATTTTGGGATGGGGTCCGGTTATCGCCCCGCTGTGCCCGGCACCTTACGGTAGACGTGGAGCTGCCTCCGTGCCATCCGTGCCGCCGTTGCCACCGCCGCGGTGCAGGTCAGCTCCTGCCACCCCGGGGTGCCGGGTGAGAGCGCGGTGACGGCGGTCAGCACATCCCCGGCCGCTGCCACGGAGAAGTTTAGGCTCTGCTCTGCCAGGGTGATGGTGAAGCGGACGTCTCCGGCGGGGAAGGCGCCAGCGATCCGGCAGCTGGCGTTGGCGGTGGTGCCGGCTTCAATGTGGGCAGGAGCCCAGAGCTGGGGCGGCTCGGGGAGAGCTGCAGGGATGCGGTGTCACCAGGGCCATGCCTCATCCCCGGCTGCACCCCAGTGCTGGGTAGAGGATCCCAGCAGCCGGACCCTCGCCAGGCTCCGGTGAGGATGCGGAGCTGCCAGGAGGGCGGTGGTGAAGTCCCCGTGCCAGGGTGGGACCGGGCATCCCGGCACGGCCCCGGCCACTGGACAAGGCTAGGGAGGGATTCGGCACGGCGCGGTGGGCATCGCGAACGGGATTAGAGTCGTGGTGCTCAGCTAGCCAGTCCCAGAGAGTCCGGGATGGGAACAGGATTGGGATGGGAATGGGGATGGGGACAGCATGGGAATGGGGACAGGACTGGGATGGAAATGGAATTGAAGCTGGGATGGGAACGGGACTGGGGATGGGGACAGGACTGGGATGGAAATGGGGATGGGGACAGCAGGGGGATGGGGACTGGGAATAAGAATGGGGTGGGGACGGGACTGGGTTGGAAATGGAATTGAAACTGGGATGGGGATGGGGACAAGATTGGGATGGGGACTGGGGACAAGAATGGAATGGAGATGGGACTGGGATGGAAATGGAGATGAGTCTGGGATGGGAATGGGGATGGGGACGGGATTGGGATGGCGACCAGATGGGGACTGGGATGAGCTGGGATGGGGACAGGGTGGTGCTGAGCTGCTCCCTGGCTCCTTACCCTTCGGACAGGAGCATCCGCACCAACGCCGGAGCCCGGCCGCGCGGCGGGGACTTACCGAATACCGACAGCTTGACGGGGACGGCGGCGCGGGCGAAGAGGGGCCCGTGGGGCCGCAGGGACAGCTCGGCGTGGCAGGTGACGTCCTGCCCGTGGTCCCCGGGGCTGGCGGTCAGCAGGTGACTGACGGCCACGCTGGCACTGCCCTCGGCGGCACCGAAACTTTCCGTCCGCAGAGTTTCGGCACCTCGGCGCAACGTCACCGTCAGGTTCCCCACCGGAGCCACCTCCACCACCCGGCACGTCAGGTTACGGCTGTCACCCACCGCCATGGCCGGCACCGGCTCCAGCACCACCCGCTCCGGCAAGCCTGGGAGGTGGCAACCGCCGAACGGTCGACCGCGGCCCCCTCGCTCCGCCCGGCCCCCCGACCCCCGGCACTCACGGTAGACGAGGATGCCGGTGCTGGCGTTGACTTGGGTGTCACCGCAGCGCCCGTAGCACGTGGCGGTGCCGGGGCTCCACTGGGAGACGTTGAGGAGCCGAAAGCTTTGCCAGCGGCGCCCGCCGGCCCCCGCGTCCACGGTCAGGGGGGTCTCCAGCCCCAGCGTGGCGTTGCCCCCCGGGCAGGCGCTGCGGCTGCAGTTGATGGCCACCGAGCCCCCGAAGGGCACCACGGCCACCCGCGGCCAGGCCCCCACCGTGAACGTGCCCCGGGTGGCCCCTGCGAGAGCCCCCACCGCGGGCAGCCCCCGCCGGCTTAGCCCTGGCACCCCTCCGGCTGGAGACCACCCCCCACACACACCCCGATCCCGGTTGCGGGGGGGCCCCCAGTGCCCACCCCCGTGAGCCCTGCGCCGACACACCCCCCCCCCCCCCCCACTCCCAGGAGGGGACCCAGGCGGGTGGGCTCCTGGGGGTCCCCCTGCCCCCCCACCCCCTCTTGAGTCCTTGGGGTCCATCCCTCCCCCCTCCCGAAATAAGGGACTCAGGTGGCCGGGCCCCCCCCCAGTTCCCCCAGCATTAAGGGTCCCTGGTGTTGGGGGTCCCCCCCTTCTCTCCCTCCATCCTGCTGGATCCCAGGTGTCAGGGATCCCTGGGGGTCCAGCCCGCCCCCCCCTCCTCATAATTAAGAGTCCCTGTGGTCTGGGCTCCCCAGGGCTCACCCCCCCCCCCCAAATTAAGGGATCCAGGCATCAGGCCTCCTCGGGGTTCACACCCCCCCCCCTTGATAATTATAGGTCCCTGGTGTCTGGGGGGGTCACCAGGAATGCCCCCCCCCCTCTATAATTCAGGGTCCTTAGTGTCTGGGGTCCCAGGAGACCACCCCCTCTTCCCAGCACGATGGGTCCCAGGTCCCCGGGGTGACCCCCCTCCCCCGCAGCCCAGAGGCACCCAGGCGTCCGACGCCCCCCCCCCCCCCCCCGAACCCCCCCCTTACCTGCGAGCGCCAGGATGAGGGGGGGCAGCAGCCGCACGGCCGGGCAGGGGGGGCCCATCGGGTCCTGGCTCCGCTGGGGGGGAAGAAACGGGGAGGAAGAGGAGGCTGGGGATGAAGAGGAGGATGGGGAGGATGGGGATGAAGAGGAGGATGGGGATGAGGAGGAGGATGAGGAGGATGGGGATGAAGAGGAGGATGGGGAGGATGGGGAGGATGAAGAGGAGGATGGGGATGAAGAGGAGGATGAGGAGGATGGGGATGAAGAGGAGGATGAGGAGGATGGGGATGGCGAGGAGGATGGGGATGAAGAGGAGGATGAGGAGGATGGGGATGAAGAGGAGGATGAGGAGGATGGGGATGAAGGCAGCTCCTCCGCTGCCGCGCACGGAGGCGAGGACGGCGCCGGTACCGCGGGGCTGCTCCTCCCCCCGCCCCCGGCTGAGCCCTCCCGAAGCTCCGGCCTCCCCCGCCCGGTGCTGGGCGCTGCACAGGACCCCCCCCGTGCCTGGATCGGGACCACCCCCACGCCCCCCGTGCCCCATCTTGCGCAGGAGCCCCCCAAAACCTTGCCGGGATCGACCCCCCCCCGCGCTCACCCCTGCCTAGAACCCCCCCCAAAACCTTGCCAGGATGGGGCCCCCGGCGCTCAATCTTGCCCAGGACCCCCCAAACGTGCCCGGATCGGGCCCCCCCCCGGTGCCCCCTCCTTCCCAGACACCCCCCCCCCCCCAAACTTTGCAGCCCGGAGCCAGCACCCCTGTGCCGCGGGTTTAAGCACCGATCCTGCGTGGGTGCAGCGACAGACGGGGACCAGCTGTGTCCCCCCCCCACAACACGAGGGGTGTCACCCACGCACCCACGGGGGGGGGGGGGAACGACAGGGTGGGCGACGGGCACAAGGGGCTGGGGGGGTTGGGGCAACCCGTAGCCACTCGTGGGGTGCATGGCGTGTGCATGGCGTGTGCATGGCGTGTGTGCAGGCGTGATTGCGTGTGCGTGCAGGTGTACGTGTCATGTCCAAGCAGGCACGCATGGCGTGTGCGTGCCGGTGGGCGTACCGCATGCATGCAGGCGTGCGCTGCATGCGTGTCGTGCATTGCGTGTGCGTGCCAGCGTACCGCGTGCACGCAGGCGTGCGCATGCAGATACACGTATCGTGCATGCGGTGCACGTGCGTGCCGGGGTGTACCATGCGCGTGCCGGTGTGCGTATGCAGGCGTGCATTGCGTGCGCGTGCAGATACAGGTACCATGCGCACGCAGGCATGCCTCGCGTGTGTGTGCCGGTGAGCGTGTGCATCGTGTGCGTGCATTGCGTGTGCATGCAGGTGACTGTGTGTGCGTGCCCGTGTGCGTGCATCACATGTGCATGTAGGTGTACGTATCACGCATTGAGCGTTCGTGCCGGCGTGTACCGTGCGTGTGCATCGTGTGCGTGCAGGCGTGCATCACGTGCGCTCACCCGTGCACACCGATGTGTGTCGTCCCGTTTCCCCCCCCCGAGCACACACCGAAGCCGCCGCCATGGCAGGTGCCCCCTTCGCCCCCCATCCCCGTCCCCTCGCCGTGCCGGCGGCGCGGGCGAGGCGCGATTCCTGCCTTACCTCGGCCTACGCGCCGCGGCCACGCGCCGCCTGCCCACGCCGCCTCTTCGCCCGCACCGGCACCGGCAGCCGAAGCAGGCCTCACCGCGTCGTGCCGTGCCGTGCGGTGCCGTGCGGTGGCACGGCGTGCCGTGGGCCGGTGTCATGCCGGGGCGTGAGCGACGGTGCCAGCGAGCGACAGGCGCTGCCGCGCTCACGCTCCCGCCGCGCTCGCTCGGCGGCGGCAGGCTCCGATCGGGGACGGATGCTCGGGTACCGAATCGGGGGGGGGGGGCCCCCGCTCTGGCCCCCCCAAAGCATCCCCCAGCCCCAGCTTTGTCCCTAGAGCCCCTCCCCTGCTTTGGCTCCCATCCACCCCCCCCAGCCCTTATCCCCGGCTCCAGCCCCCCCCGTACCCCCCCAATTCCCTGCCCGTCCCCCCATTCCCCCCTGCCTGTACCCCAGTCCCCTGCCTGTACCCCCATGCTGCCCCCCCAGCAGGGCTGGCAGCCCCTGGGGGTCACCGAGGAGATTGGGGGGAACATGTCACCCCCCCAGCAGCCCCCCAGCAGCACCGCGGTGCCGGCAGGCAGCGGCACCAGGATGACACGGAATTGCTCCCAAGGGGCCAGCCAGGACCCAGACAACACCCGTTACAGCCCAGTGCAGACCAGTATAGCCCAATACAGCCCAGTGCAGACCAGTATAGCCCAATACAGCCCAGTACCGTCTAGTACGGCGTCATGTAGCCCAGTACAACCCAATGCAGCTTAGTATAGCCCAATACAGTCCAGTACAGAGTAGTATAGCCCAGCCCAGCCCAGTACAGCCCACTCCCCGTGTGTCACTGGAAGGAGTGACACAGACCTGTTGGCCTGATCCCACAAGGACGATTCAGCCATTAAGAGACATTTTTTGCCCCCACCGGCAGGGGAGCCTGAGGCCAGGGTGATGGGCACAGCAGGGAGGTCTCCATCTTTGGGGGGCCACCGAGCCCCCCCCCCCAGCCTTTACAACGGGTACAACCGGGGGCTGCAACCACCACATCCCCCCCTCCCCGCACCACTGCCAACGGGGCTGGATACGTCCCTTGGACCCCAGGAGGGAGGTGGCTTCATGCAGGGCGGGGGGACAAGGCTCTTGGGGTGGGGGGGGCTATGGCAGAGCCCTCACATCATTGAGGGGGGGGGAATCCTCCGGCCCCGAGCATGGCGGCTCCATCTCCAGCCGCGTCTGCCGCAGCCGGTAGTGCCGGATTGTCTTCTTGTGGTGGTAGATGCCGTAGATCCCGAAATCCTGGGATTCAGCTCGTACGCTCCCCACGGGGCACCAAGATGCCCGGCCCCACTGTCACCGGCTTTGAGTCTCCCAAGGGATAAAGCTCAGAGAAAAATGGAGCATCTCCATGATGTTATGTTCCTGCGGCAACAGTTGCAACCAGCACCATCTCAGCGTAGTGTCCACCATCCATCCCACTGCGGCTCCCACCCTGTCCCCGATGTCACCGTCACATCACCCGGAGGGAGCCGGCAGGCACGGCGCTCAGCCCTTGCCGGGGCGCTTGCCCATGGGCAGGGGAGTGGGACGGGCAGGGGGCTGCCGGACCCTCCGCCGCCTCCGCCCGGCTATGGCTGAGGCTCCTTTGCCGAACCGTTGAGCGCGGCCGTCTCCTCTGAGCATCCCGCTGTCCGCCGCTGCTCCATCTCCAGCTGCCTCTGCCGCTCCTGCAGCCGGTACTCCCGGATTTTCTTCTTGCGGTAGTAAATGCGGTAGACCATCCCGCCGGTGATCAGGGCGGCCAGCACCACCACTGGCAGCACCACCAGGAGCACCACGTCGGGGTCACGGTCTGCCGGAGAGCAAGGCTGGGTGGTCAGCGATGCTGAGCCCGCGCTGTCCCCCTGGCACCCCCAAAACCCCCAGGACCCCCGTCCCCACTCACAGTCCACCCACACGGTGACGTTCCGGACGGCTGTACCCAGCGGGTTGGTGGCCCGGCACCGGTAGATGCCGGCGTGGGCACGCGTGACCGGCTGCGGCACCCCGGTGGGGAAGGTCTCGCCGTCCTTGGTGCACTCCACGCTGGGCGAGGGCTTGCCCTGTGCAGAGCAGCGCAGGGTCTCATCCTGCCCCTCCGTCCAGTTCTGGCTGGGGGGGCAGCTCCCATCATCCATCCGGGGTCCGCCTGGAGGTGAGAGCAGGAGAACCTCATTTCTCCTCGGCACAAGCCCTGCCGTTGCCGCCACCCCAGGCCAGGGCTGACAGGGTCCCCATGGCAGCCCGGGGTCCTGCAGCCTGGTACGGGACCCCGGGCCTTGCACCGAGGCTGTGGGGCTTTGCACGGAAGGCGAGAAGTTTTACACCAGGGAGAAGGAGCTTTGCACCAGGGCATGGCGACAGAAGGGTTTTGCACTGGGTCCGAGAGGTTTTGGATGGGCACAGCAGGGTTTTGCATGGGATCGAGTGGCTTTGCATGGGGGCAGAAGGGTTTTGCGTGGGGCCAAGGGGTTTTGCATGGGGGGAGAAGGGTTTTGCGTGGGGCCAAGGGGTTTTGCATGGGGGCAGAAGGGTTTTGCACCAGGGCAGAAGGGTTTTGCACGTGACCGAGGGGCTTTGCACGGGGCAGAAGGGGTTTGCACCAGGGCTGGGGGGGGTTTCATGAGGACAGAGAGGGTTTGCAGAGGGCTGAGGGATTTTGCAAAGGCTCAGCAGGGTGTTGCACCGGCGCCGGCACAGCACGGGCTCCCACTGCCCCACTCACACGTGACATGCAGCGTGGCCGTGGCCGAGCTCTTCCGCAGAGTCTCGTTGCCCACGCCGAGCTGCGCGTCGCAGATGAACTCGGCCCCATCGTCTTCTTCACTGACCGTCAGCTCCATGACCGAGGGATCCTCCGTCCGGGGACGCGGGGCCCAGCGGCTCCTGCGGAGCTGCAGCTTCAGCCCCGGGGGCCAGCTGGGTGCCGAGGAGCACCGGATGACCACCAGCTCATCGCAGGAGGCGTTGGGGTTGCTGATGACCAGCTGAGGCTGGGGGAAGTCTGCAGTGGGGAAGGAGATGGCACCCAACCTCTTAGCTCATCCCAAAGGGGATCCCGCCCGAGCTGCGCCAGATCCGGGACCCAGCTCATCCCGACATCTCGCTCCCACCCCACCGAGACCAGTTGCGGCCCCAGGTCCATCCCAGTTTGCCCCGTCCCGCTGCCCCCCGAGGAGTGGGGGGCTCCCCAGGTCCAGCGCATCCCTACCCCCTTCCCGCATCCCCCATCCCTGGTCCCCGTCCACCGGGAAAGCCCTGTGGGAAGGACCCGAGCGGCCTCTTACCGTAAGCCAGCACCCTAAAAGTCGCCATCTTCCTTTCTCCAAAGCAGGAGAAGTAGCAGAAAATGTCGGAGAGGGGCTCGGTGATGTTGTAGAGGCGGATGCTCAGCCAGCCCGGCCCCCGGCCCACCCACTCCTTGCTGAGGGAGGTCTCCAGCCCCCCGTGTGCCCCGGCCTCGGGGCAGCTGCTGGAGCAGTTCAGCAGCACCGTCCCGCCGTAGCCCACCTCCGAGGAGGTCCCCTCCACCGTCACCTCGAAGGAGTTGGTGGGCGGTCCTGGAAAGGGATGGCAGGGTGCAGGTGGGATGAGCTGGGATGCATGGGATGAGCTGGGAAGGTGGGTCAGGGTGAAGGTGGGTCGGGATGCAGGTGGGATGAGCTGGGATGCATGGGATGAGCTGGGAAGGTGGGTCAGGGTGAAGGCGGGATGAGCAGGGACACATTAGATGTCCCCAGTTGGATTGGGATGAAGGTGGGATGAGCTGGGACACACAGGATGTCCCCAGCCAGGTCACATTGCAGGGGAACAAGCTGGGACATATGGGATGTCCCCAGCTGGGGTGGAGAGCAGGGAGACGAACTCGGACACTTGGGACATTCTGGGGAGGTGGGTTGGGGTCAAGTGGGATGAGCTGGGACGCATGGGACGTCCCCAGCCGGGTCGGGGTGCAGGGGAATGAGCCAGGACCCAGGGATGGCACTCACCGCACAAAGCCAGGAGCAGCCCGGCAAGGGACCAGGCAGGGAGGCCACGCCGGGGCTTTGCCGTGCCGGAGAGCGGGGAGCCACGGGGACGGGAGCGGAAGCCAGAGCCCATCGCCCTGGCACAGGGCGCTGAGGGGAGGACGCGGCTCAGTGGCACATCGTCCCCCATCCCTTGCCATGACGGCCACTCTCCATCCTCCCTCTCCGCCCCCGCAGCGCCCCA